>NC_051179.1:134471034-134837867 GCF_013339695.2 Rhipicephalus sanguineus | reverse complement strand
CAGTGACGTAGGCCACAAGAATAGCTCCACTTGAGCTCTCACTACCATTGAAAGGGACAAGGAATTTTCATTGACAAGTGCAGCGGGACCATTTGTGCATTTTTTCAAGGAAGAGCTGTTGGTCGAGATTGGCCGTTTTTCGTAGATGTAAGATTATCATGATCAAGAACCGGCACTCGACAGCTTCATCCACTTCTTCATCGCCTTCCTTTTCTTCCTCTTCTGGTTGAGTTGTCTAACGCAACGGGCTGGGGAGCGAGGGTTCGATGGTTCTAATCCTTGGTCCGGTGGTTCCAAAATTTCTTCTTCTGCTTTATTTTTCTTTACGCATTTTTTCTACCTTTCCATATATATACATAGCCGGGACATGACGGCTACGGCAAATATCAGCCGCAAGTGTCCATATAATTGCTGTCGCAATAAAAGGGACAATAAATAGGTGTCATTGGCACTCCGCAAAGCAGTCTAGAAGCCTCTGTGATGCTAAGCGGACGGTATCCTCACGTCAGCACCACATGCAATCGCTCCCACCTGCTGTGATGGTCGAATGCTTCGAACTAGTTATTGCACAATACTTTCTGTCATTCTGGATTATTATGGAACGGGTAGTGCTGCAATTGCAGTAGAAAATTGAACATATTTTAACATCATAAAGCATATGCTCAAAATGCTCGTATCGTGTACGAGGCTTTAGTCATATTACATTCAAGTGTCGCGCTCACATTTATGCAGTTTCTGTATGTGTAAAAAGGAGGATCCCGAGGTACCGGGTATGAGTGGCGTGGATCACCATGCGCCAGGGGTTGATTATGGCGACCAGCACATGGCCGACAGAATAACCACACTTACGGGTTAGCGTTCGAAACTGGTGTCCCAGCAGTGGTAGGGAACTGCTATCGGATACTCCGCAGGCTTTCACGCACCCCGTAAACAACCGGGCGCCGAATCAGGGGTACGCCTTGCCCTTTTAACCGGTGGGTGTCCGGCGACAGGATTCGAACCACCTACCTACCGTTGCCGAGGCGGACGCCCAATGCACTAGGCCACGGCTACGGCGAAACATTCAACTCTAAAAGTATTAGTTGGCAGCAAAATTGTTTCGTAGCGCGATGTGTGTCATCGCTAGATTTCGCCGAGGCGGTGTGTGTGATACAAACGCACGCGCCGCACTGCCGCAATGAACATCGCGTTTCGCGGGCGTTTTGTGAGATCAGAATAACGATATAAGAAAAAAACCTTGAGAGAGATACCTTAAAGTGTCCTTTTTTTAGACATTGATCAAAGCCTGCCCGTATAATATTGCGATCAAGAAACAGGCTGACGAATATGGCTCATTGCAGAACATGACAGACAGATCATTGCATGTAATGGCACCTTCAGCTGATCGGCCTTCCTGGGTTTAGGCTATTTTCGAAGAAAATGGCGACAGTACACCTCTCCATCTGAGTGCATCTGGATGTGGAAAATTCCAGTGACGTAGGCCGCAAAATGAGCTCGACTTGAGCTCTCACTACCAGTGAAAGGGACAAGGAATTTTCATTGACAAGTGCAGCAGGACCATTTGTGCATTTTTCAAGGCAGAGCTGTTGGTCGAGGGTGGCCGTTTTCCTACATATAAGATTATCGTGATCCCTAACAGGCACTCGACAGCTTCATCCACTTCTTCATCGCATTCCTGTTCTTCCTCTTCTGGTTGGGTTGTCTCATGGAGCGGGCTGGGGAGCGAGGATTCGATGGTTCTAGTCCTTGGTCCGGTGGTTCCAAAAATTCTTCTTCTGCTTTATTTTTCTTTACGCGTTTTTTAAATCTATACATACATATACATATACATAGACGGGACATGACGGCTACGGCAAAAATCAGCCGCAAGTGTCGATATAATTGCTGTCGCAATAAAAAGGACAATAAAAAGGTGTCATTGGGACTCCGCAAATCAGTCTAGAATACTCAGTGATGCTAAGCGGACGGTATCCTCTCGTCAGCACCACTTGCAAATGCTCCCACCTTCTGTGATGGTCAAATGCTTGGGACTAGTGATTGCGCATTAGTTTCTGTCATTCTGGATTAATATGGAACGTGTAACGCTGCAATGGAAGTGGAAAATTGAACATATTTTAACATCATAAAGGATATGCTCAAAATGCTTGTATCGTGTACGAGGCTTCAGTAATATCACATTCAATGTCGCGCTCACATTTATGCAGTTTCTGTACGTAAAAAAGGAGGATCCCGAGGTACCGGGTATGATTGGTGTGGATCACCATGCGCCAGGTTGCATCTATGTGCGTCTATGTGGTTCTCTAGGTTGCATCTATGTGGTTCCTAGGCTTTAGCCAGGTGAGTATAGGTTGTTTCCACGTTCATTCTCAGCGATTAGAGGTTCAAGCAAAACCACTGAGAGTCACCGACATGGCACGGTTGTCCAACCTCCAGAGACAGCATCTCGCGCTGAAACCAGCCTTTGCACCTCTCATACATATACGGGCACGTCGCCGTTGGCGTAGGGTTTCCATCGCTTCGGGGTCGTCTCGCAGACGCCGTTGCCTTTCCCTTTCCCTAGTATTATCTCCTTGTACTTACTCGGGATCCTCTTTGAAGCGGATCCGAAGTCTTTGCTACCCATCTTTCTCATGGTGGTTGAAGCACCACTTCAACAACTTTACAAAAACTGGCGCTACCTTTGCCTCCAGCTTTATAGTATAAAACTTCATGGTTTTCTCCTACCGTGAACTGTAATCCTCTTTAGTAGGCAAACGCAAGTGTCGATATACTTGCGGTCGCAATAAAAAGTACACTAAAAAAGGTATCATTGGGACTCTGCAAAGCAGTATAGAAGCCTCTGTGATGCTACGCGGACGGTATCCTCACGTCAGCACCACATGCAATCGCTCCCACTTTCTGTGATGGTCAAATGCTTGGGACTAGTGATTGCGCAATAGTTTCTGTCATTCTGGTTTAATATGGAACGTGTAGCGCTGCAATTGAAGTAGAAAAGTGAATATATTTTCACATCATAAATGATATGCTCAAAATGCTTGTATCGTGTGCGGGGCTTTAGTCATATTACATTCAAATGTCACGCTCACATTTATGCAGTTTCTGTATCTAAAAAAAGGTGGATCCCGAGGTACCGGGTATGAGTGGTGTGGATCACCATGCGCAAGGGGTTGATTATGGCGACCAGCACATGGCCGACAGAATAACCACACTTACGGGTTAGCGTTCGAAACTGGTGGCCCAGTGGTGGTAGGGAACTGCTAGCGGATACTCCGCAGGCGTTCACGCACCCTGTAAACAACCGGGCGCCGGCTAGGGGGGACGCCTTGCCCTTTTAACCGTTGGGCGTCCGGCGGCAGGATTCGAACCACCTACCTACCGTTCCCGAGGCGGACGCCCTATGCACTAGGTCACGGCTTTTTTTTCTTTATTGCGAAGTTGCAATACAAAACCATGATACAAATGATAAAACAAAAACATTAACCAATCTTGGCCAATGCTTGACATTAAAAATGTTTATGGCATGTTAAACTATCTAGGAGATGATGCCACTCTGGTCGTCGTGTGTTATCCGTCGTGTGTTTGAGGCTTTCACATATATAAACAATGCTCTCATTGAAGTATTCTATCGGTGATAATATACAGATGTCTTCTTGACGCACTGCCATACGAGTCTTCCATATGCTATGTAGCACCATCACCATGAACATATCATACGGCACACCATCGTCACAGATAGTAGGCAAAAAGCGTATGCCGCATGTTGTTACTGATAAGTCTTTTTTCATGGTGCGTTGTAGCACGTCCCACAGAAATAGCGCATCAGAACAATCCAGAAATATATGTTCGATCGTCTCAGGCTTTCTGCATCTGAGACAACTCATTGTCCACGGCACAAAAATCCCGCTTTCTTTGAGCCAAGGTTTCACAGGCAATGTCGCACTGTGTAGCTGAAACCCGAAGGTCGTGGGATCGAATCCCGGCCGCGGCGGCTGCATTTTTGATGAAGGCGAAAATGTTTGAGGCCCGTGTACTTAGATTTAAGTGCACGTTAAAGAACCCCAGGTGGTCGAAATTTCCGGAGCCCTCCACTACGGCGTCTCTCATAATCATATCCTGGTTTTGGGACGTTAAACCCCAGATATTATTAGTATTATTGTGTAGCTGAAAGAAAAATGTGTTACACGACGCACGTATTGGCATTCTCTTAACTCGTTTCAACACGTTTGCACTGCAGCTTTTATCGTATATGAATCGGTATACTGGATTCGGTAAAGTGACGTCAATGACGTCTTTGTACAATTTTTCCTTGTAACCCTACAAAGATAGTCCAATGAAAAACGCGCTTGCAAAAACCGGAAAGACCATACCACTTCAGGCAGGAATCCTGTTATAAGATGCGAAATATCTTAAGACGGAGCTCAATCCGGTGGTGGTGGTGGTGTGAGGCGTGACCACCCTTACTGCGCATGCGCATACCCTCTCCTCACACCTTCTCTCCCTTCCCCTCTCTACTTTCCCTCTCCCCTCACCATACCCCCTCTCCCCTTCCCACTCCACTTTCCCTCTCCCCTACTCCTTTCCACTCTTCCTCTGAAACGCGGGCTAGACAAGCCGAAATTCTCTCCTGCGCATCGCCGCGAGGAGCTCGAGCGCATGCGCGTACCCTCCCCTTCTCTCCTTTCCTACGCTGTCCCCCTCTCGCCCGCCTGTCGACCGCGTTCCCCGCTCGCCCTGTGAGAATTAACGGCCAGGCTAGGTGGAAGATACGACGCGCGTAGCGTCCCTCTTCGCGTTCCACGACGCGAGTGCTCCGGCTTCGCATCGCTTCACGGTCCCCTTTAGCGAGAGATGGTGTAATTTTTTCTCAAACCATTTGTATAATCTGATGAGACAACAAATTCTGGGAGAGCATTACTTAATCTTAGTTGAATAACTATCCGCAGGAAGTTGTTTCTTTGATCCCGCAAGAACAAAAATTGGCCGCGTATCTGCGTGCTTCGCTGCAAATGTCGTGTAAAGACGATAGAAGAGGCGCTGTGTGAGATATGGACGCCATCTGGCAATACGTCGGGAAACATGAGTGCTGTGTTGTGTGCTGGTAGTCCCGGCGCAGCAGCAGGCGAAGACCGGCGGTGACCAACGCGACCGTCGGGGACG
This sequence comes from Rhipicephalus sanguineus, assembly GCF_013339695.2. Classification (NCBI taxonomy): domain Eukaryota; kingdom Metazoa; phylum Arthropoda; class Arachnida; order Ixodida; family Ixodidae; genus Rhipicephalus; species Rhipicephalus sanguineus. Next base: position 134,832,710 of record NC_051179.1, on the reverse strand, counting down.
CCAGCCAGCCCGAAAACGCGGTTTGGCGCGAAGCGCTGAAGCAGAGAAACGTCCGCATTCAACGAGTACTCTCCACACACTCTTTTATTTACACGTCGCCTGGGTAAAACAGGAACGCCAGAGCGGCGCCGACAACGCTGCTTTTTCATTTTTTAAATATTTTTTTTCACCTTCTTGGCCTTCTCAAAACTAAAGTTTTTCAACACCAACCCATGGCATTCGTACAGTGCAACAGAACCGAAACCGAAACACAACAATGAGCTCGTGCGAAGGGCACGGAGGAAGGCAAATTTCAGCGCAGTCGCATTTTCAGCTTTGTTGAAACAGCGCTCACTAGACGACGACGAAGTAAAAGAAGGCACAGGACAGGCAGCGCCTGTCCTGTGCCTTCTTTTACTTCGTCGTCGTCTAGTGAGCGCTGTTTCAACAAAGATGAACGCATACCAACTCGCTCAAGCTTCCATTCCTATGCATTTTCAGCGCAGCTTAAGAAACTAGGGTCCTTAAAATTACGTATGTATGCATTTTCTATTAAAGGAACACGCCATCTAATACTTATACCTAGTGATGTTGCACCTCAGATGTGCATGATATTTACTTTTTGATCGACAACGTTCACAAGTATGAACAGCCGTACCAGTTCAAGACGGCTGGCCCTTGGGCAAGTGGTTCAATTTTGGCCGAGTGGCTGAATCGAGGGACGTGCCGACAAACAGAAAGACAGACGAAAAGACAGACAGACCAAAATTTCTGCGTTTAAGTCCCCCAAGAAAGACTATCGTCTTTAAAAATCGTGACACTACCTGTTTCAAAAATAAATATGTTAATCCGAGACCACCTGCCTTCAGTGGTAGAAATAAATTAGTACGGCTCATTCCCCCTCAAGTTGAACCCCATATGTACATAGCGAAAACTCTGTGTAGCTTCTGTATACTCATTCTTGATATACATAAAAACTGCTGTCCATACCATATTTTCGCGACCAGAAAGATATTGCACACTGTCGCTCGTGCGAATATAGACATGTTGCGGCCTCCGAATTTAGCCGTTTTTTCCTTCACCTCATCGATTTCCTGTGGCCAATATTCTTTTGTGTCATTGTAATGCTTTAATGGTACGCCAAGGTATTTCATCGGTGTCGTGGTCCATGTCATGCTTTCGAAAAGCATTGGAGTAGCTTCCCAGCTTCCATGCCATAAACCCAGCGATTTGCTCCAGTTTACAGCACTGCCGGTCATGCTACAAAATTTTGCAGTCACTTCAACCGCCTTGCTTACGCTTTGCTTATCTTTACAAAATATGACAACGTCATCCGCGTACGCTAGTAATTTTATTTCGCTGGTATGAAGACTAAATCCTTTGATGTCATTATTATGCATCACACTTAAGGATAACGGTTCTAGGAATATTGCAAATAGTTGTGGGGAAAGAGCACATCCTTGTTTTACATCCGTCCTGATGTTAATGCGGTGAGTCAACGTTTTATTAGCTACAATTTACGTCGATGCGTTGCGGTAGCACATATTTAGCCCTTCCAATAATATGGAACCTACATTGGCGTGTTCCATGACAAGGAGAAGAATTTCATGCGCCACCTTATCGAAAGCCTTCTCCAAGTCTAGTTGTATCATCGCAACTTTTTCCGAGAAGGCATCGCAGCACTCAAGGATCGTCCTTGCCACGTGAATATTTGTTGTTATAGACCTTCCCTTCATCCCACACGTTTGGTGGGGACCTACTAATTTCCTTACTACATTTTGCAGCCTACTCGCCAATACCTTCGCATATATCTTGTAGTCTGTGTTGGTCAAGCTAATTGGTCGATTCTGTCGCACTGATAGCAGTTTTTCAGGATCACTCGATTTTGGGAGTAACACTGTAAGGCTTCGTCGGAAAGATGGAGGTAGTACTTGCTTATCATACGCCTCCGTTATTACATCATCCAAGATACCGGCTAGCTCTTCCTTAAACGTATTATAGAAGCTTGCACCGAAACCATCTGGTCCTGGTGATTTACCATTGCTCAATTTTTCGATGGCATTTTCTATTTCGGCGACCGTTATAGGAGCCTCCAAGTTTTCTCTCTCGCTATCACCTAGTTTAGGCATTTTCTGAAGAAAAACCTCCTCGAATCCTTCTGAAAAGGACATTTGCTGCCCCAGCATTCCCTCATAGTAGTTTTCAAAAGCGCGTAAAATTATTTCTTTTTCCCAAATTACGTCATTGTGGTACGTTATGACATTTATCTAATTTCTTGCAGCCCTTTTCGTCAGATATTGACCTCTTCGTTGGTTCTTCGTCGCACCAAAGCTTTTCTGCGCGTGCGCGGATAATGGCACCTTTATACTTTTCAACGTCCAATCGTTCCATTTCAGCGTTTTTTCTTTGTATTTCTAACATTTAGCTTCCAGGAGCACTTCTCTCTTTGCTCAAGAGAAAATCTAGCTCAGCTTGTAGTTCCCTTTCTTTCCTTTTTTCTTTCTGTATTAGTACACACGATCTTTCAATGGCGTCTAATTTGAGTTGCTCCTTAAAATATTCCCACGCTTCGCAACAACTTGTTTTGTGCCTTTCGTGATACGCCCTAATACCATTGTTTACTATGCTAACAAATACTTCATCCTCTAAAAGTTTATCATTGAATTTCCACAGCGACCAATTAAACTTTGAGGGCTTCTTCGGACCTATCAAAACATGAACTGCACTATGGTCACTAAATGACACATTTGATACGCCATAGTCGCTACAGTGCGATATAATTGGGGTTGAAACATAAATTCTATCTAACCTCGCATGACTATCTCGCTGGTAGTTTGTGAACTTTGGAATTTTTGTATTTGCAAATACATAACCAACATCTGTAATTTCATGTTCTTCTATCATTCTGACAAGAGCTCTTGCACTGGCATCATAAATCGGTGGTGCACGTACACGATCCTCCACATTACACACACAGTTGAAATCACCCATCATTATAATACACCCCTGTACTCTCAAATAGCCATCCAATATATAAAAAAAGCTCGTCCGGTCGCTTATTCCATTCGGAGCGTACAAACAGATAACGCGTCACTTCATTGCACATAACAATAAATCGCACACAACCAGGCGTCCATTTTCATCCCTTATAACACCTTCAATTGTTGTACCCAACGTTTTTCTAATCAGGAGTGCACAGCCGCCGCCTCTTCCGCATGCATGAGATACGCACACAAGGTAGCGCGACGTGAAAAGATTTACCATTCTGTCCGTCCCTTCCTCACTTTCTATCTTTGTCTCTTGCAATGCAATAATATCAAGATCTTTATCGTCAAGAAGGCGTCGTAGCTGATATTGCTTCCTTCGTCCTGACGGCCTCCTTACATTGATTGTAGCTAATCGCAAGGGCTTGTCTATGCGAATCATTTTGTTGTGACGAAGAGGCGGACAGAGCTACACACAAACCCGTTACTTAGCGCGTGATACGTAATACCTTTTACGGTCAAAAATGTAAAAGAATGAAAAAAGAAAAGGAAAAGAAAAGAAAAAGAAAAAAATGAAATAAAAAACAAGAAAAAAGAAAAAAAAAAGAAAGACCTTCTAAGTTGGTACTGTGTCGGTCGGTTTCCGGCTAGCTGGCAAATTAGGCGGCGGCCTCAAGGTCATCCGACGACATGGCATCTTTGGCATCGGTTCTTTCGTGCTGGTATCACCCGCACTTCCTTGAGGAGCTTCAAGGGTTCGTTTTAACGGCGCCCCACTTGTGTCCATTGATGTCTCATCGGTAGTCATCTTCAAATCCCTCTCCGAGCTCCTGTCTGTCTTTTCATTGGTGTCAACTTTGGTGATCTTCGAAGGCAACTTCGGCGTTTCTTTATCCGCCGCATGCACCACCGTTTCCGGAGTTGTAGCTTGCGGCGCCATCATTGATCTACTGGCGGCTTCTTCAGCGTCTGCTTCATCCATTAAGTGCTCGCGGGTTACTTCATCACCTCTCGGAAGGCCAGCTACATTGGCGTAGGTTCGCGCGCATTGGCGTAGGTTCCGCCGAGACCACAATAAACCGACTTCCCGACAACTGATAACGTTCTGGATAAATAAATACTAGATAGTTTTTGGAGTCATTTGAAAACTCCCTAATGTAAAGCCTGGCATGACATTGAGCCCCTCACCCCCACCCTACATTAAGCTACATATGTTTCAGCAGACACAGGTGATCATCTATCCAAATAAGTAGTAGGCTGCATTCAGATAAGAATGTCAGTGCATGTCCACGGACCCACTTTAATTTCACTGAAAAAAATATATATAGCGGTTCGATTCCCCAGGGCCACGGAACCATTGTTTGTTGTGCAAAAAAAATTTGGCTTAGTAAAAAAATCGAGAAGTCTGCACTCAGCAGAACCATTTTTTTGCAAATTGAGCAAAAATGGGACTTTGACAAGGTCCTAGAAAACAGGTATTGTAGCTATTGTATCTGTGAGTCTCAAAATGTTCATGGTATATTACGAGTATTGTATGTTTACCAAATAATGTAATGTTGCAGTTTTCTTGCCCGTATAATGAAAGAAAATCCGAAATAGGCACATTGCTCAATAATGCTCTAGTTTCAGATGTTTTTGCTTCGCATCTATAATATTTAGAACATCAAAAATTTCCCATTGTTGCCACACATTATTTTAAGAATTGTGGTAAATATGACTGCCGAGAATGATGACAAACGCAAACCAAAGGTGCGTAAGTGAAGGTTGGTATCTAAAAATACAATATTTTGAAATGCAATTTAAAAAAAGGCATCTTCGGTTTTCTTTAATCTCCCAAGAATTAAAGCCCACTGCGTGCTCTCACTTAATCTATAAAAACATGCATTATTTTAAATGCGAAGCATTTCTTAGCCAACATTTGGCACTTTGAGCGTTTTTATCTATCTATCTATCTATCTATCTATCTATCTATCTATCTATCTATCTATCTATCTATCTATCTATCTATCTATCTATCTATCTATCTATCTATCTATCTATCTATCTATTGATCTAGCCGCCTACGTCTGGGGGCTCTCATGATCGCCTCCTTAACTTGGTCTAGACCATAATGGGCCTTTTTCACGGGAGCCTTCTGCGCATGCGCACCGGAAGTGCTACGACGGCGCTACTAGCGGCTAGCGCCCGAAGTATTTTTGGTGACATCCGCCACCGCGAACGGACGTGCGGGCTCTCCGGCTGTCCGTGTTGGCTGTTGCCGTTCGTGTAGAGTACGTAGCTCATTTGTTTTTTATTTATTTTCTTCGCGATGCTGCAGCGATGTGCTGCCGTAGGCTGCAGCAATAGAAGCGGAAAGCCTGCAAACGTGCGATTTTTTAGATTTCCTGCCGCGACGCGTCAGGTGACGAGACGCAAGAAATGTGTACAAGCAATCCACCGCGTCAACGCCGACGGATCACCTTGGATCAATGGCATCATCAGTCGTATATTTTCAAAATGGGTACTGAAATTGCAGGAGGTGCTGACTGAAATAACTAGCTTCCCCACACTTGCTGAAGTGCAACAGCAAATGCCACCTCATTTTAGACGGTACCCGAACACGCGCATATTACTTGACCCGGCAGAAATCCGCATACAAAAGCCATCAAGCTTAACTGCCCAGAGAAGAACTTTTTCTCATTACAAGTTTGCAAATACGATGAAATGTCTCGTTGGCGCTACACCGGACTGTTATGTAAGCTTTGTGTCACCATTATATGGGGGAGGAGCAAGTGACAGAGCTATTGTCCAACAGTCTGCAGTGCTAGATTTATTTGAATCTGGAGATGGCATTATGGTTGACAAGGGGTTCAAGGTAGACGACCTACTGCCACTCGTTGTTTCTTGCTTGTAGCACCCCGCTTTCATGGAGCACGACGAGGTCGAGGCCGGTAGGTTGGCGCTGTGTCGTACACTCGATGCGGCGGACATACCGTTCCTCTTTAAACATCCAGCCTTTTATTAGCTGGCGATGCGACTCGCCGAAATGATTGTCTATCACGTTGCTCGTCACCTGCGGCACGGACGACAAATCGCTGATCCACTAACCTCCGGAGTCGCGAAGTTTCTTCATGTGTTCCGCCGAAAACATGATCCGAATGATGCGCGGAAGCACGCGAAATGTTTACGGAAGTCAAGAAGCTCTACCGCTTCGTGGCAAAAGTATTCCAAAAGGCAGACGCGTGAGACACAGTGAGCTAAGCGAAGACGATACAAGGCTCCGCCACGCCGATCACGAGAGAAAGAACCATTGCCCGATGGGCTCCCTAAGCCACCCACGGCCACCTGGATCGGGGCGCGCGGCGCCGCCGAGCGCCCCCATCCAGGTGGCCGTGAGCCACCAGTCGAGCTTTCGCCTCTCGCCGCTGGAGGCGCTCGTTCAACGTGAAAAAGGTCCATTGTCAAGGAAGGGTAAGATTATTTGACGAATATGACTGCCGGGTCATGACATGGATAACGTAAAAATCCTGTCGCGTACGTCGTCAAACCCTTTCCTGCAGAAACGTGTATCACATACCCGTTTGCCACGGTCCGCGCTGTACGAGTATGCGCCACAGGTGATTGACAGTCCATATCTACCCAGGAACGGCGAGAACAGACATTAATTGCGAGATCGTTAAGAAAAATCAACAGCGGCGGCGTTGACCCGGCGAATGGAACGAATGAAAATTAGGGTCCCAGCAGGAATCGAACCCAAGCATTCTGCGTGGCAATCAAGTATTCTACCACAGAGTCACTCCAGGTCTATAAACTGGTTTGGAAAAACAGCCTATGTAGGCGTAATGCTGGTGCAACGTCAGTTGTGGTTGTACTGCTGGCACTGTGCAGGCAGTTTCGAGGCAGTTTCGCAACATGTTGACTAGTGGGGAAAAACCCTGGGAGGTGCACTGTTGTACACTCATCTAGCACAGCATCAACGTAATGCACAAAGAGCCTGCTCGAGGTGTGATCAGCAGCACCAGCCACGACAGTGTCCGGCATTCGGTCAACAGTGTCACAACTGTGAAAAATTCAACTATTAGGCCGCATTGTGTCAGCAGCCGCAACCACTGCACCCATACCAGCCAAAACAGCAACGTGTCATGCGAGCACTGCATAGAGACAATGAAGATGCACCTTCCTCATTATATATGCTGACAGTTCGTGCTGTTTACCACACACCGTCATGGCTCCAGACGATCAAGGTATATGGACATGATGTCTCATTCAAACTGTACACTGATTCCGGCGTGAGCCTCATTTTCATATAGGAACTGCATAAATGGCCCCATCTCCCAATCCTCACTGATCCCCGCGCACGTGTAACCACCTACACTGGTGAACCGCTGCGATTACAGAGAGTGCCTTCTTAAGTGCTGCTCATCAGGTTTGCGCAATCGATTTTCTAGCTGCTCCTATCTTGGGGTTAGACGCCTGCTGCAAGCTGAAGATTATTCAGCATGTCAGCCAACTGGACTGTGGCACGACTGTCGACAGGCAAGCAAGAAATGAGACACCACAAAGCATCATTGAACAGTACTGTGATGTATTTGAGGGAACAGTACAACTCCCGGGAGAATTCACAATAACTCTGAATGCAAATGCACGACTGTTCATAGCCGCACCACGTAAAATTCCATCGGCCATGCAAGAAATACAGTGCCTGGAGGAAGAACATGTGATCACAGAGGTCACTAAATACGCGGATTGGGTCAGTCCAGTAGATGTCATCACCAAAAAGGACGGCTCTCTTCGGGTTTGCTTTGACCCCCGAAAGCTCAATGAGGCAATCAAGCTGCCGCAATACCAAATGCCAACATTCGGAACCCTCCTCTCAAAACTGCATGGCTCTCTGGTGTTCCCCCTGCTCGAAGCCTGACATGCGTTTCACCACATGAGGATTGACGATGCCAGTTTTTAGCTGTGCACATTCATAACACCTTTTGGGCGCTACCGGTCTCTGGTGTTGCCATTCGGCCATTCGGCATATGTTGTGCCCCTGAAATGTTCCAGCAGGTGATTGACCAAGTGTTCTCTTCAGAAAAAAGACATTAACCTGTATTTTAATGATATTTTGATTGCCCCATGCTCAATATTTGAACACTGCAAACAAATACGCTGAGTGCTAGACAAGGCTTGCCAGGCCATCCTGAGGTTCAATACAGACAAGCTAAAGCTGGCAGTGCCCAAGGTCAACTACCAAATCTGCTGAAAATCAGACGGTTTTTGAGCAGATCCAACCAAGTTGGAAGCCATCAGTATCCTCAGCCAGCCAATCGACAGGAACTTCAGCGCTTTCTTGGCATGGCTAACTTCGTGCCAAACTTCACTCCACAATCAGCCCAACAAACTCATCACTTGGGCTGCTATTGCACAAAGGCACACCTTGGCTGTGGAATGCCAACACTGAAAATGTTTGAGGAGGCAAAGTGCTTGCTCTTGCATGCTCCAGTACGTGCATATTTTGACTCAACCAAGGGGGCTGTTGATACCTTGTTTGTTGATGCCAGCTCTTATGGTTCGGGAACGGTACTGTTTCAGCACGGCAAGCCTGTTCCATATGCATCAGGAACACTTTCAAGCGCTCAGCAAAAGTACACACAGATAGAGAAAGAACTCTTGGCTGGTACATTCAGTGTAGAGCATTTTCACTACATCGTGTATGTCTCCTAGACTCCAGCATCATTTCCTATGCCTACAATCATAGATATTCACTTGCTATTTTCGCCTGGCCGACAGCTCATTGCAGCAAATGCGCTCTCTAAGCCCCTGTTGTCTCCATGTCCATAGACTCATCTCTGGACAGTCATCCATCAGTCTGCTTGCTCGTTGGTGCATATTGTGACACTCTCAGCCACATAAGTGCAAACAGCAGTTGACAGAACCCTTCAGATTGTCATCAAGTATGTACAAGATGACTGGCCAGAAAAATGAAAAGTACACCCATGTACTCAGTGCTGGGATTGCAGAGATGATCTCAAGAACGACTGCTTTGCTGAGAGCTTTGCCTGGTTCTTCAAATAGCTGCCCAACCAGTGGCGCTCAGGAAATGCATATGCGTCATTGTGGCATCTGAGCATGCAAAGTCAGAGCATGAGAGGCCCTTTATTGTCCAGAGATGACACACGATGTGGAAAACATGGTAAGGCACTGCATCACATGTAAATACATCATGCTAGCCAACCACTACAAGCCATTGATGGATCTCCCTCTGCCAACCCTGCCGTGACAGAAATTGGGAATAGACCTATTATTCCACGATCGATCGCCACATTTAATTGTAACTGACTACTGCTCGAAGCATGTAGAAGATGAACAACTGTCCTTAACAAGTCGTGCAGTCATCTGCAGGCTCAAGAAGATTTACGCCCGTTTTGGAATTCCACAGAAAATCGTGACAGAAACTGGCCCCCGTTCGACAGCAAAACATTTGCAACCTTCAATGCCTCTTGGTCTATTCTGCACCACAAATCATCACCGCACTACCCCAGATCACAGACAAGCAGAGTGAGTCATCACAATGATAACAAAACACTCTCTGCTAGTCAGGAGAGGACCTGGACAACTACTGAGAAACATCCCCGACCAAACGTCCATCTCTTGCCGAAATGCTTATGAGCCGCCAAATTCGCACGTTGCTCTCATTACATCCGAACTTTCTAATCTCAAACTACGCAGCCAAAGCCCATCATCAAGGGCTTCAGGCCCGTCAAAGCAGAAGCGTGTGTTGCAGCATGTGTTGGTCCCCATGCGTATGCATGGGTACCAACACACGCTGCCCACGAAACCACTTGAGCATGGACAACGGGTCTGGTTCAGACTGAACGATGAATGCAAATTGGGCAGTGTCATGGCTTTGGGTGAAGAGCCACGTTCATTCATCGTTGAATATCAATGAGGATCAATATCGCAGGAAGAGCTTCCATCTAAGAAAAGCGAACATGCACCCCATGGACCCAGAACCATCATCTCAAGCATACCATCCACAGGCAAGGCACGTGGAAAACCTCTACCCTCTCCCGGCAATGAGTGAGACTCCTTAGCCAGCACATGAACGCTGCAGCACTAACAGCTGTCTACCAGCCCCAGCCACTACCCGATCTGGAAGACAAGTTCATTCCCCAACCACTGAGACCTCATTCAGCACATGCACCCTGCAGCACAACGAGCTGTCCACTAGCCCCCACCACTACCGGATCTGGAACACAAGTTTGTTCCCCACATAGAATAGACTTGTGAAGAAAAAAGCAAAACAAAAGGTGCGTGTTACATACAGCAGTGGCTGGCACCCTCTATGTGGCACAAAAAATAATGAATATGCCCAACCTGGCCACACTGGGAAGGGGGGGGGGGATCTTGTCAGAATAAGCATGTCTCCCTGACATGCGTACGTGTTGTGTGCGTGCTCAATCCAGGTCATCTGACGCGACCCAGAGCGCGTATTATGGACTCACCCATAAAAAAGCGGACAGCACAATGAACAAAGGAAATGAGGAAATGAGCCATGAACACCTGCAGGTTGCACACTTGATAACAGATATCTGGAGTTCTTGAAGTGGAATTTTTACTAGTTACAATGAACTATGGTTACCACGTAAACTATATTAGACGAATGCTTTTTCACAATAATGCCATCTACTTCTAATGCACGTCCACCTACATATGATGCAGGCATCTTGAACAGAGCTGCATTATTCAAAATGGTAATTTTTTCAGAATTAGTAAGAAGCACTGTATAGTTACCTCTGAAGAAACAGCATCGTTCTTCGGTTGCTTCACAGCATTCGTTTGTTCATGCAGATAGCGGGATGCCTTCAAATCTGCGTGGCATCGAACCATCCAGCCGTTATCGCCCCGTGTTCGCCTACAGACTGCTGCCGCCATGGGGACTACGTTGGAAATGACTTGCCTTGGCAACCCTCCTGGACCATGGCTCTGTCGCACAAGTTCTGTTCATCGACTACGACATCACCGTTTCCTCCGGATTTAAACGGACACCAACGGCCCGCGCCTTCCAGTGGGCGTGTGAACAGCATCGTTCTTCGGTTGCTTCACAGCATGCGTTTGTTCATGCAGGTCAGTAATGACACTTCGTTGTTTGCTAAGAAATCTAGCAATGCTTGTCTTCTGCTGTTCCCATGCCCACGAGTGCTCCTTGTTTTGCTTGTGCAATCAATTGATGTGTGTGGTAAGCTGTTTTTGCAATCAGGAGACATAGAGCTCAAACCCTGGCCCTTCTAATGGTGCTTCTGGCGTTGTTACACGGTCTAAAGACAATGCAAGCGATGATGCACTACAGAAGAAGCTTAATGACATGTTAACCCTGTTTCAAAGCGTAAACTCGCGCACAGCTATAATGGAATCTGAGCAGTCACGTTTAGTTACGTCTATTGCTGTATTAAAGGAAGTTCAGGAAACCATGAAGAACAACATATCTGATATTGATGCAAGGCTCTCCGCAGATGAAACTAACCCGCCTGCCACAGACTCTGCTCAGCAAGATCTGTTGGCCTTGCGTAAACTCGCGGATAACCTAGCTCGTGAAAATGACAAATTGCGACTTGGTCAGTCTCAGCTGGAAGACAGGCAACGACGAGACAATTTATTGTTTTTCGGTGTGCATGACAGTTTATTGGAAACATGGGAGGCAACAGAGGAGAAGCTGTTAAACATGATTTCTAGATGCTTTATCCCAGAACTTACGAAAGATGCGCTTGAGCAGGCTCATAGGATCGGTGCATTCTCAGAGGGAAAATGCCGTCCTGTTATCGTGAAATTTTGTTCATTTAAGACGAAGCAACTAATTCTATCTCATTAAGTGAAGCTCAAAGACAGGGGCATCTCCGTAAGGGAAGATTTTTCTTTGGAAACGCGTCAAGCCAGGAAAAAGCTGCTACAATTTGTAAAGGCTCAGAGCTCGCATCACAAACTTAGGTACAACAAACTGTACATTAACGGTCAGTGTTATAGCTACAGCGCTGCTCATGACCGCGTTTTTATGGAAAATAATTTTCGGGGACAGGCACTACTTCATGATAACGACGGCCCTAATACCTGTGACTCTTCACCTACTGTGCACGCTGTTCGTTCCGCTTGTGCGCAAGTTCACAATCAGCAGTTAACCTGCGATGTCACTGTTCTACCACGCACTGCGTCATAGGGATGCGCGAGGGGCAGTGGTTCAGTGCCTGCTACAGCAAACACTGTTTCTTTTCTTTTCACCAATATAAGAAGTATATTACCAAAGCGAGATGAACTTGATTTTGCAATTGATTCCTGTGATGCCGATGTTGCTTTACTAACCGATACGTGGCTTTCTTCCAAGGTAATGAACATGGAACTGTTTAACTGCAAAAAGAGGTTTAACGTATTTCGCCAAAGATGTGGAGGAGGTGTTTTAATAGCTGTCGCGGAAGATTTTGTTGCATCGCCCATTCATTTCCCAAGTAACCTAAAACTAGTCTGGGTTGAACGTTTTGTACGTTTTAAGATGATTTTGGGCATATGTTACCATCCCCCATCTTCGTGTTCAACTTTCGCTGACGAATTGCACGACGCGCTTAACATGGTCACTGTACGCTTTCCCAGCATTCTTATCCTTTTAGCTGGGGACTTCAACTACCCCACTATTGTGTGGAATAGTCCGACGCCTCATCTTAGCCCTTTCTCGACTGAATGCAACAAGTTTTTAACGACCTGTTGGGATTTCAACCTGTCACAGCTTGTTTCTGAATCTACTCGAACTACTTCAACTACATCAAGTATTTTAGATCTCGTTCTAACTAACGTACCGCATCGTATTTCTTCAGTCACGCATCTACCTCGCCTCAGTGATCATTCCTTGCTCCATTTTGATGTTGAAATTCTAGTGTCTAAACACATTAATCAGATAAAACACACTAGGAACTATAAACGGGCAGACTTCAATGCGATTAACCGTGAACTAGGTCTTTTTCTGGATGAATACTTGCCGGAGTTTTCACTGCGTTCTGTCGACGCTAATTGGGAATTGTTTAAGGATACAATTGAACGCCTTACTAACGTTTTTGTGCCGCTTAAGTCTTTGAGGTGTGACAGAGAATCGCCTTCGATTAATAAATTTTTGAAAAGACTGTCAAACAAGAAGAAACGTTTGTTTCGCTCGGCAAAGGTGTTAAATTCTGAGGTGCGCTGGGAATCCCACTTTGTCGTGGCCGCTGAGTACAAAGCTGTGTTAAAAAACGCCAAGGACAGATTCTTCAACCAAACTTTGCCTGCTATATGCTGATTAACAATCCTAGACACTTCCGGAATGTCATAAATAAGAAGGACACCACCTCATTACTACTTACATCCCCTGATGGAGTTTCATTTCCATCAAACGAATGTGCTTCTGTTCTCAACAATGTCTTTGCGGAGGCTTTTTCTAACGATGTTTCTTGTATTAACAGCGACTACCCTGTTTTTGACGCTCCTCGCATGGACCCAATGGTTTTGACGCACCGGGCATTCAGAGCATTATAGAAAATCTTAAACTTTTCTCTTCTTGTGGCGTTGACAACATTAACTATAAATTTTTGATTAATACCAAGTCGTACTGTTCCATAATCCTTACTAAATTGTTTGAACAATCGCTTGAAAGAGGTTGTATTCCCAGTGATTGGAAAGTAGGGAGGGTCATTCCTCTGCACAAGTCTGGAAATAAACATTGGCCTAACAACTTTCGACCCATTTCACTCACCAGTATACCGTGTAAAATCATGGAGCACGTCATATACTCTCATCTTGTCTCTGTTTTAGAATCTAATAACTTCTTCAGCACAGCCCAGCACGGATTCCGTAAGTCATTTTCTTGCGAAACCCAGCTCCTATGTTTCACACATGGCCTTCACTGCATCCTCGATCACGGATCCCAGGCAGACTGCATATATTTAGATTTTTTTAAAAGCGTTCGACAAAGTCTCACATGGGCTGCTATTTCTTAAATTACGTAATCTTAACATTGACCCTAATGTACTTGCATGGTTGATCTGCTTTCTTTCAACCGTTCTCAATTCGTAGCAGCCAATAACTTTGATTCACATCACTTACCTGTCCGTTCTGGCGTGCCTCAGATGTCCGCTCTCGGGCCCCTTCTCTTTCTCATCTATATAAATGATTTACCGACTAACATTTCATCTTCAATAAATCTTTTTGCTGATGATTGTGTTATTTACCGCGAAATTAACGACAATAACGACGTCTCTTGCATTCAATCCGACATTAACAAGGTTCTGGATTGGTGTAACACTTGGAGTATGAAACTAAACATTAATAAGTGCAAGCACATGCGCATTTCTCGTAATTCCAATGAACCTCCTGCTTACCACATTAACAATGTTACTCCTGAAACTACGTTCTCTTATAAGTACCTCGGTGTTCACATTTCTTCTAACCTGTCCTGGAAAACTCACATCGATCATATCATAAATAACGCCAATCGCATGCTTGGGTATCTTCGCAGGAACTTTTCTCATTCATCCAGTTCAATAAAATTACTGCTTTATAAAACACTGGTTCGCTCGAAATTAGAGTACTCTGCATCAGTCTGGAGCCCTGGCATTGATTCACTCATTTCAGACTTGGAAGCTGTGCAAAACCGTGCCTGTCGTTTCATACTCTCTAACTATCACCGAACAAGTAGCGTAACCGCCATGAAATTAAGTTTGTCCCTCCCTCCTCTCTCTCATCGCAGGTCTGTAGCTTCATTATGTCTTTTTCATAAAATTTACTACAACAATTATCTGAAAAACAAATTACTCAAAAGGCCCTCGTACATATCAGCTCGCATTGATCACCCCAATAAAGTTGGGATTCCATCTTGTCACACTAAATGTTTTCATGACTCATTCGTACCCAGAACTTGTGTCAGTTGGAATGCCCTTCCCTAGGACATTGCTGGCATAGCAGATATTATTATGTTTCGTAAAACAATTGCTATCTTGTGAATATATTTATGCTTGTTACTCTTTGTATAATTTCTATTTCTGTCATTATCAAAATTGTTCTCATTTATTCCCGCTGCCATTTTCCCTTGTCTTGTGAGTTTTCGCCAGCCACTTTGTATTTTAACTTTTTTGTTCTTTATGATTTGCTGTTTATTGTATTCTTTATGTGTCCCCACTCCCCTCTGTAATGCATTCGGGCCCTGAGGGTACAATAAATAAATAAATAAATAAATAAATAAATAAAAGTGTCCCCCCCTGAACGTGCAGCGTACTTGATGTTTAAACGGCCCCGCCACGGTGGTCTAGTGGTTATGGCGCTCGACTGCGGACCCGAAGGTCGCGGGATCGAATCCCGGCCGCGGCGGCTGCATTTTCGATGGAGGCGAAAATGTCTGAGGCCCGTGTACTTAGCTTTAGGTGCACGTTAAAGAACCCCAGGTGGTCGAAATTTCCGGAGCCCTCCACTACGGCGTCTCTCATAATCATATCGTGGTTTTGGGACGTTAAACCCCAGATATTATTATTATTATTGATGTTTAAACAGTAGTGTACCGCAAACAAATACTCGATGGCCATCTTCAATGTGATATTCGGGATCAGCTCCTTATCCACGAACAAGTGACAGGTGCATTCGAATATGGATTGACCTAGAAAATAGCAAATATGCAGTGAAAAAACAAATACTGCTATGTTTACACAAGCTGGGCAGTGTTACACATGTATTCTCTAGAAGCTAACAAGAATTAACTTTAGAACAGTCTTACAGGGAGATGAGCCAACACTTGTACCTTGAAGTGTGTCTGATAAAATAATACAAAATGAATAAGAATGTTGATTTATGAGGGCTCCGAACATATAAATAAGGGTCCTTAAATGCTTTTCTCGTCACGAAACTCTTCTGTCACACTATGGAAGAGCTTCGTACACTATTTCAAAGTTGCCCCATCGTGGTGCCATGCACTGCGAAGCTGAGGGCATCATTCGTGTACGTAAACGTTTGCACAGTGCAGCGTGAGCTATAGTCATGGTACATCTTCTACACATGCAGCACTATTCTTCGAGTCATACGAAGAATTGGCGGCTTGAGGGAGACGAAGATGCCACGCACATGTTTGGTGCTGACGGGCCATTCCGTTTACAAGGAAACAGCCAAAAGTTGTTTGATTGATCGAGTTTCAAGGAGCAGCATGAGAAATCAAGGTGGGTCATACCAATGCTAAAAGGAGGTTCCAACTTAGAGGTGAAGTATACATGTCTGTGCATGAAACATTTTGATGCCTCGAACATCAACACTGCCTATGACTGCAATATTAACAGCGACGCTGGCTGTGTCTCCGGTGTGTGAGGATAGAATGCGTGGTGTAACCCTTTGTAACGTGTTCTGATGACTCCTTCTTAAGAATTAAGAATATTATAAACTCTAGTGCATTTAGTGCCAAAATACCTAATCTCATTGTTTCAGCATCGGGACCACGAGCAGCATGAATAGGTGCTGCATATAATTTGTGGGGTATTACATGTCAAAACGGCAACATAACGATGAGGCATACTATAGCGGTGGGCTCTGTCAAATTTTGAGCACCTGGGGTTCTTTAACGTGCACTAACATTGCGCAGTACACAGACCTCGCGGCCGCGGCGGTCGCACTTCTCCTTAGTTGAAATGTGACCGCTGCAGCCAGGATCAAACCCGCATTTTTCAAGCCAGCAGCTGGGCACTGTAACTTGCTGTAACCACTAAGCCACAATACAGGAAAGTGGCGCAACATGGGACAAATCGAAGATGAGGGAACAAGTACAAGTGCGCTTGTCCTTGTTCTCTCGCCTTCGATTTTGTCCCGTGTTGCGCCACTTTCCTGTATTATAACTATGCACCAACTAGCCCAGCAAAAGGTTTTATTAAACCACTAAGCCAATTGCACAGTGACATACTAAATGCTCAGACAATTGCCTAATCAGAATGCAGTTTCAGCTGTGAAGGTCACGAAACTTTCCATTCACCTTCATGCTATGCTAATGGCCACAAGGAAGACATTTAGTTGTGAGGTCAGCCGTACATTTATATTATCTGAATCTTTTTCAGAAGTGGCATCGCTTTGCTGGAAAGCACGCGGACCAGCTCAGGCTCTGTTTGCATTTGACGAAGTTATGCTATGGAAGCAGCGCCTGCAGTAATGGTTTGTTTTATCTCCTGACAAGATATTGTGCACTGTTTAAGCGAAAAGTGAGCACCAGTGTGGGGTAACGATCTCGTGCTTTGTGCTTACAATAATTGGTGCCTACTTGCCAATTAATGTGGATGCAACAGCACACATGTATGACTAGGTCTTTCTATAAATGACACCATTGGGGCTTTGCTGTGAACACGCGGCGTTTAATTTTAGGCAAATATTAAAGAGTGGAACCTACTGAAGCCTTGAAAGATACAACGCTCGTCAGGCTGTGCCGGCCGCACATCATTCGGGGCAAGAAAAAAGAACAGCCAGCGGCCTGCATGTCTCAAGCGGCTTTTTAACAGCGAAGCTGTGTAAGCTGCCGTATTACGTAAGCCGTATAACGATTCATTCGCTCACCACTGATCCACTCATCATAAACAGGTCGTAAGTATCGCACTCATTGCTTGGCCTTCTCTTGCAAAAAAATTTTTGCTAGTGTATATAAAGTTTGTAGACATCTATATATGTGCCAGAGAAACGGGGTAAATCCCACTACTCACCACTGGTTCACTAAATAGCTCCTCCCTGTCCTGGTTACGACAACAGGGACTTATACTCTGTGATGAGCAACTGTCGTTTTTTACTATAAGGCTGCCGAGCCAATGATTGATTTGCCAAAGCTACAGTCGCTTGGTAATGCAACACAAGCCGAGACTTCGAAGGAGGAGCAACGACAAGAAATTCTAGTGACTGAAGATGAAACCATGGTCGAAGTCTTTCACGGCAGGGACGAGCCTGAGGAGGTCCCAACAGCCGAGGTTAGAGCAGATTTCTCTGATGATAACTACGATGAGTGCGATGACTAAGCTTGCTCAATAAAGATGACGTATCGTTAATAATTGCTGCCTTTCTCATTCGTACTTGGGGTCAACCTCGGTCAAACCATTTAGCCAACTACTGCGCCTAAATATAACGTCGTAGTAATTGGCTATACCGTCGTAGTACTTGGCTATGTTGTCATAGCACTTGGTTGAACTTCGCTATGATTTGTAGCACCTAGCTAAAGCCTAGCAACGATCTAGAAGCAACCCGCATCGCCCAGCTAAGGCCTAGAAACAACATAGAAGTAACCAAAAATAATTTTAGGCATTTGCTATCGGCCACCTTGTTTTTCAGCTTCATTTATTCATGATTTACATGATATAGTTTCCACCATTACAACAAAGTTCCATTCTGCGCCCAATTTCCTGCTTGGTGACTTCAATTTTCCCAACACAACATGGAATAATGGCCAACCTATCTTATCATGCTCTTCTGACTCACAAGAATTTTTGGGTTATTGTTCTACTTTATCCCTATGTCAACCGGTAATGCAAGCCACTAGAATTACACCAAACACTTCTAACACTCCTGATTTATTCTTAACCAATCGCCCTAGATATTCATCAGACACTCATCATTTACCAGGTATTAGCGATCATTTGGTAATTAGATTTTACCTTTATGTTTCGTTTCAAAAACTTCCAAAAAGCATGAAAATTATTAGAGACTTAAAAGCCAACTTTGAAGCAATAAACAACGAATTGTGCAAGTTTCTGGATGAATTTCTTAAGGACGTTGATAACCGTAATGTGCAGTCAAACTGGAATATGTTCGCGCCTGAGGTAGAGCGTCTAACTAACAAACACATTCCAACCCGTGCCATAACCTGTAATCTACCTGCGTCTTGGTACAATAATACTTTAGAATGCATGTCTCACAAAAAAAACGTCTGTATTTTTCCGCAATGCAAACGTCCACTGACTCTCGTTGAAAAGTTTACACACTTGCATCTAACGCCTATGTAGCCGCCTCTCAAACAAGCTAAAGAAACATTTTTTATCAACCACATTACCATTTGTGCTAACACCCAATGTCAGAGAATTCTGGTGAGTCATACATCCCCTTTTCGACAATTCCATCACCCTTAATGATAGCTCCGGTAACCCTGTTCTAGAAACCCATTGCGCAGCTCTGTTGAATGAAGTTTTCGTAAACAACCTCGCAAACTACCGATATTACTCTGCCTGTACTGAACAGCTATAACTTATATTTACCGATGCCTCTGATAACTATTGAGGTTACGGGTGTAATTCGCCTAATGGATTCATTGAGGATGCATTCGTCGCCTGGATTTGACAACATCAGTGCCAAATTTCTGAAAACACCTCTTCGTATAGCTCTATTGTATTAACTAAAATTTTCCAGCAATCACTCAAAACATCATCTTTCCCACTCGCATGAAAAACAGGAAAAAGTTATTCCTTTACACAAAACTGGAAGCAAAAACCTCACCTACAAATTATCGTCCCATATCACTAACTAGCACCTGCTGTAAATTATTAGAACGTATTATTTTTACTAACCTGATGATTTTTCTTCAACCTAACTCATTTCTCACACCTTCACAACACAGATTCCACAAAAACCTATCTTGTGAAGCTCAGTTATTGTCTTTCACACACAAACCACACAAGATACTTGGCCGTTCTTCCCTTGCTGATTGCATTTTTTTAGACATTTCAGAAGCATTTTATAAAGTAAGCCATAGACTTTTACTTCATAAGCTAAGCATACTAAGCCTTGACCGTAAACTTTTAAAATTTATTGAGTCGTTCCTTGTTAATCACTCCCAGTTCGTAACAGCTAATGATCATAACTCACCACTTAGTCTCGTACAGTCAGGAGTGCCACAAGGCTCGGTCCTGGAATCTCTTTATTCCTTATTTATATTATTGAATTAACTTTAGCAGTAACTTCCAATATACACTTGTTTACCGATGACTGTGTAATTTTCAAAGAAATAACTACCCCCCAAGGTATAACGACCCTTCAGAACAATCTTAATACCATCTGCAACTGGTGACAATTGTGGCGAATGCAGCTTAACATTACCAAATGTAAATTTATGAGAATATATATGTCGAATAGCTATCTGTCTGTGTACCATCCGCATAACATTTCTTTACAAACTACCCGTTCATATAAAAAATTGCAGTGGCTTAGCTCGGCTATGCCAGGATAAACGTAGCGTTAGCCAAAGGTTCAGCTGATTATTCTTAGCTTTCCAGGTTGTCTAGGATTATTAGCCTTCTTCTGCTCATTCTTCGTACGCTGAACCGCTAATTGCCAGGCAACTACTTCGGGATCCGATGATATAAGCTTCTCGGCTATTCTGCGCCGTTCAGCAGCATTTGCGCTCTCCTTCTTCATGGCGTCACTCACCTGAAAACGCCAGTCAGAGGCGCTATCAATCGGTTCTAGCGCAGTGTCAGACGGCGAGTACACAGCGAAGGTGAACTGCTGCGCGCGCGCTGGCGCCAGTGTGTCTTCCATGGCTACGACGTCACTCCTCTCGAAGGCGCAGGCAAGCAGCGGCGAGCCGCGCGCGGCGGTGGCGGAGAGCGCGCGAGTTCGCGGTGGCGGAGAGTGGTGAGCCAGCTGTGTGACATCACTGATCCTCGCGCATGCGCAGCGCGGCTCATGAGGATCCACGCGAAATCGGCTCCGGCTAGGCAAGTGTAGCTAACGCTACAATACTTAGGTGTACGTATAACATCTAACCTAACAAGGAAACAAACGTAATGAGTACATAACTAATCAAGCCAACCGTTTCCTTGGTTATTTGCGCCATGGTTATTTGCTTCTAGTGGCAGGCGCTGATTCCATATGAAACTGATGTGGAAGTGTCGTGCCCAGATGAAAGACTGTACTTAAAGTCTTCCACAAGTTCCCACTAATGTGCCCTCCCTCATCAACACTAGTGTTCAGCTATCAGTAATAAATTTCGCAATCAATTGAGGAATCGGCACTCAAAACTGGTGTTCAGCCACCAGCCATGAAAGCTAATTTTCATAATAAGTTGTGCTCGTTCTGGTTGCGCGGCACACAGTACAAGTTGCACATGGAAGTACACAAGCTGTCATCGAAATGTGCGCCTAAAGAGTGCTCTGTCAGTGACACTGGTCATGAGACTACTGTATTGTCACTCATGGTGTCTCTGGGGGATTATCTTCGAACTGGAGTTCTTGTGTGCCCACACTGCGCTTATTGACTACATACATGCTTTTTAACTGCAGCTCGAGTCTGAACATGACTTTGTCCAAAATCCCTTGAACGAACTGTACTGCATTGACTTCGTTTTTTTTTAATAATGCACCACTTTACATACACTTTTGTCATTAGGTTTATTTCTAAATTGACATCTACTGTCCTGCTTGATGATAATCAGCTTCCAAACGTCATCACTTTCAATTAGGCTATCAAGCAGTGCTCGCTGTGGCAACACTAGTATGTGGCGACATGCGCCATGTAGTCTTTCAGAGAATCCCATATGTACTTTGAAATATTTGCTTTGATATATGTTGAAAACTTGGAAATATTAGTGCAACTCATATTTTGAAACATTTATTACTTTAAAAGGCGTATCGAGCGCAACTATAGGTGGACAAACTGGAAGGTGGTCAAGGAAATCGCCTGTCATCTCAATAGATGCCTGAAACAAGAAATAATGTAGCAGCACTTAAATTGATCACAAATAACATTTCAATTATTGATACATTAGTATACATGCGAGATATACGTTAGTTCCGTTGAAGCACATTTGCTGTTAGGTCCGTTAGTGTCAGGACAAAGAAACCTGGCTAGTGAAATGAAAATTCAGGCTAATCATAATTTTTATTATATAGGAACATTTTTATGATTTATGTATCGGTATTTATTTTTTACAGCCGAAGAATTCGTGCGAGAGGAGCTGCTTGGCTATTAGGTCGCTATTTTTTCTCTGGATCTGTGCGTGCATGCTCGAAATGCAAAATAATCTAGAAGCACAGAAAGCATATTATTAAAATTACCCAGGAAGGTTTAAAACAAGACAGCATGATGATTATGACTGAACTGCAGTTCGAAAATTTTCGCAAGCTTCGTTCTTAAAGTTCAGCTTCGTGAAACCAATAACGCACAATATTTAGCCGAGAGCTCCACTGCCATGACAACGGAAATATTTTCTGGTATCATTGTGTTTTGAGTGTATGGCGTCAATAGCAGCATAATGAAAATGTGTGGCAGAGGCAGTGGAATAGTATGCGGTTGTATCACATACAGTGGTAAAATACTCCGATGTTTGTTCAAGATGCACAGCGCAGAGCTGGAGGAGCAAGCATCTATGAGAATGTCAAAAAGTGATTGAGGACGATTATTGCATGTACTGAGTACGGAACAGTCTAGTTCAATGTTATGCAGTTCCTGTGGTATGACACACGGTGGAAAACTGCACAACTAGATGTTTGCACCTACGAAGCTGCACATACGTGGCTGGTCGAGCATGATAAAAGGGCTAGGTTGATGGCGCTGCTGCTGATCAATGCAGCCACGGTTATCCAGAGGGAGGTGCAAGGGGGAGCAGCCGCACCCCATAAAAATTCCGAATAATTTTTTGTATGAAGGAGCAATAAACGACAGACATGCACACTCAGGTCCCTCAAATTTGTGTTTAATTGCCTAAGTATTGCCAGCCAACTTTATACGTTACACACTATTGACTAATTTCTTGCGAATAAACAAACACTCGCCAAAGTTTCAACGAAAAAATTGACCGCGTATCTGCGTGCTTCGCTGCAAATGTCGTGTAAAGACGATAGAAGAGGCGCTGTGTGAGATATAGACGCCATCTGGCAATACGTCGGGAAACATGAGTGCTGTGTTGCGTGCTGGTAGTCCCGGCGCAGCAGCAGGCGAAGACCTTTGCAGAGAAACGACCGCACTCAACGAGTACTCCCCACACACTCTTTTATTTACACGTCGCCTGGGTAAAACAGGAACGCCAGAGCGGCGCCCACAACCGGCAGCCTGAAGGCCGCCCACAACGCTGCTTTTTCATTTTTTAAATATTTTTTTTCACCTTCTTGGCCTTCTCAAAACTAACGTTTTTCAACACGAACCCATGGCATTCGTACAGTGCAATACAGAACCGAAACCGAAACACAACAATGAGCTCGTGCGAAGGGCACGGAGGAAGGCAAATTTCAGCGCAGTCGCATTTTCAGCTTTGCTGAAACAGCGCTCACTAGACGACGAGGAAGTAAAAGAAGGCACAGGACTGGCAGCGCCTGTCCTGTGCCTTCTTTTACTTCGTCGTCGTCTAGTGAGCGCTGTTTCAACAAAGATGAACGGATACCAACTCGCTCAAGCTTTCATTCTTATGCATTTTCAGCGCAGCTTAAGAAACTAGGGTCCTTAAAATTACGTATGTATGCATTTTCTATTAAAGGAACACGCCGCCTAATACTTACCTAGTGATGTTGCACCTCAGATATGCATATTTACTTTTTGATCGACAACGTTCACAAGTATGAACAGCCGTACCAGTTCAAGACGGCTGGCCCTTGGGCAAGTGGTTCAACTTTGGCCGAGTGGCTGAATCGAGGGACGTGCCGACAAACAGAAAGATAGACAGAAAGACAGACAGACCAAAATTTCTGCGTTTAAGTTCCCCAAGAAAGACTATCGTCTTTTAAAAAAAGAATTTATGCCGTTTCGACACCACTACGGGTCTCTTTTTCGCATACGCCAAAGTTGCGACGAAAAAAATGCCCCCACCTCCCCGAAGGGAATCGTGAGGAAATGCGAATGTGTTTCTTGCGCTGAGAGTACACGGCGTAGTAATTTTAATGGCGTAAAGCTGGACAAATCGACGCACTTAAGTGTCTCCCTTTTGGGCGCCTCTTTCAATGAACGCTTCCTACGTGCGTTCGTAATCACCTCAGGGATGTTGCCACCGCCTTCAGTGCAGCACAAACGCGTTTAGAACGCGCTGTTTTCAGGCTGTGCCACGGCAGCACAAACGCTACAAATGCGTTTGAAGCGCACTGCATTGAGGCGGTGGCGCAGGGAGAGAAGAGAGAGCGAACGGCGAGAGAAGGAGTGGCGAAGCACTGCACCTACCCTCTCCACACACGCGGAAGCTCCGCCGAGCCAATGCCACCTAGTAAAAAAAATTGCGCTGGCCGAGCCAATGCCACCTATTCTAGAGGGCGCTGGCCGAGCACCCGCGATGCGAGCGCCCTCACACGCCAGAACGCGCTCCTCCTCTCCACTCACTCTCCGCTACTCCGCCCCCACCACCTGCTCCAGTTGCTGGGGGCGAGGATAAGCGCGCGCGCCCGCAGCTGTTGCTATGGGAGAGGGAGTGAGAGCGGAGAGGCGTGCGGAGAACGCCGGATGCCTTACATAGCCCAACTAAGAAATGCATTCGCATTTAAAAAAGATTTCATGACGTTTCGAGACCACTACGAGTCTCTTGTTCACATACATGTATATGACGTTTCGAGACCCGAGTGTTTGTTTATTCATAAGAAATGTATGCCTCTCGCCAGGCGGTGTTCCGTCAAACGCTGGATTATTGACTAATCTTGCCGGTCATGAAAAGGAAGTGAAAAAAAACTCTGCATATGCACCCCCTGCAAAATGTTTGCAGAAGCCCTTGAATTTAGTGCAGCCATTCGCAGTAAAATGGGTCCTTTAAAGCACATCTCCCTCAGCATTTGACATGAATGAGGGCCTAGTGCAATGCTACGCAACTTTAATGAAACATGTGCAACTACGTAGATACATGCATTACTTTTTCCGTGATGAAACGACACCAAGAATGTCACTGTCTGGGGCAACTTGTTGGCACTAGCGTCGTTCAGGGGTACAATAGTTTACTCCCATGTAGCACTCCAAGTTTCAATTCTGTTACGAGCTAGATATGTTTTATAATTATTAAGGTGGTAGGCCACTCGAAGAAAATTTGTAAAGGCAGCCAGCGTTGAAATAATTTTTTCTTCAAAACAAGCATGTCTTATTTACCTTCCCCAGCCATTTATAATGCAAAATATTGATTATTTTTTAATGGGAGCTAATTTTTGTCAGAAATTGCATTAAAAGTGGTAGTCACACCAGCAGTGATAAGTGACTAATGGGCGGCTTAATTCAGCAAATCTTTAGCATTTCTGTAACTAAAAGTTGGAGCTATGCAATGAAGTAGGATAAATTTTATGCAGTAAGTATCAATGGAGTAATGTAAAAAAAAAAAAGACGGGCAAAAAGAGCCAATTTTGACTGAACCTGTTTGCAAAATCAGCTGTGAATTAAAAAATATTCCACCAATTTTTTTATTCTAGTTTATTGCACAGATATATATGCTGAAAATTATTATACAAAATTTCAGTTCAAAGTACACACTGAGAATGAAGTTATGACAGTTCGCGTCACATGATTTGGAGCAAGTTCTTATTTTGAGAAAAACGTAAACAAAGATTTCAGAGCTTGCAAAAGGTGTTGAAACTTAACATACAGGCCTAAAATGCACCAGACTCATAGGTGGGCCCTTCTTGAGAAGCGTTGTAGTCTTCTTTTGTTCGGGTGGCTTCTCGTCTTTTCTTCCTGGCCTGTTTTGTCCCATCCGCTGACTTGGGTTTAGCATTCTGCATGCGCTGGTGATTGTCCTGAGTGAGCTTTTGTCGTGTAGCACCCTGGTTCTATACCAGCTCGCCTCAGGATATCTCGGGTGCTTATACTGCCATTAGTAAAGTGTGCCACAGCATAATGCAAGGCAAACATTATTGTAGGCAAGCTTACATAGACATCTTTGGGAGCCCGCTGCC
Source organism: Rhipicephalus sanguineus (assembly GCF_013339695.2). Lineage (NCBI taxonomy): Eukaryota > Metazoa > Arthropoda > Arachnida > Ixodida > Ixodidae > Rhipicephalus > Rhipicephalus sanguineus. Next base: position 134,806,924 of record NC_051179.1, on the reverse strand, counting down.
ATAACAGACCATTGAAGCACTCATTTTGCATTTTCTGTTTTTTCATGCAGGCACTTCATTAGAAGTTCATCAGAGCACAAACCATTGTACACAGTTTTAACTTTGTTGAGCACATCATTTGGAAGTCCTCCTTTGTGCACATACTTCCGTTGGCCGAGTGCTTCGACCCTTTCTGTGCCCGCACCAGCTGTTCGGTCCAACTGGGCACAGGCCATGTCTCGGGTACTTGTCGGGGGAGCTGCAATGAAAAAGACTGGCAAGGCTAGCCTGTTTCATTGCAGAAAGGTTCCCCACACTAGCCCCTGTAGTGATGCCGTAGTAGTTTTGCAGGCGGTCAATGAGGGCATCAGTGAGCTTTTCGTTACCACCGAATCCACGCACTGTCTTCTCAGTTTTCTGAGGCGGCAGCCAACACGCTTCTGGACATGCCCAATACATTCGAGTTTCTAGACACTGTCCTTTCCATACATGTCTTCCACAGCGGCATAGCTCTTAGAAGCCTCTTTTTGGTTGCGACCTCTCAAATATTCGGTATAGACCAACCGTCTCCATACATCCAGCACTTCCTTCATTGTTTGCTTGACAGGAAGTGTCGTTTGCCTTCCATTCCTGATACGAAGCACCTTCTTTCCTGATACGAAGCTTGCTTTTGGTTTTGCAAGACTTACACGTGCTAAAAAGGGCCTCAACATCGATCACTTTTCCCGTGTCAACAGATATCACAGACACACATTCGTTCAACGATGAATGGCCACCCTTCTGCCATGTGCTATCACCTGAAACACCACACTCTGCACTCCCCACAACACGACGAACTTCCGCAGCAGCATCAGTCATCGACTTCGACGCCACTTCTCCTGCCGCTGTAGAAAGCCGAGACGATAACTTGTCGTAGGCGGAGTGGCGCGGAGGAGCAGGCATGTTCACGACTTTGGAAAACGTTTTCGCACCTGCGTGCCCTTTTCCTAAGTGGCGCATCGCGTAAACTAGACGAACATTATTCTCACTAGCACGCCACACCTTTTTTGACATATCAAATGGATGCTCAAACCTACAGTCGGTACACACGACCACATAAGTTGAGTATATCCCTTGGCGAGACCGTTCCTCGGGCTTCAGTGTTGTGCTCAGGCACTCACAACATGCCAGTGAGGAAAACACTGCTGAAAGGATGTCAATGTCCACCATCCTGTTCTCTTGGATCGTAGAGTTCTGTAGCGAAGCCTCGTACACCTGGGTTATGTCCCCAAGCTTCATAGCGGTCGCCAAAACACCCGCGCCTCTGTCAGAAGGCAGCCTCATGGTCATGTAGAGATTTCAAGAAAACTTGCGCTTCCTCCTCCTGTGTGTGGTGCACTTAGCCATACTGGCAGGAATATGGTCCAGGTGGCGTAAGCATAGAGTCCTAGCAGCGTTGACACGTGCAACAAATGCAGAACGAAGCCTGACGTAGCCTGACCAAGGTAAAATACAAAAATTCCACGAGCGTCGTGTGTCCCCCTTGTAGCCGTTTTTAGAGATTTAAAAACAATTAGAAACACAACATTACATTTAGTGACATCCTCTTATGTAACATTCAAAATAAAATTTATAAAGTATTTGGATTGTCATTAATATAGAGGAAACAACAGTTACTTTCTAAAGCAACACATCTGGTTTCGGTTTCGCTATACGAGCATGGGGTAGGGGAAAACTTGCGTTAATTCGAAAACTAAAGATGATAGGAGGATCACTTTTGTTGCAGCATATTTTTGAATGTCTGGGCGTACACAAAAAACAAAAAACTAAAAATTAATCTCGCGGAAAAAGCTTTGAAGGTGGCCTACCACCTTAGGTGTGATAGCTGCAATATGAACACCAGCATGAGCTCATGGTTCCTGCTTGGCCAAACACTTTGAAGAAGTGCTTAATTGCCTGCATCCCCAGCTAATAAACTTCTTAGCAATATTTCACCTATGCAGTAAAAATCGGAGAATGACCACTCACCAATCAATGACTGCCAACATTGCGCCCCAGTAACTGACACAACCGTGCACGAATGCGACTCACATGCAACTCATGTACGTCAACCGTGCCTCTCACCTCATGCACTTGTATCATTTGATTGAGGTTATCCTTGAAGTAAGCGGCTATTAGGGGTATTAGTCCTACTGTTCCAGCATCACTCTTTCCGAGGCTCATTTCTGCTTGACTTATCTTCAATGTCCACTCTAGAATAGCGTCATTTCCAGTGTTTGACCGAAAGAATGACGTCAGCAGCAGCACAACATTATTTGGCACGTTACTTAATTTTCCATTTAGTCGCACCCCTGTAAGTCTGAAAAAATTCAACACATCATAAGATTCAATTCATGTTACCACAGGCGATTCTTACAAATAAGGTAACCGAGAGCTGGCCGCATTAGTATATCACTAGAATACATCTACAAACATGAGCCTGTTGCATGTTTGTTTTAGCACATGCCAATCATCTGTCTGCATAAACACATGGTTTTTCTCGATTGTGTTAAGCAAATTGAATACTTGAATGTTTAGTAACATGTCAATACCTGAGCGTATAACAACTGTCTTTTCTTTTCTCTCATCTGCACTTTTACAAGTAGTCAGCTTCCTATTGAAAGCCATTTCCATTCGAACATCACTAAACAACTGGTGCGCTACACAGCAGGTTTACAAATAACTTATGGGCTTACTCAACTTATATTCTTGTGTTATTCAGTCCCAAGATGCTCACCCTATGCCTTTAAGCTTCCAAATTCATTATACATCAAGCATGATTTAGTTTAGTTACATAGCCATGTTGATATGTGCATCACTTTGCATACACCACATCAGGATGCCAATTTTTGCCCTTTGTTTTAGGCGTTTTTTATCGTAAAGTTCTTGTGTGCACAAAATGTTGCTTATATACTCTCTGGAACATCTGAAATTCTGAAGTTTACCGTAAAATCCCGAGCCAGCGCCCCCTGCCCCTTTTTGACAGACTTGAAATATGCGCCAGTGACCGACCGAGTGCACCCCCCCATCCCCCTGTAGCCTTTTTTTAACCTGTTCTCTGCTACAGAATCCTGCAGCAGCTTTTCGCAGGAACCCAGACTCTGAGTCTTCAGATATGTGGACGATTTTTTAGTAGTCGCATAGTGTGGTGCCTCGGGGTTGCATTCCGAGTTGTCAATATTGTCACATTTAAAGAACGTGTTGTTCTCCTTGTCCTAACATGAAATCCCACACGAGGACCTCCTCCGGTTCAGTGAGAACAGTAAACGCGGGCGTATTTTATAAATTCATTAGAAGCACAGGTGTGCAGTCTTCTTAGCGGCTCCTTCCCCGCCACATTGTATTTTGGTCCGAAACCGAGCAAGGGCCGCCCTCCAAATCTTATCTCATGACCTTTCACCGTAGGGGGGGGGCACTTGCTCAGGATTTTACGGTATATGTACTACAGCCTCTGTAGTGTAGTTCCTGCTGAAGTGTAAATAAATATACTTTTGCACGCTTTTCTTTCCTCCTTTGAAATAATGTTTGCGATATGCAGAAATGAGGTCTCGTTTTAGTAGCTGTTCAGTACTTGTAGGTCCTTGAGCTGTAGCTATCTACAATTAAAACTCTAACGAAACAATTTTACGAATTTCCCTCTCTAAGGAAGAAATTTCCATTCCCCGGCAGGTACCCATAGGGTTCAATGTTGTCATCAACCCGATTTAACGAATGTAACTTGGCAACTTGGCGCCAAATCCGATTTAGTGAAGCTTTTTTGTAATAAATAAGCAAAAAACAGTGATCTCTTTAGTATTATCCTACAGATCAGGTTTTCTTTGCGAATGCACTCTAAAGCTACCACGGTGAAATACTTAGTCACTTCAGTAACAATATTTCATTTTGAGGAGGCTGCATGCAGTGCCCATGCACAGAACGGACTCAACAGTCGGCAGTGCAATTACGTACCGGAGGGCGTTAGGGGTGGCAGCGGTTAATGTCCCTGTTAATGATCCAACAAGAGCACTACGGTTGCTTTCAATATTTCATAATTTGTGTGACAGAAGACACTGAGTGTCTTCTCATAACTATCTTGCTCAGCTGGCTTACACAATCACTGCATATATTCTCAACATATTTGCATATCGGCAGCCTTTCGTAGATTCACGTGTCCGTCTACCTGGCCTGCATCACTCAGATGTGGGAGGCTTATGTTCGGGCAATGCTCATGAATTTCACACATGCATATGCGTAAGCTAGCGGCAAATGCAATGTCATGGTAGCCTTTAGGAGTCACTATGTTACAATTTTGCATTTCCGAAGACTGAAAAAAATGTTTTGATTTTACGAAATAATTCGAGTATGCATGCATGGTTACTGTTCCGCTAAATTGAGCTCTAGCTGTATGTTAAAGCTAGAAGATCGCCCTGTATCTATGAACATGAACAGAGAAAGTAGTACTGAGGACCTGACATTGCTGACTTAAATATGGCAGTCACTACTCCACAGAGACTTTATAGACTTTCTGTGTGCATCTTCAAAACAATCACATACCTTAAACCAAATAAGTTCCTGTGGGTACTACACTAGCACTCAGTAAGTCGCAGAAGTAGAGGATGAAATGCTATGACACTTCCTGCTGAAATTGATGGTAACATTTTGAAATACATATTTTGCTCAGCTTGTTATTTTCTCGGTGGTCCTGACACAGCAGTCAACTGCAACAATCAGTTACGAAGACGCTTACCACCATTGCCACAAGTTGTCAATTTACTTTTGTTTAACGTCAGCAACAACTTGAGCTTATTTTTTCTGCTGCTACATTACACTTACAATATTAGTGAATGTCCCTAATAGTTCACTGAAATGTATACCCGAGGAAATAGTCGAGAAGATGTTCCTTCTTGAACAGTAATGGCCACATCTGCTTTACCTCCTTCGGTGAGTTCGCAGGATCGGAAGAATTTATATCTGCTCTGATGAGAGGGTAACATTCGCTCATAGCCTTCCACTGGAGGGGGACGTCCTCTTCACAGGGCGCTTTTGATGCTTGCTGTGCCGAAACGTTCTTTGCCGATTCTATCTCATCGGCCACTAATGCGACAGTAGATTGCTGCCAATCAATGCAGCCATAAAAAGAATTTGAGGTTTGTTTTCTTATTTTTGCGGAAACAGAGAGCGCCTCTGAAAGACGCTTCGAGCCTCTTCGTGTGTTCTCAATTCGGGTCTCAATTTTGTAGGCAAGGCCTGCCGAAGAAACCGGGCTTGACCCAGTAGCAGGATCACCAAGTGACCTCGGGTACTTGCTGACAGCAAGGTTCGCAATGCTCCTGATTTCTTTTGCCGATGGCCGGTCCTTTACTCTTTGGCACGCAGCAGCTACCATTCTTACTACTTCCTGCCTTTGTGGTGGCTTAAGAGATTCAGTACTGTTCATTGCGTCTATTAAATCATGGCTTCCACGGAAGTTCAACTTTCGAAACAAAAGATGGAGCTATGTCGGTGCGACTTGATGGGACTTCATTGGCATCTGGAAAACACGAAGCATTTCTTTCAATTATTCCAATGATCCAACAGAGACCACAGCAGCACTATATCTGGTATACAAAGTGTACCTTAAGCCACTGCGTGCTTTTTCTATAAAAGCAGCAATGTTTGAATACACTTGCCTGAAATCCACTCTCTGTTTCATACTGTAAATGTGTGGGTGCCACTCTCGGCGCTCTCCACCAGGCAGCTGAATGCTTCATCATCTACCTCTGTTCCGTCTAGTAGATAGACCTGCAAGCAGCGGAGTTCACATTTTTAAGGGCGAAGCTCCTTAAGGCGGCACCCGTTCGTCCCTCGTTGTCGTAGTCGTAGTAGTCGTAGTGCGTAACCAGTCTTACGCTTTGACCTCCAAGGTGGTGCCGGTGGGAGATTTTTCCTGTGCGTTGTTGAACAATAAAAAATTCGCAGCGTGCGCGTTAACTAAAAGCCGAATTCTTCTGTCTCTCATTCCCCATTAGCAGCCATTGGCATGTTCCAGTAGAAAACGTTAGTAGAAGTAGAAGTGTAAGTGTTAGCTAAAAGCCGACTTCTTCTGTCTCTCATTCCCATTAGCAGCCATTGTTTACCTCCAAGGTAGTGCCTGGTGAGATTTCTCCTGTGCGTGATTAAACAATAAAAATTTTGTTCAAAACGCCGTTGATTGATGAAATAAACCAACGAAAGACGCCAGATGTTTTCTAAAAGCAAAACGAAAGAACGCCAGATGTTTCTAAAGCAAAACGAAAAGACGCCAGCTGCTTAACGAAAGACGCCAGATGTTTTCTAAAGCAATGGTTTTCTAAACAATGAAAATTCACAGCGTACATGTCAAATTAAAGTGAGCTGCAAGTCGTCATAACTCATCGAACCTTTAGTATAAACGCGCCCGATCTCACGTCGGTGATGATGTACTGGGCAGAATTCACGGAAGATTCACGGTTTACCGATGAACCTCCGCAGCTTCGCCCACTGATCATCATTCAATCCGTGGATATGCTGTGATTTTTTTTATATTTTGCGCAGATATAAAATGCACATCAATTTCAGGCTTTGCAACAAGGAAGTGCTTGCTATATTCCGACTCCCTATGGAGAGGCGAGCACAAGTTTTTTTTTTTATCTTGTTCAAAAAATTATAAGTGTACGGACATCACAGTGCCAATAAAACCACTTGCATCTGCAGCCAAATATTCTGCATCGAGTTCACTATTAATTGCTAGACTTTTACGTGTCAAAAGCCAATATCATTATGAAGCACGGCGTAATGAAGGGCTCCACATAATTTCGACCAGCGGGGGTTTCTGGCCGGGTTCGAACCTGCATCTTCGTTTCAGCAGCCAAGTACTGTTACCCGAAGCTGCCGCCGCTGCTCATCAAGTTTATTCTTTTTCTCCGTATGCCGAAGGTAGAATATATGAATAAAACTAACATAAACACAAAAGACATTTAATAGGAGTAATCACATGGGATATTGAAGGCTTGTTAAGAAGAGAAGCAGCAGCAATGCCTGGCCATTCCAAAGTACTCAGTCAGCATCAGAAAATATACACAGCAATGAGCCCAGTTTTTGTACACTCATAAGAGGAAATAACGGGCTGAAAATAAGGAAAGGAAAAGGCAGTACGCACATCCTAGTTTTCGACTGCGGTCACAATGCATTATAAGTCATTAGCACTACCTCAAGATATATTTACGAATCTTAACGTTGTCACTTCGACGCATGTCAAATTCCACTGCTTTCCTTTTGAGAGCATCAAGATCGCTCACAACTGCAAGTTTTTTATGGTTTTGTCAATGCTCCATATCTTCCCAATCATCTTAAATAAAAGAGGAAGATGTATGGTCGCTTGTCTAAGAATGCAAGAAAGCTCTCTGGTTGCCAAGACAGACATACAGTCAAAGCAGCACTAAACGTGTCCAGCAAAAATGAAAATCGATAAAAGAATTCTATCAAACCTGCAAGGTGGGGAATTAACGGAGTGAAAGTGAGATACCTAGCCAAATCATAGCTACAAAGGAATACCATACAAGTTCCTTCAAGGTGAAACTTCATATCTGAGACAACGTTCTCCTGGTCCGGGACTCACACCAAGAAATACCTCCTTTCTGAAGTAGACACTCCACCGCCTGAATTAAGTGGCTTGCAATGGCAGCATGAAGGCGCACTTACCAAAGACCTGCAAGCAAAACTGCAAGGTTAGAGAAAGAAGTTCTGTAGAAATGTATCTGGGAAAAGAAAGGTAGATTAGTCTGCAATAAGATGGAAAGGAGGGCTGGTTAGTTAGGCTGCATAGAAGAAATTTCCGCACACCACACAAAGACACAACAAAAAAGTTCGCAAGGCCCAGTGCAGGCTAACTGACCTTTATTCCATGAGGAAGCACATATATATATTACCGACAAGCACCTCGTAATCCTGCGCATGAGCAACATGCACTGCATATTTCTTTACATAAAAACGACAAATGCAATGACAGAACCGATACGCTGTCCTGTCTTGTCGAGCAAGTTGATTTCGTCTTCATTCAATGCGGTAGACGGATGACTAACACGTGCATCTTGAAGGCTGGAGATATTCCAAGCTTCTACAATCTATCTTGTTGTGTGATTAGGGTGAACATACAAAGCAGCAGTTTGATTACACAATGGACTACAGGACTTCAATGAACAACGCGTGCAATCTAATGCTACATGCATGTCCAGCCTTCTCTACAGGTTGGTCAAGTGTTCTTTTATTGCAGCGTTAGCTACACTTGCCTAGCCGGAGCCGATTTCGCGAGGATCGTCATGAGCCGTGCTGCGCAAGCGCGAGGATCAGTGATGTCACGCAGCTGGCTCACCAGAGCCGGCATCTCACGCGCTGTCTGCCACGGCCGCGCGCGGCTCGCCGCTGCTTGTCTTCGCGTTCGGGAGGAGTGGCGTCGTAGCCGCGGCAGACAAACTGGAGCCTGAGCGCGCGCAAACTCTGCCACCGCCGCGCGCGACTCGCCGGCGCCCGTCTGCGCTTTCCAGAGGGGTGACGTCGTAGCCTTGGCAGACGTATTGGCGGCAGCGCGCGCGCAGCTATTCGCTTTCGCTGTGCAGTCGCCGTCTGACACTGTGCTGGAGCCGCTGAATAGCGCCTCTGACTGGGGTTTGCAGGTGGGTAACGCCACGGAGAAGGAGAGCGCAAACACTGCTCAACGGCGCAGAAGAGCCGAGAACCTTAACTCATCGAATCACAAAGTAGCTGCCTGGCAATTAGCGGTTCAGCGTACGAAGAATGAACAGATGAAGGCTAATAATCCTAGACAATCTGGAAAGCTAAGAATAATCAGCTGAACCCTTGCTAACGCTACGTATATTCTGGCATAGCCGAGCTAAGCCACTGCAATATTTCTAACCTTACATTTAAGCATCGGCCGGTCTGACCTACATAGAGAGAGAGAGAGAGAAAACTTATTTGTGCAGGCCTGAAGGATCATCCTCGTCGGGTGGAGCACTTAGTTCAGGGCCCCATTGGCTCTCGCCACACCACGTGCCCGCTGCATCAACCGACGCTGCTCCCGCGGTTCTGAGCTGGTCAGCGCAGTCTCCCAGGAGGATTGTGAGGGTGAAGGAATAGGGCGGCAGTCCGGAGGTTGTGAACATTCCCAGGTGCAGTGGTCCTCCACAATAGGGGCAGTATGAGGGATATTGTGTGGGGTGGAAGAGATGAAGGATGTAAAGGCAGGGGCATGAATTAGTCTGAAGCTGCCGCCAGGCAACAGCGTCCTCTCGGTTGAGTGATTTGTGTGGTGGTGGGAAGTACATACGGCTTTGTCGGTAATGTTTTAGTGTTTCAGTGTAGTTGAGTGGTTCTGTTGGTGCATCGTCTAGGTTGGACAGCTCTTCCGATGGCGCCCGGTTTGAGAGCTCTCGAGTTACCGCATTAGCGCGTTCATTGCCATGGAGAGAGGCGTGTCCAGGTGTCCAGACGATACGCACCCTGTGTACCAAAGTGGGGTGTATTGATGTCAGGATACGGTGTGTGTAGGGTGTGACCATTCCTTTCGCTATGTTCCTACAGGCAGTTTGTGAATCAGTAACCACGGTAATTGGTCCTTCCGATGCTGGTATTGTGAAGCGTCTATATTAGCCAGGGCGATGTCTTCGTACAGATTATTTATAGCGAGGCAAACACTCCCTACTTTGTTTCTTACTGAGAAAAGTACACTCACACCATACCTAGTGGCCGCCTTCTTAAGCTCATGTGAAAAACCATGCATGTAGGGGATTACCACAATTTCGTTAGCGTCTTGGCTTGTTTGCACCGCCTTCTCCTCAAATTTTTCTTCGATAGCCTTTTGCTTGCAGTTAGAAGAACCGAGTGAGTGTGCTTTTCGCGGCAAGAAGCAAAGTAGGGGATGGTTTCCCTGCTGTAAATAATCTGTATGAAGACAAGCCTAACGCTCGTATCACTAAGAAGTGTTCGAAGCGTCTTGACCACTAGATTGTACATTGCAAAAGAAACATAGTTTACAAGATCCTATTCAAATGTAGTGAATGCTATGTAGGCCAGACCAGTCGATGTAAGATTCAAAGAACAATTGGCCAACCTGAAGGGAAAGCCGGACACGCATTTAGCACTACATTGTGCACGTTGTTCATTGAAATCGTGTAGTCTATCATGTAATCAAACTGCTGTTTTGAATGCTCACCCTAATCAGCAACAGGAGACATAGTAGAAGCTTGGCATATCTCGAGACTTGCAAGACGCTTGTGTTAGTCATCCGTCCATTGCATTGAATGAAGACCAAATTAACTTGCTAAACAAGATGTGGTAGTGTATCGGTTCTGGTAATGGTTTTATCGCTTTTACGTAAAGGAATACATGGTGAATGTTCCTAATGCGCAGTTATTATGAGGTGCTTGTCAGGAATGCATACATGAGCTTTCTTATTGAATAAAGGTCAGTTGTTAGCCTGTGCTGGTCCTCGTGAACTTTTTCGTTGTGTCTTTGTGTGGTGCGCACAAATTTTGCACTACGTAGATTACTCTGTTTCACCTTGTGTTTGTATATCACCACCTCGCAAATTTTTCAGCTGCGAACCTTCATCGTAGAGGAACCCACATGGGTTTCCTTCGTAGCAATTTGTTAAGGCTGTATAATGTTCTCTTGATAAATAAATAATAAACTGGCAGCTTTCTTTAAAACTAAGTGCACTGTGGCATCACAGCAGAACTCGAGTGCCTTACTCGATGTCCCTGCAGCTACGCCAATACAGTTGCACTGCCAAAACACTGTTGTGTTCTACATATCACATACCTTCGTAACCTACCCAAGCCCATTCCCACCCCTTTACTTCAACTAAAATATCACTGAAGTTAGCACGCCTGATTTAATGATATTGTTGTCTTTAAGTTTAAATCAACAATTTTCTTTTACAGTGCTTGTCCAGTGGGGCTCCTTCACATACATTTATATCTCTTCTGGTGTAACAATCCCACCCCTCGAAATTAGGTTAGCAATTAACCCAACCCTTAATTTAGAGATTGTTATGTGCTTGATGAAAATAATGTCTGGGTCAAAGGTGTAGCCAGAAATTTTTGCTGATGGGAGGGGGGGGTGTTTAACTACCCTTTATGTATGTGCATGCATGTGTTTGTATATGTGGGTGTATATATACAGATTCTAGGGGTGAGGGGCCGAACCCTGTCCATTGCAATGTCAGTGGTCTGGGTCACGCAATATTAAAATATATAGTTGCCCCAGTTAGAGTCTTCCTTAAATAAATTGTACCTTTCTGGATTGCCCACTATGAAGATTTGGCGTAATGTTACTTTTAAACAACTGCAGGAACAAACGAGGTGATATAGCTGTTACCTGCACTGTCAACGTCATCTTACAAAAAAGTCACAGTTTCGCCGCAAGGGCGAAGCAATGAATGCGATAGCAAGGAACTAATGCTATACGAAGTGAGGCTCGCCAATGGATAGTCTCAGTTTGAACAGCGCTTCTGTTGCAAAGGCGGCCGAAGCAGCGAAGGAAACTAGCGTGCTTCAAGTGTCGAGCTGTGACACTTGATAGTTCGCGCGCTCATCTTCTGTTTGTTCGTTTGGCGGCGTCCCTGAGCTCGAGTGACATTCGTACGCGCCGTAACATGAGCGCGGACATCACGGTGAAAGCGTGAAACATTCCTCTACCCCTCGCCACGAGAAAACCGCGCGAGCAGACAGCGGAAGGGCAAGCTTCTCCCATGCGCAAATATAAGAAGAAGCGAGCGAGCTCGCCGACGACTTTTAAATGCGCCCGTCGGGCTCCTAGCGCCACCTCGCTGGTAATGAAGGAACGCTTATTATCGCCTGCTGTCTCTGAGTCCGTCCAGCGCTAAATGGTGTGTATATAACGCTCGCCGTTAGCTACGTGGAGGATCTGCGTTTCGTGGCGTAGTGGATAGCGCCGCTCGCTGCGGGGCAACAGGTCCCTGGTTCGGATCCGCGCTTCGGAAGCATTTTTCTGAGTTATTTTTCTTGGGGGCCTTTATATATATATACATACTTATACATATACGGTGCATGACGGCGGCGACGGCGACGGCGACGGCAAAATCCAGCCGAGACTGTCCATATAATTGCTATCGCAATAAAAAACCGCAGGGATGCTTCACAAAGTTATTGCTTCCTATGTTTTTACACGGGCACCTCGTACCTTGATAAGCCTCATACAAGTGTGAGGTCTGGAGCCTGATGACAAGGCGACTTTGGAGTTTGTATGGTTCATATGCATGGACGTCCTTCAACTGAGTGATAGGCTGGGTCAAAGGTGTAGCCAGAAATTTTTGCTGATGGGAGGGGGGGGTGTTTAACTACCCTTTATGTATGTGCATGCATGTGTTTGTATATGTGGGTGTATATATACAGATTCTAGGGGTGAGGGGTCGAACCCTGTCCATTGCAATGTCAGTGGTCTGGATCACGCAATATTAAAATATATAGTTGCCCCAGTTAGAGTCTTCCTTAAATAAATTGTACCTTTCTGGATTGCCCACTATGAAGATTTGGCGTAATGTTACTTTTAAACAACTGCAGGAACAAACGAGGTGATATAGCTGTTACCTGCACTGTCAACGTCATCTTACAAAAAACCGCAGGGATGCTTCACAAAGTTATTGCTTCCTATGTTTTTACACGGGCACCTCGTACCTTGATAAGCCTCATACAAGTGTGAGGTCTGGAGCCTGATGACAAGGCGACTTTGGAGTTTGTATGGTTCATATGCATGGACGTCCTTCAACTGAGTGATAGGCAACAAAAGTTCTTCCGCGTCGAGCTCTATTAACTTGTATAGTTTAAAATCTGGAAGAAACGTAGATGCACGTTTTCGCACAAGAAATAATGGAGGTCCTTTATGACCACGTTCGACGACTATATGCAGCAGCTTTCCAAAGTTGAGGTAGTACTGGTTTCCACCAAGAACGACATAACAGCCTGGCTTGTAATTTGTGCCACACGCAGTCACTGATGAAGCGCACAAGAGGAGTTGAAGGTCACATTTCAAACTGCTTTGGATAACGCTCTGTGAGTTCCTGTCCCAACTGGCGATATGAGAGGCAGCACTCAAGTCACTGAACTGTATAGGGCTACCACAAAGGCCATCCTTTAGCAAGTAGGACTGGAACAACTGGTGCTTTTGTGCTAGTTATTTTGTGACGTTAATGAAGTTGCCAGACGCCCTGATGCAACGCTTGAAGTAAATGTATTTACTTTCGAATCGAAGGGACCGCACCTTCACAAGTGGCCCGAACTGCCTAGTTAGCTCAGGGTAATGAGATAAATAACGGTGCTTTGGGCGGAGTGCAACTGTAGGAAACAACCTTCTTCTATTATAAATATAATCGCTTATCAGAAGGCTCAAGTATGACAGCTGATCACCAGATATAGCAGCGGCTGTGACAAGCTCAACAATTTCCTGGAGGTTAAGGAGGAGCACCACACTTCGTTGCTTGTATCCATGACCTTGTCACCAACTAATATAGGAAAGAGTAATAGAAGTGTGCAATTTTGCATTGCCTGACCTTCAAATCTTGTGCCCTTTAAATTCACTGGTGCTGGCTTGTACTTAAATTTCGACTCTACGGTTGTATTTAGGCGCTGGTAGGAATACCAGTTCATTGACTTCACGAAGTGCTTGATCATTAACGCAAGGTCGTAGTCCACCACACCATCAAAAAGGTCACGTACAAGGCATGATGGAAGGCCAGGAAGGCAAACATGAAACATGGAGAGCTTGTTGAACGGAGAGTCTTGCTTCACACCCATCAAACCAGCTTCGTTTTCTTTTGCACGAGCGACTGCCTCAGTGTAGGATGGAACAGTTCTTTGCTTTGCTGGCTTGTCATCTTTGAAGTCTTGCATTGTTGTCGTGTAGAATCGACAGATATAGGAGGCTCTGCTGAAGTCCTCAATAAAACCACCAATGCAATGGCTTCCTAGGTTGTCACCACATATGAAAGGAAGCTGTCCAATGTAATGACGGCCATTAACCATGATACCTCCTTCAAGGTCTTGCAAGTCACTGATGAGTCGCTCAAAGACCTTGCTGCAACAGAAGTGCTAAATATGCCTCGCGCCACAATAAGGCTAACTGCTGAGAATCAACAACAGTCCTTACGTAAGATGCTGGATTTCCAAGCGTGAGGTAGACACCCAGCATTTGGACCTTCCACAAGCAGACCCAAGGGTGTTAACAACTTCAAATGCATCCCGGTACAGAATAATATGAACAACATTGGCATTTGAAGTCCTACGATTCTGAAAAGCACGGCCATAGACGTCAGACTCTGGAGTTTCCAAGATGTGTGGCGCCACCTGTCGGAGAAGTATTGAGTAGTGCATAGTCCGACTCTCTCGTACAGTTTGCTATGGGACCAAGTGCAACTAGCGAGTGCGAAACAACGATTGAGCTTAATATCGCGTGTGTTTGCGCATTTAGCACTCAGAATGAGAGCTGTGAATTGCTCTCCGCTAGTCGGACGCGCCACCGAACCGTCGTGAAGTGCTTGCTGGATCACTCGCCTGAACGACGGCGAAAACAGCAGCAGACGAGAGCCCTCCGCACGCTACGAAGAAACTCCGCAAAAGACGCACTGTTGCGTTGTGATTTGCCACGGACGTAAAAGACTGAATAACAACGTTCAGTTTTACCGATTTCCATAGTTGTCGTACGAAGAAGAAAGGCGAGAGCGCTGGAGACGGGCCGTTGCGAGCGTGTTGGGTAAGCGAAGTACCCGCGTTCTCCACAGCCGGTGGCATGAATGTGTGGCTCTGCTGTTGTTTTGCGTAGCCCCGATGCAAAACCGTGGTAACCTTGACTATGAAGCTCAGCAGAGGCTCTGACCGCGGTGCTTGTCGTGTAACACGAAGTGAGCAGCTAGAGGCAGACTGGAGATGCGTGATACGCACACCGCGACGAGTTGGTCGTCACAACATAGCATTGCGGACGTATGTACGTTTTGAAGGCTCAGAGTTCTGGTTCTAACTAGCTAACACCAAGTGCGTCATACAAGTAAATCGCAGAATGTTGGTCGTGACCCCCTTCAGGTTTGTTTCGCCCGTGTCCTCCGCGGTTGCCGTAGCTATCTCGGAGGCCACGGTATTGCCTTTGGTTGTACCCCGCGAAAGTGGACACGCACGTATCCCCATTTTCAGTACATGCAAAGGAAGACGACCATCAAGAGACCATTTGAGGATGCGTAATAAAACACTCCAATGCACAGGAAGCGAGAGATGAATTAAGGGAGAATGCAACTGAAAACGTGAAAATCGCCGGAGCCATTCGCCCCTGATGAACCAAGTTTTGTACCACTGATCGTAAGATGCATAGCTAAGTAAATTGATCGTGTATGTAGGTACTTTATCGCTGTGGCATACGTATACACCCAATTTTAATGCATTTAGGCTCTAGATAACGGATGTCGGAGGGCTTGCCTCGAACTCGGTGTCGTGTGATGCTCGCTTGTACTTGCGAGTTGCAGCGCGCGGGAATAATTAAAACTTCTTTTGCATTGTACTCGCAGTTCGCTTTGATCAGCTTCCTTTGTTTCTGAAGCGTGGATTGGCGGAAGAAGCTTTCCAGGTCCTTGATTTTCAGGAAACCGCGCCTCGACACCAACGAAAGAGGAGGGTTATATTGCGGCCTATGCACATTCGCTTGCGGGCGGCTCTCCTTGCACTACCCAGTTAGTGCCAGGGCTACGATGAGGGCGCTGGTAGCGGTGTTTTTCGCAGCGCCGCCTGGGCAGAGTCTGACGTCTATCTGTGAACTCACAATACACTCCATTGCTGTTTATCTCCACATTAAAGGGCATTTGCAGCATATTACCAGGCTGAGACAGCAAGGAATAAAG
Source organism: Rhipicephalus sanguineus (assembly GCF_013339695.2). NCBI lineage: Eukaryota > Metazoa > Arthropoda > Arachnida > Ixodida > Ixodidae > Rhipicephalus > Rhipicephalus sanguineus. Next base: position 134,791,053 of record NC_051179.1, on the reverse strand, counting down.
GGTCTGCTTCACTAGCACGTAGCTATAATGTCGCATCTCGTTTTTTGAGTCTAATGCCAGGGATATTTGAACTATCCTGTTGTGATGAAGCTTCTCTGTATAATACAAATTCCTCATATAGCTTGAGCGGAGGGCACCATTGCAGGACAATGCTGTAGACAGCGCACTGTTTTCAAAGGAATGTTCAATTGCCCAGTCAACTTCCCCTGGTGACTTTGAATCGTTTAACTTCATCTTCAAATCTGACTTCAGCTGCTCTTGCGAAATACTGTGCAGCGTCTTAGTGTCCGCAACAATATTCTGCAGAGTTGAGCTAGGAATCAGATGCTTTGACTCAAGCTTCAGGGTAAATGTTGCTACACTTTCAAGAAAGGAGTCATGGCCAGAAATGCTAGGCTCAGACATCAGAAGGCAGTTCAGCCTGCAGTGTTGACTCTCCGGGAAACATGGACTGCCCATCAATGTTGTTGCTGCAACAAGGAACTGCTGCGCATTCCTTTTCAGCCACATGTGCTGCATCTACTTCGTTGATTTTCTCCTTGTGGTACTGGGAAAAATGGTTTTTCAGTGAAGGCGATGTCCTCAGCTTGCTACGACATCCATCATTTGGGCAACATACTGAAGTTATCACCCCTCCCATGAGATGTTTTTTAAGGTGCTGCATTAAAGCTGTTTTTACTGCCCATTTCTTTCCCACAGCCCTCAACAACATAGTCTGGCTGAAGGATGAAAGCTGCTTGGTTTATAAAGTGGTCCCAGGGAATGACACCTTGTTTTATGGCTTCGCATTGAGTTGTAGTTTTTGAAGGCAGCCTCATAGCCAGCACTGCCACATGGTACACCTCTTTATGACCCATTACGGTTCAAGGTGTGCTTGAAAAAAGCTTCCAATGATGAGAAATCTTCGTTGCACTTCTTGCAGTGGTGTGTCATCTGTCATGAAGAGGGGTTGGGAAATTTTTGCATGATTACTAGATTGCAGCTATGTATGTGATAAGTGTTATAAAAATTTTTCGGATTAATAGGGTGCATTTACTACCAATATTGGTCTGTCTGATTTAAAAGTTCATAATTTAAGAGGTCCATTCGTTTCACCTGCACTTCGTGAACGGGTTTATGGTGGTGCTGCACCCCAGCATTCATTTTACAAGTTCGACATAGTGATATCGGCAGCATGGTAATTTTTTACAAAAAGTGCAGGCGGTTCCAAAGTCTGCACAAATTCTCTGAACTCTCTCGTCAGGTAGCAGTGCAGAGTTCGTGCAGCACAAGATGGCTGGAACTGCAGCAAACAAAAAAAGCCAACTGCATTTGTGTCTATTTAAAAGGCGTCCTACAGGTACGTCAGTAAACTTGTTTCGATGGTTGCAAATGCCAGGCAACGTAAGGGACACCAACTTTCATGATTCACAACAGTCAGAACTCGCTAGACAACCAACAACAACCGAGGGTTTGCACGACACCTGCACTTTTCGTTTCGGCATCGCGCTGCTGAAACGTTTCCTCTACAATGACGGCGCCTCCATAAAAAAGTTCATGTTGTGCCAAGTGAATTGAATGGACCAGAAAGCATGCTAAGTAGTTATGTGCGTTTTCTAAGGACGCCTTTTTAATCAGCATGATTATTTGGGTACCTGCACCAGAGAGTTGAGAGTGGAGTGGAGTGCGAAATTTTATGCAAACAAAATTTCATAAAATTTTGAGCAAACGCCTCCCTTCCCAAGTCAAAATTACTGGAAAATGTGAAGGCGGGCGCTTTCCCGGAATGACGCCAGTATTCAATATGGCGATGGCAAAGTTTTGCCAATGGAGGACAAAAAAACTGGGAGGGAGCGTCACGTGGTAGTTTTGAAGCCAAGCCAGCCCATCCATAAAAACATTAAACTGGAGCATGCTGGGAATTGTGACCAGCGCATGGAGAACAAGGGGGGGGGGAAGCGGCGTCCGAAGAGGTTGGCTTGTAGACGCTAGGCGCGCGCGCCCGTCAATTATAATTTTTTATTCATGAGCCGACCAAAAAAAGTAAATGAAACAGGAGCATGATGGGAAATGTGACACGACCACGAGGAGCAATCGGCTTCAGAGGAGGTAGGCTTGTGGACGCTAGGCGCGTTGCCCCCTATTTTTTCTTCCGTGCCTTTCCCGCCGAGAGGACGTACTCAGAAACCTCGCTCACGCTCATGGCACGATGCATTGCAATGGTGGTGACAGAAAACGACACCACCAAGGCAACGCGATCAGATCGCGAGAAGCCTGTCATGGAAGCATCTGCGATGACGAGCTCACTCCAACGCAAAGGCTGTGGGCAAGACAGATCTCGAAGGCCTTAGTTTTTCTCGCTACATGCGAGAAAAAGAAAAGGAAAAAAAGAACAAAAAGCTTTTTATAAAGTATTCGCTTCGAACTGGAAATTAAGATTTCGAAGTACATGCTTTTGCTAGCGCGAACCTGAAAATCATCATGGGTGTCGTGCGCCAAGTTCGGGGCGCGATCATTATGAGACAAACAAAAATATGACATATTTCAGGCGCAGGCACTTAGGAATCGGTCTACTGAATAGGATTGGATTGGATTCAAGAAGACCAGCATTGCATGGACGTGGTGCGTGTGTGTCAGGGCTCTTGTCAGGGTGAACGTTTTAGATTGGTCAGGGTGCGCAGCGGGAGGCGGTGGGGAAGCTTTTTTGAACGGTGCGGATATTTGAAATTATCAGTGAAATTGGAGGGGGCTCGTGCTCAGGTTCGTGCACTTGCTTGGAATTTCACGGTAAGAAACGAACGATCGACATGTCATTATATTGGCTAAGCATTTTACAAAACAGGGACAATGTTCAAGCATATGCTCTACTTCACTAGAACTCCTTCATGTTTACGTAGCTACTCAATCATTAAGCAAGGAAGCACCCGAAATGAGCTTAATAAATGCATGTTCAGTAAGACTGTACATTAAAAATTATTTCGGAATATAGTTCAACTGTCCATTCAGCCGCATTCACCTTCACTGACTGATGTACAGGATTCATTTGCAGGCATACCCAACCCCACTTATGCGCATTTGACGCGTTCAAAAAAGTGATAACGACGCACACTCTTTAACCCCTGCTCCCGCGGTTACACCCTCTCAGTCAGATACTCATTCACGTCGTACATCCCTACAATCTCTAACCAGAACTAAACATGTATTACTTTCGCACCCCGCGGCGATACTAAAGCGTGTTCGTTTTAAGCACGAATGGTATTCCCCGGGACGTCGGCGCAGTGCGATCAAAATATCATATCCGTGCCGGCTGACACGCTGCGCATCTTCAGCGCGTCGGATTCATCAACATTTTAACCGATCTACGCTGCCCCAACTAAAATAGCCGTGCTGTACGTGACAACCACAGCTCACCAGAGTGAAATTTTTGAGAGCTCCGCGGCGACAGATGCAGCGGGAGAGATCGAGAGAGAGGGAGGTAATAAAATGAGAGAAAGACATAGAGGTAAAATTGTAGCATCCGGTTTGCTAGTAGTACAGGCTACCCAACGTAATACCACCGTTTGCAATATGCTAGCCCGCTGTGAATGACTATGCGTATTATGTGCGTAATAAAATAACACTTTAGCAACCACATCGCAATCTGCAATGTACTTATTGAACTTGCTGCATAAGAATGATTATTTTGGTCCACGAAAATGTCATTTCGCCCTATATTCCGTAGTAGCGTGCGCTGCCGAACCGTTTGAATTTTTTTCCCCTGTAGCGCGGATGCCATCTCTGATCGCACTTATGATATATAAGCAAGAGATAAGTGAGCACTCCGTCAATGTGACACCATACACGACGCGAATCACCACCACACCGGCCCATCAATTAATATATACGCTCTTGGAGCGTTTCAACAACGTATGAAACAAGCACCGGCACGCGATTCGAAGATTGGTTTCAAGTTCCCAGGGTGACCAGTCATGCAGCTGGACTGTACAGCAAGCTCTGCGGTCTAGCTGCATGACCTCAAAGAAAAACGATGGCTGAATATGATGAAACGACTCGCCCGAGATTTACAGCGAGGAAGCCCGCCAAAAAATAAAAAGCAGGCGCACGGGCATGCGGTGGGTCGGTGTTTCGTGGATATACAACTTCCTGACACAATAGATCAATCAAGTTACTGAAACTTACCGTACTATCCTTTGGCAGAGGCTGGCGAGTCCGTCACAATGTCGACGCTGCACGGCTGCACCTTGTTGAGAAAAGCGCGGGATCAAACCGGTGTCGAAGCCACGCTCATGAAAGACGAAAGTATTCCGTCGCAACAGCGGCTTGAGCGCGCGCCTGGCAGTGTTCTTGCGCGCGAGCTTTCGCGAGTGTAAGACGTCGCGGCACAAATTCCAAACAAACACGTAGTGCGTTCAAAGTTTTAATGCTGCAACGACGAAGTCGCTGTGGCACGGGCCGTTGTGAATTGTAGAATGTAACCGCACTGACCAAAGACCAATCACAGTAAATGTAATTACTTATCATGCCCCCTAACAAAATTCTGTTTGAAGACGGGTTGGGAACCGTTGAAGCGCGCTACAGATTGCGGGCGCTACGGCGTCTGTGCGGCTTCGGTCCCGTTGGCTGACCTCGTAGATGCAGGGGCGTAGCCACGTTAGGGCACACCGGGCCCGTGCCCCCCCCCCCCCCCCGAATTTTTTTTGCCATAGCATACAGAGCAGAAAATGACACTCGACCACATCTGCCTGCTCGTCCCCACTACAGATCAAGGAGGTGCACCCCCCGAAAAAAATTTCTGCCTACGCCCCTGCGTAGATGTACGGTTTTTAGTAACAGTATAAGCAATAAGTGCGCAAGCCAAAAAGTGCAGTCTGAGTAAAACTTCGAAACACTAGTAAAAAGTGAGGCTCGAGAGTAAAACTGCCTCACTTTACCTTGCTTACTTCATTCAGCTATTTTCTACATGCCTTGCTTATCCAATGGATGCGAAATCTCAATGGGGCTCTATAGAACATCATACGTGATAACTTTTACTTCGATCGGCTAGCCGATAAGGGTGGAAGCGAGAGCTTTTCTATAAAAGCAAGTTTCAAATGTAGGACAAAGCCGTCCATCTATTGTTGCTAACGAGAACGGCTGAACGCCATGATTCAGGGCACCTTACACAGTCAGATATCTCACACAATTGCACCTAATGGTATACGTTCAGCTGCTCAACCGCATCACCTTCACGTCGTTCTTATTTCGAAGAAAACACAAAAGTACGTATCGGTCCATCTCAGTGGCTCTGGACATAATAAGGTCCATTGACATATGTAACGAAGAAAAGGCCGAGAGGCGGCCTAGAGTCAATTATAAGTCTAATCAATTTTCAAGCCATATCGTTACTCCTTCCAGTACAAGCACAATACCAATCGGGGCAGCTACCGTTGTCTTCAGCGTAGCTTTACGGGGATGTATCAGGTTGGCTGGCGTATTAAAAGCAAAATAGATATAAGAGCAACTCAAGAACTTGTTCAGCACAACCTTCCAATCAGCATCAGAAGCTATTTTGTTTTTGTCCTTCTACCCACGTCTGTGCGGATTTTATGCCGCTACTTAATTTATGTTTTTTTTTTTGGAAGCGGGTGCACTCACTCTCCAAATGAGCATACAAGGGAGCATGCTGCCTAACTGAAGAACACAGCATCTTGTGGACACATAGCAGCCCATTGCAGGGGCGGCCCATGCCAGGCTTATTTTGACCAAGCAGTAGGACAGAAATATGGGCAAGTTGGAATCAATGCATACTAAAAAAACATCGCAAAGACGACGGAATATAATAATAGTTTTAGGGGTTTAACGTCCCAAAACCACCATATGATTATGACAGACACCGTAGTGGAGGGTTCCGGAAATTTCGACCACCTTGGGTTTTTAACGTTCACCTAAATCTAAGTACACGGGCCTCAAGCTTCTTCGTCTCCATCGAAAATGCGGCCGCCGTGGCCGGGATTCGACCCCACAACCTGCGGGTGAGCAGTCGCACACCTTAACCGTTAGGCCACCGTGGCGGGTAAAGGCGAGCGAGAACACGCAGAAGAAGCGCTTGCCGTGCGTCCACCTCCTTCTTCGTGTTCTCCGTCGTCTTCGCACTGTTTTTTTCGACCAAGTCTCCTTTGCAGCTAAAGAAGGCAACAAACTCAAGCGAGAGATAAAGGAGGTCATAGAGGTCGAGAAGGCGGGTAGCAAGTGCGTTTGTGCAGCATCTGTGCAGTGTCAGTGGTACTGACAAGAAAATAACTTTCGTATCTCTCTGGCAGGAAAAGAAAAAAAAAATAGTTTGTGGAAACGACGCCAGGTGACAGTAACTGCTAGATATCTTTTGGTGACTATGCGTGTTTGGCAGTTTATTTAGCCGCACCCGTAGGAATAAAATTTCGTTTCTTAATGCAGCGACGCTGTTGTCTATCTTCTCTTTGTCCCTCGCTTTCAGTTACGCTGCTCAAACCACTGTTAGTTAAGAACCAACTAGCTCCAGTGAATACCTAATATTTATTACTTGCGAAGCTTTTTCACTGTAAGAATTTAGGCAAAATATAAATTGAACGGCAGCAACGAGCGATAAGCCACTTTAAAGAACATTAGCTAAGCCTGGCCCAAAAACTCACGAATCCCTCTTCTCGGGATAAGAAGGTTTCTTTGACTATTATTTATTATTATCATCACACGTTAACAAAAGCGAAAAAAACATTCCCCTCTTTAACTTTACACACAATTCCACTTCTTCTCAGAGCGCATGAAAAGCAACCGGGAACCGCAAAGGCAGACAAGTTTCCTGCCGCAGCAGACGTAAAATAGAGCAGCTGAAGCTCGGCGTAGACCGCGTATTAGAGCTGCACTCACACCATCGATTCCGCCATCACATGGCCACAAAACCTCCACGGGGGATTCGGGCCTCTCAGTCCACATCCCTCGCGCACTGTGTGAACAGTTACTTGGCAGCTTTAATGAACCCACCACACCACCTGACGATGACACGTGCCTCCATCGGCTCAACCACAGAGCCCTAATGATGTAGTATATCGCGCACGCTGGCATAAGCTTGTTTATATACAATTGCCTAGGATGACATGGGCACTTTAGAAATTATCAAATTATATTAACGGTTCCGTCAATGAAAGGCGACGGTACGGCAGCTGAAAATGTCATTGGCTTTCACATCTTTCCAACCATACAACCAGGGGCGTAGCCAAGGGGGGGGGGGGGGGGTTGGGGGGGTTCAAACCCTTCCCCGAAATTTTTCAGTTTTGCTTGCGCATATATACACGCGCACATACAAACGCACGCACGAACATACATAAAGTATGGTTGAACCCCCCCCCCCCCCCGAAAAAAAATTTCTGGCTACGCCCCTGCATACAACGAAATCCTGTGCACTCCTTGAAAAGTCCGGGTTGACGAAATTTGGCTACTGACGACGTCGACGATTGTTCCTTGAAGTACTAGGAAGCAATGAAACCAAGATAAGACAAACCAGTCGAGTAGTTATAGTGCCTCAGGGGACCTTTTCTTCGTCGTTCGTTGCCACGCCGATCATAGCCTGCGAACAGCCGGCGCACAACACTATACAGAATGGATAAGCGTCATAATTAGGGGACGCTTATAAGGGGACCTGATAAGTCTTAAGAGTTTTCGTGGAGTACACCGAATATATACGAGGCTTGCGCCCCCTGCTTTATACATCACATAGATTCCGTCAACAGCTCTTAGGGGTGTGCTGTGGAGTTCGTTAAAACAGTTACTCTGACGAAACTGTCTACGTGAACTGCCACCATTACCTTTCTTTCTAGCATGAATATAAAGAGCAGTGCATCAACTTACATAAACTTTTTTGTACGACATCATATGGCCTTCTTAATTTTGAGACCCATTAATAAACACGCAGAAGGAAGGAAGTAAAAATAAATGGCCGCGTATCTGCGTGCTTCGCCTGCAAGTGTCGTCGAAAGACGATAGAGGAGGCGCTGCGTGAGATATGGACGCCATCTGGCAATACGTCGGGAAACCGGTTGCAGCACCTTATCGTCGGCAGAGGGCTTTTTCGTGCCTGGCGTCTCATTTTCCGGACAGCCTAAGAAACACTACACTCTAAAAAAAGGGGGAGCGAGAATGGAGGAACGGAGAGCAGCGACTTTCTCCTTTGCGGACGATTTACTCGTCGCGCCCTCTTGCGGCAAGCGCCAAGGGAGAAACTTTTCTCCCTCAACCACGTGAGTTGCGCGCGCGCGCATGCGCACGCCGAGTTACATCGTGATTCCGTGCTGCGGAGAGCGGCCGCCCTTTCGCGCTCACTCGGCAGCCTCAGACCAGACTATCCAGTGCTACCGATCTCGGCCAGTCGCGTGCCATTACTTGTACCTAGGATTGATGCGAGCAACACACGAGTGACGTTCATTGTTTTTGTTCTATGTGTTGAGTAACGTGTGTGGCGTTTTTTTTTTCTTCTTTTTTTATAGGCTCGGCGTGTGCGCGATGCGCCGCATACTTCCGTGTGTCTCGTGTTGTTTGTATACGTTTGCGCACGATCTGCTTTGTCATAAATACAGTAAGTCCCGCTTCACAAAACAGTCTTGTTTCAATGAACACCTTAGACTGTACACCAATAATTCAATTTTTTTCGGCGTTAACATACTTGGCAAGAGCACGCGTTTTTAGTTTTACATAGCACTTATCAATACAACAAGCAATATAAAGAAGCATGACAGTTATATTTTTACAAGATTTTAGCAAACGTTATACCACTGGACAGTGCATGCGTGAAAGTACGATAATATATAATTGCTGGAGTTTGACGTGTCGAAACCACCGTATGATTATGAGGCACGCCGTAGTGTGGGACTACGGATTAATTTCGATCAACTGGGGTTCTTTAACGTGCACCCGAACATAAGCACATGGGTGTTCTTTGCCTTTCATCCCCATTGAAATGTGGCCGCCATGGCCGCATTTTAACGTTCTCCTGCATCATAATTGCACGTATCTGAAAAATAAATCAATGAATTCTGTCAATTAAGCCAAAATTCTCAATCACATGCGTTTTGGAATACACAGGCCATCACTGAGAATTAGGACAGACTTATCCACGCGTGCAGTATGTATCTCTCGTTCTCAGGATTTTGCTTTGGCGTGCGAAACTCAACACAAAATGCGCTTCTAATGACAGCTGTGCACAGCAGGTAATGACTAACACTCTCACTCACCTTTGTGAAAAGAGTATTCCAAATCCAACGCAAGACTAACCACCGCCACAACGACAACTACGCAGTTGTCGCACAATGACCGCAATTTCACACGCCAGGCTAATACCTTGACGTAGCAGTAGCAGAGCAGCATGTAGGTACAGCGTACTGAAATATTACAGAACACGTAGTGTGGGTAGCGTTCTTTTCCATAATTCGCGCGGTGTAGCGCCAGTTTCTCTACTCAAGTAAACGAGCTGCCGCGACGCCAAGAGCCACTGACATCGCTCTCGAAAGACCACCGTCCAGTTCGAGGCCATCTTGTCTTGTTTCTTCGCACGACACGCGTTGTAACGTACGTATACACAAATGAGACGGCCGTACCGCATCAGAAGAATTGTCATTGAAGGGCTAGCAGTTGAACGAATCCATGGCCCATCGTCATACTTGTGGTCAACGCATAAATAGAATGTGAACAGATATCAACGCCAAACCACTCAACGAAGTCGACGCGACGAAGGCGACAGAATCTGAACCATCTGAAATGCATGTTGCCGATGTTGCGCCATCCCACAGTAACTACAAGGCCGATGGTAACTATTGAAAATAAATAAATCAGAGAGAGAAATTTCATCTGTGGCCGTTGTCGGAAGATGGCGCTACTCAAAATGTCGTCGGAATGGTATGAACGGTTCTCAATATGGTCGTTTTCGCACTAACTTAATCAACTCTGTAATTATATCGTTCATTATTATGCGGCTTTAGATTAACGGGTGCGCTTGTCTAAGCCATAGCTACAAATCAATAATGTCTGCGTATATTGTGATGCAGCCATGAAATGGTAAAGAGTTCAAGAAAATGACGCATCGCTTGTGCCACCATGGTCCACTGTAATTCAGTGACTATATGAGGGCCTGCGCTTCATTGAGGGGTATGTGTTAAACACGTGTGTACCTACGCGTCTGTAGTGAATTGTTCATGTCATAGGTTTTGTACATGCGAATGAATTGTGTACGTATTGAATTGAGTGTGTGTACTATGTGTCTGCCTAGTGAACGTGTGCGTATTAATAAAATGTTTGTTAACCTCCATGTGTCCTTGAGTAATCCATGAATGGGGCCACCTTGCCGAAATGCCATAGCCTAGTATCGACGTACGCCGCCTCAGTCAGAAACGTTTTTTTTTTAGTATCGTTTAACCCCTCTAGATGGCGCTAGCTACCACCTACTTCACGGCTGCGGCGCTCTCACAGCTCCACCTACTTATATGAAGTTGAACATCTATCTATCGAAACTATGCTCTGCTGCGCCGGGATTGTCTTGATGCTACAGAATGTACATTTTGGAGGCACATGTCGGTGCCTATTGCCCCGTAAACGCGTGGATAACGTCGCTACACCGTGTGACGCTTCGACAAATAAATACAGCAAGCCTAACGTGCAGTCTCCGGGTGAGAGCCCCTTTGCAGTATCCGTCTCTTTTAAAGTGAACGCCGTCTCGCTGGCCGAGCGAAACGTAGGAGTTCCGTCGTTCCGTTTCGCGAGGCTTTCGTCACTACAGGTTTGCCTGCTTGATTTTATTGTCATATCGTTCGATATTAAGCTCAGCGGGACCGTTTTTTGTGATTACCAGTGCCGCATACTCTTTATATGTCGAGAACGATGCACTCGCTGGCCTAAATCTATTGCTCGCTTCACTGGCTTGACGTCAGCCATCTTGATTTTGACGGGGGAGGAAACAGTTTCTCCATTGAAAAGGAATTAAAAGTTCCTCCATTTGAAGACGAACATTGGGGACATCGCCGTTTCTCCCTTAAAGGAGAGAGGGTCACTCCATTTTTTTAAGAGTGTAGCGCTATGGAATTATGTATCTATGTATTTTCTTGGAAAGGAATACACCACCTAATTAATATATATTGATATCGCGCCTCAGATATGCATATTATCGACAATGTTCACAAGTATGAACTTAGCCACCAGTTCAAGATAGCTGAGCGTTCAGCAAGTGGTTAAACATTGGCCGCGTGGCGCTGAATCGTGTGACAGACAGACAGACAGACAGACAGACAGACAGACAGACAGACAGACAGACAGACAGACAGACAGACAGACAGACAGACAGACAGACAGACAGACAGACAGACAGACCAAAATGTCTGCGTTTAAATTCCTTCAGAAAGATCTTTAATAAGTTTATTGGGTCCTGCTGAACGCGACTGAGTCGCGCACCCTGCTCAATCCCACGTAGGGACCGGCAAGCCAAGCCTGCCGGCCAACTCGCGGGCTACGAAGCCCCGCTCCCAATGATCAGCTCACGGTTAAACACGCAGAAATATCGAATAAGTACGAGCCCACACAGACAGGCGCTGCCTTCATGCTTTTAGAAAAATACCATCGCTCAGAAACCTACGAAAATTGCGTAGTATCAATATTGCTTTCTCTACTTGTGCCTTTATTTTTGTAGCGTTAGCTACACTGGCCGAGCCGGAGTGGTTTCGCGTGCCCGTACAAGAGCCGTGCTGCGCATGCGCGATGAGCAGTGATGTCAAACAGCTTGAGCACCGGAACGCTGGAACACTCTAACGCTATGAGCCCGTGGCTGCGGGCGGGCTGATCGCGTCGCTCTCGCGTGTGCAGCGTCGACTGTGTGCGTCCACTGCTGCCACTGCATGAACGCGCAAACTGCGCCACGGGCGATAGCGTCCCCCTCCGTGGGGCAAGGTCTGTGACGTCACGTATGGAGCGCGCAGGCCTTGTCTTGTCTAGGTGGTGTAGACCGGGCACGAGACGCTGCCGTAGAGACACTTCCATCTCTATGGCCCCAACGCCGGTGATGCGCCGGTAGTTGGGGCCATAGAGACGGCAGCGTGTTACTACACTGACCACTGAGCTGTCCTTGTGGCAATAAAGAAATGGCGTTGACCAAAAAAATAAATATACATGTGTCACATAATACGCACACCATGTGTGTGTCATTGAAGCAGCAGTAAGCATGATAACCAAGCTAATCTAAGACAACCGGGAGAGCTAATAATAAACAGCTAAACATTAGCTCACGCTACGTATATCCTGACATAGCCGAGCTAAGCCACTACAAGTTTTTTATACCGGCCACGTCTTCCTCTGTATTTTTAAAACTGTGACTGAATGTAACGGCAGCGCCTGCTCGGCGTGTAGTTGAGGTCTTCCAAGTGTAATGGCCACACAGTTTTTCATTTGTCCCATCACTACTTGTAAACCTATTGCGAAAAACCAGAGGAAAAGCGCCATGCCTTCTTGAGGGGGATCCGGAAAACGACCGTCACATTCCTGTGGGCCTCATTCGTACTGGTCCCCTCTTTTTCAGTGTAATAGAGAGACCACCACAACTACCACATTTCACGACGCACGGACAAGGATGTTAGCAGATTTGCAACTATAGGTGCCCTTATTTAAGAATAGGCTAATCTTTAACATTCGATGAAATAAAAGCTATAAAAACACTAGGCGACCCTAATATTCCAATCAAGTGTCTGTAATGGCCCCATAGCCAGTAGCGTTTGGTGAAAATTTCATTGGCTCGGGTGCAACTTAAGTTCAGTTTTGGTCGTTGACTTTCATAGCATCAGTGTATACATAATCCAATAAAACCGGATCCAGAATTCAAGCGAAGTGGAGCCAAAAGTAGTCGTTTCATTTATTCTTGGCGTAAGACTAGCCCAATAGAAAAGGGGTGTTATAGATGAATTTTACAGCGAAAGCTGTTATGAGATCATTTCACCGGCCGTTTTTGGCGCCGTAATTGTCCGCCGCCGCCACCGCCGCCGCTGCCGCCGCCGCCGCCGCCGCCGCCGGTGTCCGTAACCAGTATCGCTCGAAATAAGAAAAAAAAACGAAATAAGAAAAAATTCCAGGATGGAACGAGGTTCGAACCTGGGCTCTCTGCGTGGGAGCCCAGTATTCAACCTCTGAGCCATGCCGGTGCTTGAAACTGCTTTGCAAAAAGGTCCTATACAGGCTTCATGTCGGGAACGAACCACATTAGTATATGCAATATAGCTTGGTAGAAGAGTAAAATAAGCACCAAGCGTCGCACAACGCGAATTCTGTAACCAGGCGTCACACAATGCGAATTGCGCAACGAGTAGGTTGTTGAATGCTTCCAACCAAGGAGGTTTAAACCTCCTTGCTTCCAACCCATTACAGGGCTCTGCCATAATTCTTCGTCGTCATCAGGCACAGCATCAACAAAGTGCGCATAATGCCTTACATGCGTTTAGCAGGTACCGCGGCTCTCCGTAGAATGACGAAAAATGGCACAGTGCCTGCTGCCCTACTTCCCAAAATTACAATAATTTATGGCGTAGTGGGTTCCTCGCAAGTGCACTTGTATTGGTTGCCAAGGAAGCCCATAAGCGCATGATCCATTTCCTCGAGGCCTCAGTAAAATTACAATGATTTAGAGCGTAGTGAGTTCCTCGCAAGTGCACTTGTATTGGTTGCCAAGGAATCCCATAAGCAGATGATCCATTTCCTCGGGGTCTCAGTAAAGATCTTCGCCCCGCCCCCCCCACGGTCTCTATCTCACGTCAACGTATGTTATACAGTATGGCGGGAGAGGGAAATAGCGACCGGGCGTCACCCAATGCAAATACATAACTGGTGGGCCGTTTAAAGCTTCCAACCCCTTACAAAGGGCTGAGCCATAATTCTTCATCGTCATCAGTCGTCGCGTCAACAAAGTGCACATAATACCTACAGACGTGTAGCTGGTGCCTCGCTTCTCCGCAGAATGACAAATAATGGCTTAGTAGGTGCTTCCTAACTTCACAAAAATTGTGATTTATGGCGTAGTGGGTACCTTTCTAGTGTACTTGTATTGTAGCCCCAAGAGAGCTTACAAGAGGCTCTAGAAACGCCGCTCTTCCAGCTTTCGCTGTGACTGTGCTGCGGTTTCAGCGCAGGCCTGGCGTCTTTTTTTTGATAATCTGGCAATAATTATTATTTTGAATACGAACAAACGTAAATTGTCAAGCGTAATTTTATCTCTTTCTTGTTGTTCAGGCTACAAGTAAGATGTAAATAAATAATTAAATTATTTGAATTTCATTGCGCTAGCGCGTAGCTAATATCCTCTACAGAGTTCTTACCACACTGACTTCGGCCCATTCAAGTCAAAAACGCAGTAGTGACGTTACACGTTCCGTGAAGGCCTAGACTAAACTTAACAAATGAAATAGCCATAAAGCAAGTCCACCTTCACGTAGGGAAACATGATTAAAGATAATCAATCCAACTTCATTCTGCTGCGTACATCTGTTTCTTCGGAGCTAACAGAAGGGGACATGCGATAAGAATTGGAAACTGGCGCGGAGAGTCAGCATATCTGGCTGGTGCAGCGCCACTATCATGCCAGCCACGTGTTTCACAGCGTGAGCGCAACTTCGTCTATACATCTTTGCAGCTGCAGCGTGGTCCCTTCAGAATAGTGCCGCGCCACGCATTTGGGCGCTCCATGCGCACTAGCCTGCCACCGGGGTGAAAACGTGGGCGCGCACCTGACAATAGGAAAAAAAGTGCCAACAATGGGTTGTCTTTATGCCATCTTGCGGTTGTATCTTTAAAGATCTTCATCCGGCGTTTGTTCAGTCAATACTAAGCCCCTTTTCTTTGTTTTTTCTCTGCCTCCTTTTAGGTCCACTAGCAAAGATGCAAACGACTGCTTATTCGCCTCCTGTGACCGCTTTCGAATTAAGTGAAGCATGAATTGGTAGTTGAAATAACGGAACTTTATGAGCGCACGGCCACGGAAAACCAAAATCCTGGAATGTCTCCCAGGATAGACGGAATTGGTGCTGTGCTATAAAAAACATTCTGGATAAGTGTTATCTATCGCATGGCGATAGTACTTATCGAGGAGTATAAAGTAAAGGCGCTTCATCCGTCATTTGGTAACAATGGGTGTCATTGCCAACAATGGGGTGTCTTTATGCCATCTTGTGGTTGTATCTTTAAAGATCTTCATCCGGCGTTTGTTCAGTCAATACTAAGCCCATTTTTCTTTGTTTTTTCTGTGCCTCCTTTTAGGTCCACTAGCAAAGATGCAAACGACTGCTTATTCGCCTCCTGTGACCGCTTTCGAATGAAGTGAAGCATGAATTGGTAGTTGAAATAACGGAACTTTATGAGCGCACGGCCACGGAAAACCCAAATCCTGGAATGTCTCCCAGGATAGATGGAATTGGTGCTGTGCTATAAGAAACATCCTGGTTAAGTGTAGTCTATCTCATGGCGATAGTACTTATCGAGGAGTATAAAGTAAAGGCGCTTCATCCGTCATTTGGTACAGCACACGCATTGTGGTGGTTTATCCTGACACCCTGATAAACTGTGATGGTAACACTTTGTGGGAAGTGTTTCTGAAGAAGAGCCGCGATCGCCTATGCAGATATTTTTTTCTCGGGGGGACGGGGGGCAGGAGAGGGGGGATATTTCTTAACGATTCTTCTGCAGAAGGTGCGGCATATTACCTGTTCAGCAAAAAAAAATTGTAGCTTTGCAGTAAGCCCCGAGATTTGTCTTTCTATATTACTCGGACTGCAGGCAGTTGATTTAAATGAGGCAACAGCCTTGCAAAAGCAAATCACCAATATTTTGATGTAAAAGTAGAGAACCTTGTGAATAAAATACTGCAAAACGCGCGCGATGTCACCTACGTCGTAACTATCGTAAAGCGAACGAGCAACATTGAAAACTTCGAAGCACAAAAGGGAGAATATATATATATATATACCTTTAAGCAAAGGCAGTTTGATGTTGGTGTAGGGAAGAAACGGGACACAGGGACGAAATCTCGGCGGGCTCATGCTGATTGGTCAAAAAGCAATTTCTAAAGCAAGGCTGCCTAGTCACTGGAAATGCCAAGTGATGACGTCATGACGCGCGGTGCCCGCCGCACGCCCCATTATGAGAGGCGACCCGCGTCGAGCCTGTTGCTGGCGAGGTGTTGCTCCACTCCACGTGTTGAGGATGGCAAAACCGTGAGCACCATCCCCTCCCCCCACACGCACCCCGCAGGGGGTCAAGCTTCTCGCGACTGGAAATAGGGAGTGCGGTGGGAGAAACGCGCGGGAGGTCGTCACCGTGGCTATGAATGGATCGGCGCTGCGTTCCGACGAGCCGCGGCCAACAATGGAACTCAGATCCCCCACCTCCGAGGGAGCCCTCTGTGAAAAGCGATTTTCAGGCGTCGTCGCCCTTTTCTAAGCAACCCCGCGTTCACGCTCTCTTTATTTGTGCTTAGTGTATCGGCTAGTGGAAGCTCGGGAACTGGAACATACGCGTAATTCGTGAGTTGGGTCCGGCATCCAGGCGGTTTTTGTTGAGCTTCTCTCGTCTTTTATATCATTTCACTGCCGCGTCTCACTTGTCCCGGACGTTTTCTTATAACTACTTGATTTTCTAACTTCAGTAACGTTGCGCGCCCGCATAGAGATATTCTCTTGACAATGACAAAACGTACCTAAGACGGGATGAGTAAGAGAACAGGACTGTCCTTTGTTTATTTACCGCGCGCTCGAGAAGCCAGGAATGTTGAAACATACATGTTAAAGGCCCCTGTTTCGTGCCCGTATTTCGGCACGACATATAAGAATACAAACCGATGGCATGGCTGCCTTCTTCTTCCCCTTGTAATGCCACACTAATCTTCTCGTTGATTGTAGCCCCGCAGTGGGCAAACGTCATCGCCTTCTATTTTCAACACATGTAGCATGAAAAGTCTTCATTTAATTAAATTTAATAAATGTAACATGAGAACAGCGTTAGCAGCTGACACAGATAACCGCATTGATCATTGCAAGAGTGACTATGTCATTAGCTAGTATATATTGTTTTTTGCTCATACGCGTTTATTTAGGAATAGCGCATTGTGGAAAATACAGAATAACCTATACTATCTACTCAATGTTAAAAGTAATAAATCATTTAGATAAAGGAACTACATTTGGTGTCCTTAAGCATATCTTTGATTTTGCACAAAATGACAACATTTTTGTAAACGGGTGGTTCCTGGAAATAGATATTTTAGCTTTGATTGAGTATATTATATTTTATGTACGTGCCACCCAGTAGCCCGAAAAGAAACCTAGTTTTCTTATTAACTGCATAATTTACGACAGAAAAAATATCGAACATATTCAATACGCAGGGACGAATTTCTTTACCGGTGGTTCTCGAAAGTTCACAACGTTGTAAAACAAAAATATTACGGTTACAAAGAAGACATTTTGTGTATGATATGTGTGCGCACCAAAGAGTAAAGCAACATCGTTTGGAACTTGTAGAGCGAAGGAACCTGTTTTTGAAAAATGTCTAAATATGCGACATTTTAGTGTAGTTAAAGTTGATAAGGCTTATCAACTTTGTTTTGAAAATAAATTTTGCTTCTTTCTATCTTCAACTGCAGCGAAGTTTCTGGTTATTGAACTCCTGAGCGAGAGAGGCTGATCTTGAACACCCTCACATAAACGCTCGCAATGTTTGCGGTAATTATTCAGGTTAAAGTGAACAAGAAATGTTTTTTTTTTTCAGATATTTTCCGTGACTAGCCCATTAAAGAATTTCTTTACTACTGCAAAATTCGCGAATTTATTTTCCTAGTGGAAGCACGCGATCAGAATTATTGCAAATTTCGTGAGAGTTCATAGATGGTTTCTTTGCGAATAGCGTTGATGATTGAATCTCATATTTTGTATAATGTCACATTGAGAAAAATGGCTTCACGATATGCCATAGTCAGAAGCCATCACGTGTAAATATAAAGGCAAGTTTAAGCCACGATAACATTGCTAAGGTCCGGTACATTTGTGCAAATAATATTCGTTAAATCAGCATTTTGGGTATATTCGTTGTTGGGATCGAAGTTTTATGTGAAACATAAATTTCAGATTTAGAATATTCTTATTGTGGGTTCCTGCAGCAAAGACGCATTGATGAAAATTTATGATTGCTGAGTAACGGCAGAGGTAACGTCCGTTACTTTTTTTCGGTAACGGTAACGGTAACGCGTTACATTTTTTTGTAGGTAACGTAAGGTGGTAACGCGTTCCTTTTTTTTTTGTAGTGTAACGAGTAACGTATTTAGTTACATTTTTTCAGTAACGCCTACAACATTGCTGAAAGTAAGCCGCGCGTTCGAAGAAACAAAAAAGAAAAAGTGCTCAAAGTCACGACGCGCGCGGAAGAACAGACGCATCTACTTGCCCCCTTGTCACCCCATCCCTGCGTAGCTTTCAGCGCACTCGCTGGTACGAAAAGAGAGAGAAAGTGCTTGAAGCTTGCCACAAATCCCTGTAACTACGATCGTACTTGAAGGACTACTGTGTTGTCTCTCGTTTTTTTTTTCGTCCACGTCATACCTGGCAACTCATCAGAAGATGAAGGACTCTTAAAAATTCTTGCAGCAGTCGATTCGTGAAGCAATGATTTTTTTTTATTGAAGCCATTGTACGATATTACTTAGAAAAGTGTTGCAGGGCACCTTTAAGAAGCAAGTGTATTAACGTTTCGGCTCCTTGCTGTGCAACAAGGCCAGCCGAAACGTTAATACGTTAGCTTCTTAAAATCAATTTGGCCTGTGTCCCGATACTTTCGTTTAATAAATATTCACATGTTCCGCTCGCAAAAAAAAATTAGTGTAATATCTTTTATCAAGATAGGTCAATATTTCTTAAACATGCCATCGCCCCATGCCCTGAAGGCGTACGACTGTGGTGACAAAAGGGAAAGCTGCGTGATGTAGGGGACACAAAGACGAATTCAACATGTACGACTGCGCTCATTGGTGCATGAATAGGAAGGAAGGAAACAGTAAGGCATATTGCGGGGAGGTTAATTTTAAAATTGTCCCGCTGTCTATCTTACACTTTCAATTAGGTCTTGGTTAAATGCTGACTATATCTAGGCAACCAGACGAAAAATGTCCGGTTTCCTGGCTACATCTAGCACATTAAGCGGGACCTGATTAGGAGTGTACGCCTGGGAGATTGGGAGAGAGAGTTCGAAAGAGAGAGGAAAGTAGGAAAGAAGAAAATGAAATTACAAAAAAATTCAAGCAGCTCCGCTTCGCGGACACCGATGAAACAGCGATGCTGGTGGCCTTCCCTTCGCCAGGCTAACACAACTTCTATGTTTTGCAAGTCTTTCGGATATGCTGTGTCACTGCTCTTTAATACAGACTCTTTGTTAATCTTTGAGGTGGCAGTATAGTCTTATTGCATCTGGGCCATACCACTCTTATACACAGGTTTACAAAGAAGCCTTCGCTTAAGATGCTCCGATATCTTGCATCACTACTCGTTATTATACGCTCTTTGTTAATCATTGAGGTGGTAGTATAGCCACCACTTGTTCTAACCACAAAGTATCCCGTGACAGTGGTGTGGCTATAGTAAAGCGCACACAATTTGTCGGGCTAACTGTCGCCGCTTTCCTTTTTAGTGGAGGTTGTGTGCAGTGGGATTTACCCAATTCCTGCAGCACATACGCGTTATGATGATGATAGTTTCCTGATAGGGCACGCAGATGTCTGTGGCACATACCCGTTTGTTGGGCTAACTGTTGCCTTAATATTTAGTGGACCAGTGGTGAGTAGTGGGATGTACCCAATATCTGTGGCGCACACCCGTTTATGAAGCCCACAAACGTTACCACGGATCCCCGACACGAAAGGCTTGACAAAGAACAGCTTGGCTGTTAAAGTAAATGCCCCGACACGAGTGATATTGAAGTATCATTCATAGGCGTTCGCACAGGCCCGTCTTCCGTGTACAAAAGTACATGAAAAATATTCAAAGAAAGTGTTAGCTCAGCCCGAATGCCGGAAAAAAAAATCCCGGGTCCGTCGAAAGTTCCTGGGCCACGCTGCCATAGCAATACATGAGATAGCGGCCTGCGAACTTATGACGGACCCTGTACATGTCGGCGCCTTCTTGCTCAGTGTAAACTAGCTACTATAATCTTTGTTATAATCAGTGCACATCCACGCTTTCAATCGCAATGCCTCTAAGCTTAACATGGATGTCTTCTCCAGGGCTGGCGTGTCGAATATTATCGCGCTCCATTACAATGTTCTCGATGAGTTTACCGACTTTTTTTTTTTTTTTGAGCAGTCACATGTCCCATCCGGTTGAAAGTATTCTTCCCAAGTGCCTCTTTTTTTACCTCAGGCACCAGCTTCATCCGTGTGATAGCCCACATGATGCTGCCGGGAAGCCCCTTCGTGGCACGGTATAGTGTTGTGAAGCCCTCTAGAAATGTAGAGCAGATCGCACTAGAAACTATTTACATCGAGGATTTGCTTTGGTGGAATTTCCGCCACGTTCATCGGCGATTCGCTGGATGTAGAGCAAGAAAAAATACACGCAGAATCTCCTTCGGGAGCTGCCTCTTAGTGATGCGTAAGCGTAGAATTCGAATGGTGGACGCTCTCTGGTTGCGGTCATTCCTAGTACATAGTTGTTGGGCGGGCATCAGTGCGACGTTTGCATCGCCTTTTTAGCGTTCGTGAGCGCCTATAACCGTCTAACCGAAATTTCTCGAAGCCGGTGTTTACCTCAGTTTCAGTATGCTCTTGGTCGGCTTTGAATGCTGTCCTAGCAAAGTACTTAATTTCACGATGACCATATATTTCCACAATGCTTTCAAAAAAAGTTTTACTCTTTAATTTTGTTTGTTTGTTTTTTGCATCGTCAGTACAATGCATTCATGCGATTGAGATACATTCACGTTCTGCCGACGTTGGCTTGTAGCCCAGTCAGTAAGGCACTCGCATGTTTAGCGTGGGGTTCATAGTATGGAACTAAGCACAGCCAAAAAAAAATTTCTATGATACACTAATTGCTTTATAGCGATTTTTCTTATATGACACAGGGACGGATGGACTTTCGCTTAGTTTTATCGCTGATTCGGCATAGAGATGCTTGCGCATTTACAGTTGACGCACGCATGCACTTATCGTCCTCCCGATGACTAAATTTCACGCACCTGGCCAACCTAAAACCACCATCTCCACTCTGTTCATCCATCGCCTCTTGATGTGATGTCACGTAGGTAGATAGCAAAGGAAGGTGTACGCTTTACAGATGTGTGGTAAAAAAACGTCATGCATATTTTTTTTCCTGTTGTATGCATCGCCACAGAAATGTTACCGGCCTGGTGTATCGTGGCGAGGTCAAAGACGTCTCCGTCGTCTATTTCCCATGTGCTTTGCTTCGTGCGTTTACGTTTTGTCAGGAAATCGAGCGCAATTATAAATCGATTCATTAAAATTATTCGAGAAAAAAAAAACCGCAGCGGCATGCGTTTATTTTACAGCTCCCACTAATAGTGTTCTCTTCTGCCACTTGAAATACAGAGGTTTTTTTACATTAGAAATTTTTATAGGGTGCTTCTTATTACACATAACATAATGTTAAAGGTCACTCAGGCATAGCATACGAGTTTATCTTGGGCCAGATTTTTTTTTCTCGAAATCACGCATTTGGTGCACAAGAAAAGAAGGTGAATACTTATTAAGACCGTAAGTAATTTACTTAGAGCTGTAGCTGACTTCCCATCTGTCATTTGTGTGTTTGATAAAGATTCTGTTTCCTCCATATTGCCGTTCTTCGCCATGCCCCAACAGCTCGAGTCCGATTGCGAAGCATCAACTTCGGCAATGTTATTAAACATAATAGCGCTATTCTCAGCTTTGTTTACAACAAAGTTCAACATTGCTGTACTGATATATGCATTTAGTAATTGCAAATACGATCAGTACGCTGGCATTTTATTTAGAATACTTGCATATTTCCTGAGAAGTCAATATTTTACAGCAAGACACTGCGTATACAGGTACATATGCTGCACCAAGACCAGCAACGTATATGCTGCAAGGTCTTGCAGCAATTATGGTGACAAAGCCAGTACTACTTTTATCTGCGATGAAAAATACTTGGAATCATTCCAAGGCTCAATGTCGCTTGAGCCAAACGCTCAGGTCGCTTGAGCCAAACGTTGGCTCAAGCGACACCCCGTGACGGGGTGTCGCTTCAGCCAACGTTTGATCAAGCGGACTTGTGTTCCTAAGGGCTGCGACACAATTGCAGCCTCGAAGAAGACAAGTCCCCATGTTCCAAGTATTTTTCATCGCTTCAAGATTTCATCTTACCTTGAACTTCTACCGTTTTACCTGTTTCTATAATACTGCTGAACACTAATCGTATTATTATTAGTAATGCTACAGGGGCGTTCAGATGGCTACTTTCACTTACAGTTACAGGCTGTTCCGAGTACGTGTGTGTCTACTGCACGAGTTCATCGCGCAGATGACGCCTTCACTACGCACAGTAGCTCATAGAGGACCTAACTGGCAGTTAGCGCATTCTAGAAATGTAGTGGGTTGGTATTCCTCTTTGCCACAACTTCAAGACGTCTGCACATCTAGAAAAAAGTAAGAGCCAACAAAGTGTCACGTACTTTTATTTTTTCCTTCTTTCGGTGTGAATTGATCGCGTACTGCCCTTTAGGGCACGTATTCAACGCGAGATTCTAATCGGCTTCACTTAATCACCCTTTCATTGTGGATGACGCGCTTTTATATTGTCGCGGTGCAACGCGAACAAAGGACAAGAACAACTTGCAACAGCGAGACAGCGTGTTCAAAAGCAGCTGTACAGCCGAACGTCTTCTTTTGTCTTTCTTCTTGAAACCTCCTGCCCCACTAGCTAGAGTCTCTAAAACCTCCCCATCGTCATTGTCTTTTATCTATACAGCCGTGTCACTTGCCTCTTCTTAAAAGAGCATCGCCCCGATGCTAAACGAGGACCACCGTTTTATGGGAACGCACAGTCAGTCGCTCACATACGGCTTCATGCGTACCACATGCACAAGTTCAGGCCGGTGCTGGCGACGTCTCGTGCAATAGGGACTGTCAGGGACGACCTCGTAGGTGACGTCACTCAGCTGTCGCGATACGCGATATGGTCCGAAGTATCGCCTTAACAGTTTCTCGGAGAGTCCACGTTTTCGTATGGGCGTCCAAACCCACACTCTGTCGCCGGTTTCGTAGGTTACTGTCCTGCGGTGGGCATTATAGCGGCCTGCGTCGTAGTCTTGTTGCTGGCGGATCCGCAAGCGTGCGAGCTGCCTAGCTTCTTCTGCGCGTTGAGTAAACATATCGGCGTCCGTGTCAGTGTCGTCCCATTCGTGTAGTAACATCGCATCCAACATCGTCCGTACCTCCCGTCCGTGAACGAGGCTGAATGGAGTCATGCGAGTCGTTTCTTGTTTAGCTGTATTGTATGCGAACGTGATATAGGGCAAGATTTCGTCCCAATTTTTGTGTTGGACATCCACGTACATCGAAAGCATGTCTTCGATCGTCTTGTTTAGGCGCTCTGTTAGCCCGTTTGTTTGCGGGTGGTAGGCGGTGGTCTTACGGTGAGTCGTTCCACTTAGCATCAAGACGTCGTCTAAAAGGGCTGCCGTGAATGCGGTTCCACGGTCCGTTATCACGACGCTTGGTGCACCATGTCGCAGTACAACATTTTCGATGAAAAATCTCGCTACCTCCGCTGCTGTGCTTCTTTGGATAGCCTTTGTTTCGGCGTACCGGGTCAGATAATCTGTTGCGACGATAACCCAGCGGTTCCCTGCAGTAGAAGTAGGAAGTGGACCCAAAATATCCATTCCGATCTGGTCAAACGGCATTCGTGGGACTTGAACAGGTTGCAGCAGACCGGCTGGTTTCGTCGGAGGCGACTTGCGCCGCTGGCAGTCGAGGCAAGTACGAATGTGGTGCTTCACGGATGTCGGGAGTCTTGGCCAGTAGTATCTTTGTCGAATTCTTGCCAACGTGCGCGTGTAGCCTAAGTGGCCAGAAGTCACCTCGTTGTGGCATGCTTGAAGCACTTCAGTACGAAGGGTTGCAGGAATGACGAGCAAATAGGGAGATCCGATCGATGAAAAGTTTCTTTTATAAAGGATGCTGTTTCGTAGACAAAACGACGACAATATTCTTGCAAAAACTCTTGGTGCACTCTGAGACCGTCCGTCTAAGTAATTAATTAAACCAAGCAACTCGGGGTCATCACGTTGTTGTTGGACGATGGTGGAAGTGCCGAGGACACCAAGGAATGGAGCTTCATCCTCATCAGGTAGAGAAGCCGACTGTATTGGTGATCGGGACAGGCAGTCGGCGTCCATATGTCGCTTCCCTGACTTGTGTATGACCGTCATATCAAACTCTTGCAGCCTGAGACTCCAACGCGCTAATCGGCCGGTGGGATCTTTGAGATTAGTCAACCAACAAAGTGAATGATGGTCGCTAATAACTTTGAAGGGGCGGCCATACAAATACGGGCGAAATTTCATAACTGCCCATACCACGGCGAGGCATTCTTTCTCTGTTGTCGAATAATTAGCCTCTGCGCGTGTTAGCGTTCTGCTTGCGTAGGCAATCACTCTTTCTGTGTCCTCCTGCCGCTGCACTAGCACAGCTCCCAGACCTACATTGCTAGCGTCAGTGTGAAGCATCGTGGGGGCTTCCTCGTCGAAGTGGGCTAGCACTGGGGGTGTTTGAAGACGTTGGCGCAGATCATTAAACGCAGCTTCCTGTTCGTCGTTCCACTCGAAGGCAACGTCGTCTCTCGTCAGGCGAGTCAAAGGTGACGCGATGCGTGCGAAGTCTGCGATAAACCGTCGATAATAGGCACAAAGGCCCAGAAAGCGTCTGACAGCCTTCTTATCGGACGGTACCGGGAACTGTGCAACGGCGGCAATTTTTTCAGGATCGGGCCGAACACCTGCGTGGCTGACGACGTGACCAAGAAACTGCAGTTCTTCAAAACAAAAGTGACATTTCTCTGGCTTCAACGTGAGGCCCGCAGACCGTATGGCTCGTAAAACAACTTGCAGCCTTCTGAGGTGCTCGTCAAAAGTTGCCGAAAACACTATGACGTCGTCAAGGTAAACTAAACAGGTTTTCCACTTCAAACCTGAAAGTACGGTATCCATGAGCCTTTGAAAAGTAGCGGGCGCTGAGCACAAACCGAATGGCAGAACTTTAAATTCGTATAAACCATCTGGCGTCACAAAAGCGGTTTTCTCCCGGTCTCTCGGGTCTACCTCAATTTGCCAGTATCCGCTCCTCAAGTCCATCGAAGAAAAGTAGCGAGCGTGTCGAAGTCTGTCAAGGGAGTCATCGATACGTGGAAGTGGGTACACATCTCTCTTGGTCACCTGATTCAGCTTCCTGTAGTCCACGCAAAAACGCAGGGTGCCGTCCTTTTTCTTGACTAGCACTACAGGTGACGCCCAGGGACTCTGTGATGGCTGAATCACGTCGTCTTCAAGCATTTTCGCTACTTGTTGCTGTATCACTTCACGTTCCTTCAGAGCCACGCGATAAGGATTCTGGTGAATAGGTCTCGCTGTGTCTTCAGTAATTATTCGATGCTTGGTTAGCGGCGTGCGACCAACTCGTGATGTAGATGAAAAGCAGTCTTGGAATTCGGCTAGCAACTCAACAAGTCGCTTTCGCTCGTCCTTTGGCAAAGTAGTGCCAACGTCAAGAACGGGTACTGATTCTTGTTTAGGCGATACGTCCAGTACCGATAAACAGCCTTCTACTTCTACAATATTGTCGAAGTAGGCGACGGCTGTGCCCTTCGGAAGATGCCGGCGCTCAGCACTAAAGTTGGTGAGGAGTAAGTTCGTGCGCCCAGCAGTGATATTGACAATAGCTCGTGCAACTGAAATGCCATGGCTAAATAGCAGCGAGCTGATTTGGTCGGCAATGCCTTCGCCGTCAAACAGTGCGTCCCCTGCCACCGAAACAAGAGTGCATGACCGTGGCGGGACGACCACGTCATCGTCAGTTAGACGCAAAGGGGTATTTCTCGCCTCTGAACACTCGACTATATCAGGGCTGTTCTGGAACGTAATTAAACTGTCCGGGATGTTGATGACGGCGCCATATTCTCTCAAGAAATCCATCCCAATAATTAGCTCTTTGCAACATGAGGTGAGAACAACGAACGCCGCCACGAAAGAAGAACCACCGATGTCGATCCTCGCTGTGCACATTCCTATAGGCATAAGTAACTGGCCGCCTGCAGTCCTTAGGTGAGGTCCCTTCCACGGCGTCTTTACTTTCTTGAGGCGTACGGCGAGGTCTTCACTTATAATAGAAAAGTCGGCACCAGTGTCGACTAAGGCTGTCACTTGCTGTCCGTCCACAAAAACGGTAAGGTCTGCGGTGACAGTTTCGTCGGCGTTACGTCTTGTCGGCTTTACGGCGTCCTGTGGTGACAGTAATGGGGGCTTTTTTTCGGCGTCTTGACGGCCTGCAACCTTACCCCCGGAGGTCGCCGCCTTCAGTTTCCCCGGCGTGGGCTGGGTGACCTCCGTCCTCTGAGGTCAGAAAAAGTGCGGCGGTGCGATGAAGGTGAGTTGGCCGGAGACGGAGACCGTGGTCGATGTCCCAAGCCCGACTGGTAATCAGGCATGCTCTCGTCATTGTCGGTACGGCGGTCGGCGAAATGGGGCCGTGACAATGGAGGTCCTTGAGAAGAAGCGTCGTCGCGGCGCCATTCGTAGCCGTCGTTGGCGCGCCGACTGTCAGACCATGGCCTGAGAGGGCGAAACGAATCGACTCGGTGCCAGCAATGACGGGAAATGTGGCCTACACCTCCGCAGTTGAAGCAAAGTGGACGCCTATCTACAGTGCGCCAGGCGTCTGTCTTGCGAAGCTGTGGACGTCGCAACGACTCCTCTTGGAATGAAGGCCGTGGCATGCCAGCAGACGGCTGGTCGTATGGCGGCTGGACGGCAGGGCACCTCGGTGTGTCCTCTTGCGGCGGTGAACAAGGAATGGCTGCAGACGCCTGGCGGTACGACGGCGGGACGGGTGGGGAGCGCCGAAGGGCGGCTGCGTAACTCATGGGACGCTGCTCGTGAGCAGTGTCAGCCGCCGAGAATGCTTGGCGGATTTCGTCGCGGACGACTTCAACTACAGACGCCATGGGTGTTTCCACTACCGGCGTCCGTAACTTCTGCAGTTCCTCCCGAACAATCTCTCTTATCAAGTCACGCAAGGAGTCATGATTGTCAAATGTCATGGCGGCGGCATGAATTTGGGCGCTGCTGGACAAGCGATCGTACTGCCGGCATCGTTGGTGAAGTGCCCGCTCGATAGCCGTAGCTTCCTTGATAAAGTCCGCTACGGTGCTTGGCGGGTTCCTGCGAGGGGGTGAGCTCGGGAGCGAGGCCTCGCAGCCGACGGCTGAAGCGATGCACGGGAGTTGCGGCAGGTGCGTCCGGGCTGGATGAACGGCTCCCAGTGGGAGTGTGGAGCATCAGGCAGGGTTGCGGTCCAGCACCTCCACCAGTGTCGCGGTGCAACGCGAACAAAGGACAAGAACAACTTGCAACAGCGAGACAGCGTGTTCAAAAGCAGCTGTACAGCCGAACGTCTTCTTTGTCTTTCTTCTTGAAACCTCCTGCCCCACTAGCTAGAGTCTCTAAAACCTCCCCATCGTCATTGTCTTTTATCTATACAGCCGTGTCAATATTATGGGATCGCTGGTGGAATGAATGGCCAAGCGGTGACTAAGCGAACGGTTGTTTTTGTGTGTGGCGGTGTTCCTCTCTTTTCACCCGCTGTTTTTTGTATAAGATTTCCAATTTTTTCCCGCCTTACGGCTCCCTCGTGGCGCAAGGTCGGGGACCGCGGCGCATTCGACGCAGCTGGACGGACCCGCTCTTATTCTGACCTTACGCAAACACCAAAACGTATAGGAGCGGGGAAACCCCCGCTCGCCTTTGTGATGCCGAGGCGAAGGGAAAGGGCAGACAAATCGTTCCTTTTTTTTATATATAGGACTTGGCGGGGAGGGAGAAAAGCTACGGCCTGTTGCTCGGCCCTCACCGACCCAGTACACGCATATATATGAGGTAGGGACACAGGGACTCATTTGTATTTTTACTCGCATTGCGTGCTTCCCTTTTTTCCTTTTTCGTCTCTCTTATGCCCCGGCCGTTAACTGCGGGAATAGATATTCGGTTGCGTAAGTCCAATAATCGAGACGGCAGCTCCAGCTCACCGACGCCACGTTCCTCCACAGGGTGCAGGCACGCGCCATGTAGCATACGTGCAGTGAATACTGGCTTGTCGTGAGTCAGGTTACTGCTGTATGCGCACACACATGACGATTGTAACCCTTGAAATAGTGGAGGGAAAAGAG
This sequence comes from Rhipicephalus sanguineus, assembly GCF_013339695.2. Classification (NCBI taxonomy): domain Eukaryota; kingdom Metazoa; phylum Arthropoda; class Arachnida; order Ixodida; family Ixodidae; genus Rhipicephalus; species Rhipicephalus sanguineus. The sequence continues at coordinate 134,762,593 of NC_051179.1, read as the reverse complement.
AGAAGTACCACTTGCTTCTTGCAGGGCGCAGGGGATAAAAAGTCCGATTAAAGACCAAACTGTCCCCGACGGCGCTATCGTAAGTACAGAGAGTCTAAAAGTATAAAACAAAATATTAAGAAAAGAAGGCTCATGGTGGAACTGGAATGTAGGGCGAAACAAGGCAATTTTTCTTTGCGTCTTTCGCTCGTTCGCTCGGTTGTGCGTGAATATAATAACAAACAAAGAATGAACCCGGCATGAGTGGTTGGAATAGTCGCCCGTATACGCGAGACCATTCCCGGTCATGAGTCAACGCATATAACAGGCCGTGGTCCAGATGCGGGGTGCCGTATTCGTTATGAGATGTCGTGGGCAGCGTTCCTTACGGAATAGAGTGGAGTGTTGGCTGCAAGGTTGAGAGTCGAGAGGTTTGAATTTGACACTGACAAGGCAATGAAACGAGCTGTAAGTATCTTCGTTGTGACATGCGCTTGTTACTCGAAACGTTAGTGTACGGGAAATCACTGTCGTTCTTGCTTTACAAGCCCTTCAGCGTTTATTCGCGCGTATAGAAGATACTGGCCAACTGTTTCCTAGTGATCAAATGGTTGTGACAAGTCCCCAACCTGTTCCCTTGAACGCTGCTGTTCGTGTAGTGTACGATCTCTTTCCAGTTTTTCGCCTTATTTTAGCAGTCATAAATGGGACAACCGATTGTGTAACCTATTGTAACCTCTCTAAAGCAGTGTGCCACCTCTGGGACTGTGAGGACCTTGAATAAGTAACATGAATGAATAACATTCGTAATTTAGACGGAATCGCGAAGCAATTAATGCGATAGCAACACGCCGGAATACAGTACGAATTAAGACTGGAAGCTTTAGGAGCGATGTGCTTTAGCTTTGTGTCCCCGAACTTTGATATCCTGTCGACAAGCCTCCGGCGTTGAACTGCAGCATGTCTCATGCGCCGCTGTACGTTGTACCTGCTTGCGGCCACGCATGCGCGTGCGGTTTTTATTCAGCACGGCTAGCGTTTCACGTTCTTTGGTTGATACGCGGTTCCGTTCGTTCATGGTACAGCTCACGGTGGGGGCTTCACGCTATTTAATGTAGACGCATCAAAACACGTCGCCGACGCGTGCATTATTGAGCGTGAAGGCCTGTACAGTGCGGCGATGAACGAACGCACTGTGTATCAATTAAAGAACGCTTAGAAGCTATTTCATATTTGGCGTGTTTCGCATGCTTTTGTTTTTTCTAAAACAGCGCAAAAGGAAAAAAAAAACAGGCAGATTTAACCAGAAAATAAGTGCTTCATTCTGGGGTTACTTGAAGCAGCCTACAACTTAAAGGTAATGTTACACCGATTCGAGCGAGAATAAAAGTCGGCTATTTAAGGTTAACTAAAGTGTTAGCGCTTAGTAATGAAAAAATACAGGTTATATATACACAAGACTACCAGTAATACACAACAGGTACGACATTCCTAGAGCTCATGATTTAAAAAAACAATCTTCATTCGAGTTAGCTGGGAGACCCAGTATATTGCTTGATCGTGGGCAAAATACTGCTTGAAGCCTTCGCATGTCTGCAACAATACTGCCACCATATTCACACAACTGTTTGTCAATAAGTTCACTTTGACATCAGTGAAAATATGTGGGTCTAAATTATTTCTCGGGGTTCCTCCTTAAAAAGAAAAAAAAGAAAACTAGCGCCGAAGGTTTTTATATAACGTACTGGCCACGTTATTAGTTTGAGTATTTACTTTGTGCAGACTTTCTGGCACCAGCATGATACAGTAGCAAACAAAGTTGCGTATTGATTACAGGGGGCGGTTTCCAGAACTCCATCTCCACTATTACTCCAGCCTCACCGATTCCCGGGTCTCTAGATCATCCCTCCAATCCTCGGTGTCTCCTGGCACTGAAGACTGGAGGACTAAGTAGTGCTCTAGGAAAAACGCAGCCGCGCGTTGCTTCCTCATTCGTCACTGTCTCTTATTTCCCCTTCGACGCAGGAGGCAAACTCTTTTCACGCACCACTGGACGTCAGCCATTGCGGGTGCTGAGTCACACGGCGCGTCAGCGTCTGTTTTCGACGCAAACAAGGCTTACACATACCGCCGCGTCCTTTCCCCACACAAGAGTTTCCCGCTGTTTCCATAAGCGCGAGTGCTCTGAGCTGAGAACAAACAGAAGCTGCACAGCTTGGCAATTCAGGGAGAAAAGGAAAAAAACAGAAAAGCAAGTGGCTGTTGTCGAACGCCCATTCTCCATAGATGAAGCGTATCTGTAGTATATATGAGAATCACAGTGCCTCTTGAATATGACAACTGTGGAAATGGGTGTGAGTTAGAAGTCCAGGTCAGAGCGAGTTGTTCGTTTCATAATAGACCTGACGCGACACGCACCACGGGCTGGCCAAGGATCTGACTCTTCATTGGTTTCGAAAACAAGTTCAGGAATTGAAAGAAAAATAACTAAATTGAAAGCTGCGAGGAAACGATTGAATGTTCCCGGAACACTTACTGTAGTAATTACGGATAAATGAAAAGAACACGAAAAAAGAAACATCGAATACGTGAAATTTCGATTGTGGTTACTCTTCCTTCTTTTCCTGACCCATCATAAGCAAGAACACCAGACTGTCTCCCGCTTAATACACAAGTTATTTACTTTGCATTAACGATTTCTGCTACCACTCTCAGCCAGGAACGGCGGCAATTTCCTTCTGCAGCATTTTTAGAACGGAGTTGTTATACTGTTCATAATGCCGTCACGCGCTCGCATAAACTGTCGTCATAATAAATGGCCTCTATTTTTCTAGCGCATGCAGCGCAATAGCTCGGCCAGCGCGTGCTCTCTGCGTCCTCTTCTTCACCTTCTGCTTCGCTCCCTAGCTAACATGTGCGCCCGGCACGCACTCTCCCGCTGCGCCGGTTTGTCCGGCATGGGATGCAATAACTCGGATGGGCGAGAAGAGGAGTAAAGAGTGAGAGAATGAGGGAGAGAGAAGAAAAGAGGGAATCCTTGGCGAAAAAAATTTCGAGAAGAGGTGGGATTCGGACCCTCGTACCCACGATCCGAAGGCGAGCTCCGTAACCACTGGGCTATCCAGGCACCCTAGCAGAGCATAGCATAGCATTGTATGCTTTATTACAGGAAGGGGGTGGGAATGGAAAGTGAGGGCAGGGAGGAGAGATGTGAAGGTGAGGAGGAGGGAAAATAGGAGAGGAGAGAGCAAAGCATAGCACAGAAAGAAGTGAAAGACTTAACTCGACAGAAAGATACGGAAAAAACAGAGAGAGAAAGAAAGATACAAATAGAGAGATAGAACCAAAGAAAAGGAGCGAAAGATATAAACAGAAAGAGGAAATAGAAAGAAAGATCAAGCGGGAAATAGAGAGAGAACGAGAAAGAAATATATAAAAAGAGGAAGAAATACATAGTAGTAGACAGAGAAAAAAGGACATGAAAAGATATCAAGTAGAGAGAAAAGGAAACTAGGAGATAAAGAAGGAAAGAGCAAAATGAAGGGCAACAAGGAAGGCCACCCAGTTCTACACTTCCTTCAGGCTTGACGCCACTAGTGCGCAGCTGCCTTAATTTTTTTATATGTAAAAGCATCGCCGTTTCAGAGAATTCAACATTGAAACGAGTGCAAGCTTGGTTGAGTCCGCGTAGTCGAGGCATATTTATTTTTTTTTTTTCAGCATAGCCGATCCAGTGTTAACGGGCCCCTCACCACCTCGCGTTCAAAGACGAGGGAGTAGGTTCCTCCTCGCCGTCGCTACCCTTTCCACAGGCCATATCTCCCCCTCGCCACTAATTTCTTAAGAGCACGTGTAGCATGTCAGCACTAAGCGTTGACACTATCAGGATATCGCGCTCGTCAGCTACACGCTGCTCTCTGTTTGCGCAGTCGGAAGCACAAAAAATGAAGGTAAATCAGTTGATCGCGCTCGATAGTCGTGCGAGGTAAGGAAGAACGGATGGGCGGCTGCATGGCAAAGCAGTGCGGGAGACAACTACAGCTGATATTTCGCGTATATGGACCAATCGAGAGTATGTACTATATAGACGTCACGGGAATCGCTGTTCTGCGTCACGAAGTGCGCCAAAAGACGAGAAACGCCAGGAGAGAGTATTGCGCTCGTTTTTTGTACTTCAGAGGCTGGTCAGGGGCCCTTTAATGAAAGTTGCTGATTACGAGATCATTTCCACCAGCCTTGTATACTATATTAGAGCAAGGTGGTGGGAAAGGAAAGTGAGGGCAGGGAGTTTGATCTCATTGTTTTCGGCAGTGAATTGGCGCGATCTCAGTTTTGCTGCATTTAGTGCAAGGTACTCATCGGTACAGGATACTACTGAGAATGGCCGCATACCTTGCGAGATCTTGTCATTTTCCACCAGTGAGGCTCATTGGTCGAGAAAATTACTCATTCGCTACGGGGAATCGTTTGGTTGGTTGGCTGGTTGGTTGGTTCTTATAGGGGAATAGCCCAACGCCCTACGGAGGATCGGCCACGAACCGTGCGGCAAATCGCTAGTTGAAGCATTCATAGGCGTCGTTTTCATTGTCGCTGCTGTGGCGGCCTCCACTCTATGGCGCGTGCCGATGAGGGCGAAGTTGCCAAGATCATATATGAAACCTTTTCGGGACTTATCCCTATTTACGTCCACACATCCATTCACAACAGACGATATTGCCACACGCGCTTCTTTTGCTCTGTTTGTGTAACTGGTCCGTTGCACGTGTGAGCGCTGTCTTGCGCGGGCCGCGCCAGAATGTCTGGGAACGTTCTAGATTGTAGTAGATCATTTTGTCAAGATTTAGCACATGGCGCGAATAGTCAAGAGTATTCCAGAGCTTGCGCAAACAGCAGTGATAAGGCAAGAAAGTTCGATGCATGATGTATAAAAGACGGCGCGTCCCAGCAGTCATCAGTTTTATCGACGGCCGACGCTCTGTTCGCCGATATCAGTGTACAGTATGGATTGTTGTAGTTTGACCTTCCTTTTCCTGGCCACAAGTTGGGCCAAATAAAGAGCTTCATCGTCGACACGCCGACTGATGCCTTCGTCGACGTCACGACCCCGTGACAATATTGTAAGAGATAAGGAAGACGTCCATTCGATTCGTTTGTACAAGGGCGGATCCTCGGTCAGTCCCCTGCATTGGGTATGAGCGATGTTCAGAGGAAACCGACAACAAGGGCGGATCTGGTGAGAGTCAGAGACAGATGTGCGCAAAAGGGGGGATTGCAGGGGAAGGGGCGTAACAGGAAGCCGTCCCCCTAATCATCTAAGGAGGCGCCAAGTCAGCCGCATAGCTTTACTCACTCGGACATGTCCCGTCAGTGTTTAAGAATCAGGGTTATGACCATGCGAGGTCTTTACGATAATGGCGGCCGAGGAACCGTTCTGTTTCATTCCAAGAGCGATTTACTTCCCATCATTTCCTCCGTAAAGCCGGGTACCAAGGACAGGCCCTTATTAATAGCACATGATTGATTCATTTTAATTTGTGCATACATTGTGAAGCATGTTTTTGTTCGGAACAGTCAAATCAGGGGGGCAGGGGGGGGGCGCTACAGCGAAACTTCGTCCTCCCCTTGCCCCTTTAATGGAAAACCCACCCTGCGCACGCCTGTGGTAAGAGACACACCTTTTCTTTTCTTGGCCACTCTTTGTGTCTGGACATTCTAAGCGAATCGTGGAATAACTCTCAATATAAACATTGTGTGCATACCAATGAAGCTTTTCTTGAGCAGATGTCAGTGATTAGCAAACCTATCAGCCTGTGGCTGTAGCACTGAATAAGCTCAGCAGTCAAACGTTCGGCGTGTTCCGCTTATCTTTTTTTCCCCTTCTGACGTTACCATTCTTTCAAAGCCATCTTTCCACTTTCCTTCCCTCATTTGAGGTTTCTGCTTATATAAAATGGCGTTGTCCAGCATGCACCTCACGCTGTCCCCACTCTGCTTCATATTTCAATTGCAGCCCGCACAAGAGTTATGCGCCATAGTTAACGCAACTGCATTCATAATCCTCATCAAGATTTGTTCATGCGCCGTTTCGAAGTAGTAGAAGAAGAACAAGAAGAGTCTAGTCTTTCAGGTATGTCGCCTGCTACCAATGTTCCGTGCATGTTTTGTCTAATGCTGTTCTTTGTAATCGCAGCAATGCGCCATGTTATTTACCATCAGATTTAGTGCACCGAAAAAAAAGCACTAACTTCTCTACTCATGCGAACGTATATTGAGGACGAAAAAATAAGAGCTGCAGCTCAGGCGGTCCCGTCATTTTTCATAGATGCTTAGTAGGATCTGAATTATTTAAAAAGGCACAGATAGATTGTTTTAATGTCAACACAATGCATGATATTGTAAGCCCTTTAGAAGCTTCTAACCATGCCGTGTTTTATTTTTTGCATGACAGACTGAATCAGGATGTCCAGGAACTCGTCGATGGTGAGCGCTCTTTCTGGTAAGTTTTCCAGCAAAATACATGACCGCATTAAGAATTACTAACCACGCTCTCGGCGAGCTCCGGAATTTGCGGAACACGTGTGAATTTCCAAGTCGCCTGTCTAAAAATACGACCTGTATGTGCATTTTATAAATGTTTAGGGAACTACTAAGCGACCCTGAGTAGTTGTGATCTGAGTTCAAAAATTGCGGCCATGATGCACCGTGAGGAAGGCTCACGAATACACTACAGTTTTGCGTTCACTATTGCAAAATTAAGACCCCTGATCTGGAGTAAGACTTTGGTTTGGGCGAGTTGGTTCATAGCAATGGGAAGGCACAGCGCAACTGAGACAATAGACAAGACAAGTGTGTGTTGCGTGTTCTTGTCCATTGTCTAAGTTGCGCTGTGCCCTCCCATTGCCCTGATCTGACCCACTAACATAAAACTTGTAAGTTGACGCCAGTGCTGCGCAATAGTCATGTACTTCTTGTAATAGGTTTCCGTCTTGGAAATCATTAAACCCCGTTTACACGGCTTATGAAGGAAGGGAATATTTGCGTGCTTGCTACTTTGTTTGACACAACCTTAATGAAAACCCGCACATAACGAAGCCAAGGAAGGTTTAGGGGGCGTTAACTGCACTGTTGTAAGTGTATTGTGACAATTGTGATGTAGATGTAAAGAAAGTAAAGTGGACGAAAAGACAACTTGCGGCTGGCAGGGACCGAACCTGCGACTTTTGGTCCGATGTGAAGGTCGCAGTTAACGCCCCCCACACATTCCCTGGCTTCATTGTCTGATGGTTTTCATTATGTTTACACTGCTTAGTGATTCCGAGTGGTCTAACGCTTTCTTTCCTGCATAGAAACCCCGATTCACAACATTATATTATAGAAGTTCACGTGTGTTGAAAGCAAACAGTATTAAAAACAATTCTCTTAAAAAGGTGGCAAATAGATAAACTAAATGATGTACAGATGATCATTTAGCGTATTTCACTAGTGCCGAAAAACTAACCTTTTTATCAGTAAGAAACAAATGCGGTCGGCTGTGGTGATGACGTGGTGTGTGTTACAGCGCTCTCATTGGGCAGCGCTCGACGAAGGAGACAGCGGCAGCAAACGGGGGAGCCCGAGCTGAGCTTCGGCGATCTCATTCCTCCCCTTGCTTCGAACGACGCCGACAGGTAACCGCTGTGCAGCAGCATTTGTCTTCACCTTCCTCCGTTGAAGAAATTAACTGAAATACAAGAAAATCTTGCATGCAGATCTTTGATGTAAACAATGTGTTTGTATACAATATTTATGCGCGTACACGCGCAGATATTTTACATTGTACTTTTCATTACTCATATTATTGCAGCTCACATAGAAGCGAAGTAGAGTAGCACAGTGCACATGCTTCTTACCTGAATGTTGAGCTACACAATGTACTGTATATCTACGCCTAAAGAGCAACTTCGAATTTAAACCGCATGACGTCTCTTCGTAACCTATATCGGTCTTTTCTCGGTGTCTTGTTCAACGCCGGTTACAGAAATACCAGCATTAGCGCCTTACGACATATCTGACGAATGCAAATTTTCCAGCGCATTACCAGCGGCTACAACGTGCAAATATTTCTATTACATTTTTCCCTCGCTGTTGGAAAGACCACACCACGTTAAACACTCGCGACGCGAGCGGCCCAGTTCAGGTTTGTTTTCCAGTGATAATGGACGAGTTCGGGGTTCACGGTAAAACTACTCAGTGCGAGAAATAGATAGTGGGGGGCAAAGTGAGTCTTTCTGCGGCGCCTTACTGATTCTTCACATGCTACATACGCAGGCGTGCCACTGAAAATATTTAGTGCTGCCACGTGCACCATTTCGTCCTGTTCTTGAGTCGGAAGTCTGTGCGAAACGCAGAACTTAACCACCTCAGTAAACATGCGCGAGAAGTCAATTCAGTTAGCGCTTCTATACATTTATATATTCTATACGTTTAACGGGCCTCAACTGTTGAATGAATAAAGCCTTAATCTCAAAGAATGAAGCTGGCTGTGGAGCGTGGCGGTCATGGAGTCATTTCATTTGTCCCGCCCACTTTGTATCGACAGTCACTCGCAGGGGCGTAGCCAGAAATTTTTTTCGGGGGGGGTTCAACCACACTTTATGTATGTTCGTGCGTGCGTTTGTGTGTGTGCGTGTACATATACGCAAGCAAAACTGAAAAATTTCGGGGGCGGTTTGAACCCCCCTAACCCCCCCCCCCCCCTTGGCTACGCCCCTGGACTCACTCGCATGTCCGCCTTAGCTCGACGGACGCAGTGTTCCCAATTTTCTCCCTATATATATATATATATATATATATATATATATATATATATATATATATATATATATTATATATATATATATATATATATATATATATATATATATATATATATATATATATATATCATACGTAGCATATAGAAGGCTTTTGTAGCCAGCTATTTTATTGTTATCTATCTAAAATATACATGTCTAATTAACATGGGCGCTGATTTCTAATATTCACGTTTGTTTTGTCTCCATGCAAAGATCTAAAAGAAAGGGATTTGTTCAAGTGGCTCTTGAATGATAGCAGTGCTGGGCAGTATCGAAGATGCACGTATCTTCGATAAAATCTTAGATACTTTTTGGGTATCTTGTATCTGTATCGAGATACGTCACGCAAAACAGGCATCAGTATCTCTATTTCCGACACATTGAAGAATGTATCGTGTATATTAAGATACAAGATACTGCGATCGCACCACCACCGTGCGAAGCAATACACGTTGGCTGAGCTCGAGCTTCTCAAGCTGATACTGCTGCCACTAAGCCACTGGAATAAAACAAAAGGCAGTGACATATTTTATCGTTCCGAAAGAGTTTTCCAGGGAGGATAGGCGATAAGCTCTGAGCGTTCCTATATATTGGTTGAGCAGAGTTACGAGGTGGCGCTCGCGTCGTCTCGACAGACAAGCGCGCGAGCGTCTGCGCCCAGCGAATTTTCGTTTAATCGATTTTTTTAGTTTTGTCAGTGCCATCACACTTGACACTTAGCCACTTGCCTGGGCCAAGTACTACAATGCGTGCGGCGTTTTTCGCACACATGTTGATGCCGCTGTAAAGTCATTAAGTTTCTCTTGTGTGGTGCTTGGTTACGAAGTCTGAAGAATGCAAGAATGGCGGGTTGCTTTGCCTCTCGTGGCTTTCTCACTTCGGCGATTTGAAAGATCTGGTGAATGTAAGTTTGCATTACATGCAATGAGATATACTTATATGCAAATAAGATTCTAACAGCTATAGCACAAACGGTACCGATGCTGGATTTAACAGAACAAGCATTCACCTAACAGACGCTATCTTGGCGTAAGTCTGTTTTTCTTTTATTCAAAGAGTCTCTAGAATCATAATTTGAGTGTTAGAAGTTATTTCTTAGCTGTTCTTATTTTCCATCCCATACATTACCTACGTCTCTATATTGTTTTTTTATGCCGGTCTGCTTACTGCAATATGCCTTTGATGCGCTGCCAATGTAAGCTCTCTGCTTTATTCCTAGTTTTAACTGTCTGCATCATTTCTCCCGCTGTTCTTCTTCAGGTGGAATATAAGTTTTTGTACTTATATGCTACTTGAATTTACTGTTATGTAAAGGTGATGTTGAGGACAAATATATAACAATCCGGGCGCGCCTGGAGTATACAGTAACGATAATTCTGCTTACTGCTAAATAAATTACCAAACTTGAGTTTGCATTATAATAACGTAATTATTAGGCGCCATCGTAAATACGAATTAGGCACCACCTTAAATACGTAAAAAGGTATTCGAGAAAAACTGTTATACCAAATGCTCCGTTTTTCTCATAAGCGTCACAAAGTGCCATTTTCCGACGCCATTTTCCATGGGCACTGAATTAAATTGTCGTAGCTATTAGTGGTTACCCGCCGCGCTGGTCCAGTGCTCATGGCGCTTGACTGCTGGCCCGAAGGTCGTGCTAGCCGGATTTGGTAGAGGCTCGTGTGCTTAGATGTAGGTTTTAGAACCCCAGGTGGTCAACATTTCCGAAGCCCATACAGCGTCTTTCATATTTATATCGTGGTTTTTCGACGTAAAACGCAACCATTATTATGAGCTCTTGGGGGTGCCTCCGGTATCGTGTTTCTATATTTATTCTCTATGTTTGATATGGAACCGCTTCTCAATTTTTCTTAGATATGTTTGTTTTCGTTGTTTAGGCTTCCCTGAATCCTTTTACTGTTGCTAATCACCAGGTAATGGGATCTATGAGTGTCAATAACGTGAATAGCGGTTGTCCTGCAGCGTCTTACGCAACTGTACAATACGTTTGATACGTTACTGGGCTGCACATGTTCTTGGCGACGTACACCCCTCCGGTGATCCGTCATTGCGAAAACCGCAATATGTTTACCAGCAAGGTAGAACTCCACAGCGGTATTTCCATCATAGCGCGGAGGCTTCCTATTGAAATCCATATGGTTGGTTGACAACCCGCTTGTTGGTCAGCAAACAGAGCAGTGACTAGCTCCCAAGCCTCCCATCAATTACAAAAGCTGAAAAGAAGAACCGCTAGCAGCGAAATGTATAAATAGCTGTCATGTTAAGCAGCTAAAACAACGCCGATAAGTTTTCTCGGAATTAAACAGATATACCTTGATCAAGAAGTACAAAGGTTTTGAGATACTAACAGAGCTTTCATTCGAATGGAACACAAGTGGTCGCAGTTAATAAATTTTCAAGCGAACATTTATGTGCGTAGGTTTCTAATGCTGCCTTATATAGATATATACTAACAAATTTGATAATGTATCGAAGTATCTTAAGATACAATTGGAATGTATAGTATCGGATACAATCAGTGTTGCAGTATCTTGTATCTGTATCTCAAATACTTCTTGCCTGAGTATCTTGTATCGTATGGCGATACAATTTCAAAGTATCTTTGCCCAGCCCTGAATGATAGGCTTCCGTATACTATTGCAGACGATGCGAGGGCACGATAAAAGAAATATATGCCAAAACTTTGTTAGGCGTTTGTTGATCTTATGCTGTAACTCATCCCTAAGATGGCAATAAGAATCAGTGAGCCCCACTTTTCTTGCCTAGTTTCGTTCCTTATAGTGTCAACTTGAAAAAAAAAAAAGCCGCAGGTGGACCTACAAGCGATACATCATTCTCTGTGCGTCGGCGGCTGCCGTTCTCAGTCTGCTGACAGTGTCCGTGAGCGTCACCACAGTGGCCGTCAAGCACACCGGTGAGCAAGCTTTCATTAACTATCCGAATACAATTTATATAACTACAGTTACTTTCCATACATACCTGGAGTACTAACAGTTATGTCGGCCCTTAGGAGACGTATGGAAAACAAAAGCCGGTCGTACATAACTCGCGCAGATATAGCGGAAAATAAAAAAAAAGATAACGAGAAGTCAGTACGGGCTCGTGTGACTGAAATAATGGGCTTAGAGCGGAGGGAGCGCAAGAAGTCGAGGTAGAGAACACAAAATGCACAAAAATAATTGCGCAAGCTGGACGCGCCATTAGTGGCACACAACTTTATTACGCCTGACGCAAGAACTTTTCTGCACTGGCGCCACAATTAACTTTCGATATGTGCGAAGTGATTCGATTCCGGCACGTTCACATGTTCCTAAACAAGACTTTTTTACTTTCAGTATCAAAAAGATTACAGATTGTCAACGCGACGAAGTCAGGTAAGAGAAACTATTTCGTCATCTTTCAAGCACCGGTCAGATAACAAAACCACGAGTGATTTGAAACAGTTAACAATGTTTGAGCTCACTATCGCCTTTTAGGAGCTATGTTTTGCAATGACTCTAAAGAGGGAGTGAAGAAAGCCTTCAAATGCAATCGGTAAGTAGTGCAAATACATATTTATGGCGCAAATTTCAGTCAATTTCAACGTAAATGGACCACAGAGTAGCACTTATGGAAATGTTGTGAAGGGGCTGGCGTGAGGCGCAGTTATAACAACAAAGGCTTTGCCAAGGCGGCAGAATGTTTTTATGACTGTTTCGGTGCATTTTCTAGGGAGCCCTACAGTATAGGATTGACGCTTACGACAGCTAAAATTGACCAAGTATCCCCTTCTACCAGTGCAAAGAGAAATATAGGAAGGTGTATGGTGGATTGGTGCATGGTAGCGCTTAACTCTTAGCAGAACGCCACAACCAAGGCTGATGCGTGTGGGCCTTCTGCATGCATTGCAGGACACTCGCACACATTCAAATCACCACTACAAATATGCACTGGCGTTACGGGTAAAAGGATGGCAAATTCCCCGTTTAAATTCCTGACGACGTTTTAGGGGCGAAGCTCCTTATGCCGTGGGTCTGTCCATCCTCCGTTTGTTCGTTTGTAGTAGCCACCTCTAGGTCGTGAGAAGCGCGCGTTCTGGTATGCAGTAGAAGAAGAAGACGACGTTGATGAGTGAGACTCTCGTGCGTGTTCGCCTGCGTGGCATTTTTTCTTCTTTACTGCGCGCGTTCTGGTATGCAGCAGAAGAAGAAGACGACGTTGACGAGTGACACTCTCGTGCGTGTTCGCCTGTGTGGCGTTCTTTCTTCTTTACTACGTCTCGTGTTTTCAACGACACCCGAAGACAACATTTCAGAAGTAACGCGCCATGAGGCTCCCTCTTGGCACGCTTTCTCTTTAGCTCGGAGTCAGAAAAGGCACAATATCTAAAACTACTACCAACGACACAACGGTGAATATACTGCCATCGATTTTGATGGATGCATTATCATTACCATGTACCTTGCACCCAACTTGTCGAGTGGGAATATTAAGACATTCATTGACACGGCATTGTGTAATTATGACAAGTACAAGAATAGACCATTTGTGTTAGTTGGTGACCTGATTGTCGATATTACCGAAAAGAACAATCAGTGGTCATACAACATATGGCAGCCAAATATGCTCTCACGTGCACGTCCTTTGATCATATGAAACTAACGACCATCCGAGGGACGTGTATAGACCTGGTATTTTCTAATTTCCAGTTGCAACCCGTACAAGAACCGGTGTCCCTTCACTTCACGGATCATAAAGCCGTGATAATGAAGGGACAACCCAAGCCAAGCATCATGTAATTAGGAAAAATAAAAGTTTGATGTTTGTAATATACACACAGTGTTTCTCACTCTTCATATGATGATTGATGGGGCGTTACACAGAACATTCACGGTTTACCGATGATTCTCTCCGGAGCTTCGCCCCACTCATCATCATTCACCACGTGGATATGCTGTGATTTTTTTTAAAACGTTGTGATTGAAATCCTGTTCGTTGTTTTCTTTTTCGTGAAAAAGTACTTTCTTTGAGCGAATGCGCATTTAGGTATCGAAATGTTTCAACAAAATATGCCACCACGGTTATAAAGTAACCATAGTGCTGGTTTTCTTTGTAGGTCACCTTCAACGACAGAAGGGTGCATTTTCCTGCTCGTCCAACGCGTGCGTCCGAGAAGGTAAGGATTATAATAAAAGTTGATGGAAATACAAAAATCTTTAGCGTAAGGTGCACACGCATAAGAACTTAAGGCGACGTGAGGTGCCCTGAGGTCGCCTTCTTTTTCAAAGCAACTCCTATACTGTTGTATGAAACACCTCAGCAGCGAGATCCTTGCTCCGTTAGGTATATACATAAATGTGGTCTTCTCATGCTAAATCATAGCTGCTGCCACTTACACGGCCCAGGACATACATTTGCAAAAGACAAAATTTCTTTATGAAACAAACGCCGACGGCGGAGACTGCCTTGACAAAAAGCGTAGCAGTACTTCAAAAAAAAAAAATAATAAGCCATTCTTTCTAGACCTTCTGTTCTGAAAGAAAAATTTTCATTGACCGGGATTCGTGTGCTGCGTTGCAGGCCTCAGTGAACGTTATATTGGTAGATGTCTATCAAAAGACCGATCGTTTTCAACGTATATTAAGACGAATGAGTTACGCCAAGTTCTAGCAGTTAGCGGCAAATAATGCCAAGTTTGCCGTTGAACTAATATTGCAATCGAGGACATGCAGCTACCAGTACATGCGTTCTCATCTGATAAACCTGGGATGTGCAAGAACACTGTGTCAGCCTTTGCTTTAATGAGAATCATTGTTTAAGAACCTCACTGCGATTTCCAGAGCCTTTCGGTCAGCTAAAAACAATTCCTGTGCTATATTTGGTATAACACTTATTGTATTGTAAAGCAGGACATACATGCTTTTTTGAAAAACCATTGTTAACACTAAATAGGCATTATAACTTTAGACGTGTTAAAAAACGAGCCATAATTTGTGTGAAGCCGACCGTATTTACTCGCACAACACCGACCCAGGCTAACAGTAATTAAATGCTTGCTGTGTTAGCAGCTGTTGGCTTATGTTGTCTAGTGTTGTGTTATCTTGGCTATCCTGTCTTACATCAATGTAATATGAAAAAAAAAATCCGTAAACAGGGGGTGGGCGCTCGAGCCGACGTTTCGACAAATGTACTTGTCTTTTTCAAGGCTGGAACTCCAGCCTTGTGGTCCAGCCTTGAAGAAGACAAGTCCACTTGTCGAAATGTCGCCTCCCGCACCCACCCCCTGTTTACGAATTTTTTCATCGCAAGCTTTTCACTTTTCCACTTCCTGCCGCTTTTTTGGATCAATGTAATATGGTCACAGATGTGGAATGCAATGCTTTATGCTTACTCTAATAAATTCTTCACAAACTATGTCATTTCCACTTAAGAAAATGTTGCTGGAAACATTTCTGTAATTTTGTTTTGCTTCTTTTTCATTTGTTTTGCTATTAAGACTGAGAGCGTGCTGGCTGGTTCAGTGGCAACCTTGGCCCATTCCACTTTTGCGATGAATGGATAGGAACTCTTTTTTCTCGTGATATGTCTTTACTGGCAGTTTGAACCCGCATAATGTTGCAAATAAACTTGTTCCAGTTTAAGGTAGGGTACGAAGTTCACACTCCTAATTGCTGCATATTTGTATTCTTTTACTCATTCGTCCCCTTGATATTCGTTACGACTCGAAAACATTTTTTGTGTACTGTGTGAAACTATAGTGTCGCAGAGCAAGATTACGCACTCTTGAAAGGTCGTGAGTTTTATTGACCACAGCGTGTAGCACGTTCCTTGGAACGCAGAAGTTCGTTCTCGGGTAGAGTTACTTGCTCGCTGAGAAACGCTTGGTTACCAATGTCATTTTTTGCAGTAAACTGTGGCATACATTGTTGCCCCTATACAAGTACGAGCAGTCATAACCGAGCGCCTCAGCTGTATCCCTCTTTCGTCGCGCAGCCCAACGCATCACTCAGTCGGTCAACAAGAGCGACGAAGTGGGTCCCTGCGATGACTTCTACACATACACCTGTCAGGGCTGGCTGAACGACAACCCCGTCGTGGCAGGAGCAGCCCGCACCTCGTACAGCCTCGAGATCAGGGAGCGGGTGGAAGCCGGCCTGATGTCCTTCATCGAAGGTACGCCCAGTACGACCGTAATGACAGCGACTCAATCCAGGAGGTACCACTGGTGTGGCGCCCACGAAAGGCACGCGTTCGCCGAAAAACTGGTTTCTCTGCCACTGCACTACAATTTTGCACGTACTGCTCGTATGCTGCAGCTAAATTAAGGAAGGCGGATGACCCTAAGTGACCATTGCCACTGCCCGACAGTAGTCGTTGTTAAATAAACATAAGGACTTCCTTGCAGTTGCCCCAATAAACCTAGTAAAAGACATTTTTTATGGACGCTGGACACGCGAGCAGTGATTGTACTGAACGCTCCACCAAGTTGTTTATTTCGTTTTTTCGATAGCTCACTCGCCAGGAGGTACATGAGCTCATTGGCGAAAAAAATGTACCATTGATGGAACTACGCTCAGCAACCTGTAAATGTAAGACGTGACAAGTAAAGACTTCTGCTACGGAAAGTAGAAATTATTACACAACAGAGTTAGAACTGGTGATATAAACTATTAAGCGCATGGATTTATAGGAGGCCAGTCTGGTACACTGCTCGCCTGTAACGGTACTTGCCGTCAATGTTGAATCAAATTTTGAAAGGAACAACTAATTTGTATACCTTTTCAGTGGTAGGTCAGGACGTTCGTGTATTTAATTTTTTTCTTAATTCATTAGTGGTTGAGCTTGACGCAGATATATGACAGATGTGGTTTCATTGATAAGGTATAGGTCTATCGACGAAATTAAACTCATTTGCGTTTACACACAGAGTATACATTTTTTTTCTTTAAAAATCATTTCTTATCACGTGAGCCTCTAGTGAAATTCAGACTCATCCGTGCACTTACGATTTCTAAGCACTTAAGATCTTGCGCCGTCCAAGCGTTAATATATCTCTAGCAGACTGTCTTCACAAATATGCTAGATAAAAGCGCCAGCGACATCAAGCATTGACATTTTTTTTATTTCGAATGGCACTCCGTCGGCTAGTACGACGAATCCGGACTTCGTTCCACCATAGAGTTTACCAATATTACCTAGAAAGAACTCCGGCACTGCGATCGTTCAGCCACTATGGGAATGATGGGTATTACACAGATTTGCCTAATCTTCGTGCTTACGGCTTTCAACGCACTTGTGGCTTTGTTTATTGCTGTGTTTGGGCGTTCGTGTCGGATAAAAGAATAGACCGTTGTGATTAGTGACCAGGTTTGAATTGGTGAGCCTAAGAAGGTTAAAATGGTGAAGGTTAAAATGGTGCTGACTTTTGCTGAACTTCGTTTTGCGACAAAGCGGATGCAGGGAGCCAAACGGAGCCGACACAACGAAGTTTAGACAAATCCGTGTACTACCCGTCATCCCCATGCTGGCTGAAAGAGCATGCGTTGCACAACTCTATGGGTTCAACATCCCATCCAGTGAGAGGTAATTCTCAAATACATGCACGTGTGCATGCGCGTGCGAGTGACGTCAATGCTGTACATTTGTGCACCGGATAAAATACATAAACATACACAAAATATTCTGGCAGCACAACTTGAACTCGGGCCGTCTCGTACCGAAGTCGGGTGCTCGAAACGCTACGCCATCGAAACGTTTACTTTTTCTTGCATTAGTACAACAGCATCAACAACGCAGCCCTCCGCTGACGTGATGGTGCACGCGTTAAAACCGCTTCAAAGTGGCGATATCATCCACCACTGTCAGCCAATCAAGTGGTGGTTCTTGTGCGTTAAAACACTCTCCCGTATAGAAATAACGCAGAAGTTCAGGGGAAGATGGAAGCTTGGAGAGATGAAAAATTCTTGAACAGGGGATGTTGCTGGCGACATCTCCTGTTCAAATATTGCTCATCTCTTATGTACGCGATACTGTCAATGAAAATTTTCGAATGTAGTATTTACGTAGTCGGCGTGTCGACGCGGTCTTTGTAGCTGTCCTGAGACTTAGAGACAGAGAAGGATAATGAAGCCTTAGGAGACACAATATTATCTTGGGTTTAACGTCCCAAAACCACAATATGATTATGAGAGACGCCGTAGTGGAGGGATCCGGAAATTTGGACCACCTGAGGTTCTTTAAAGTGCACCTAAATCTTAAGTACACGGGCCTCAAACATTTTCGCCGCCATCGAAAATGCAGCCGCCGCGGCCGGGATTCGATTCCGCGACTTTCTGGTCAGCAGTCCAACGCCGTAACCACTACACCACCGCGGTGAGAACCCTTAGGAGACACTATCGACATCCTACACCAGGAACTAACGAGTACCACGGCGAGTAATTCGAAATTCCTTTATAAGAGTCCGAAGCAATATATATCAGCGTAATATAACACCGAAACAGGAAATCAATGCATTTTCTACTGTCTCTGATTTTTGGCATAATTAATTAAGAACTCACTCTCCACGGAACATAGACGTCACTACTTTGTAGACGTAGGTTTCCTCCTGCATGCGGCATGAAGCGAAATGTAAGGTTTTTAACAACGTTCAGATGTTTGCACAGGGCTTATTGTTTCCTCAAGAATGCATTTCAGGCGTGCATGCGAGCCAGTTGCGACACTTGGTGCGCTTTGACAACGCCGTCGGAGTGTCGTAGAGTCGTCGTTGTGCTATTCATGTTTACACTGACAAGTGACACCTGTAAATTTCTCCTGTAGTTTAGCTTTTTCCCATCTATTTGCGCAGACATCTGTCGCTGTCACCAAAGTTGGATGCAATGGAAAGCTTTGAAATTTCTCGATAAATTGAACTCACTGAAAGGAATGTACGTAACACAATTTGGGAGCAGTGAAATGCAAATAGTAAAAGGCGTGTACGTAATAAGAAACGTTTAGGTTTTTCCATCGAAAAGGGGCAACTATCGCTACAATAACAGTGACTTAGGCTTGTTCGTGTTCATTAATAACAATTCTTTAGGAGCGCGAGTTAAGGTGTTGCGCTCCTAAGCACGAAGACGAGGGTTCGATTCCCAGACACTGCGGCCGCATTTTAATTGAGCTGAAATGCAAGAACGGCCGCCTTTTAGATTTTAGCGCGTGTCAAAGAGCCGCAGGTAATCAGAACGAATCCAGACCCCTCGAACCAAAAGTAACGTTGCCTCGAACTACGGCGTGTCCAATTATCACGTGAAATCTCAGAATTTGACTTTCAAGGGTTCTCGTATCGCGAGTGGTCGATGGACTACTATCGTCACCTTTAGGGGGAAATGACAAGCATTACTGTGATGCATAGCCTCCGAACTTTCCACTGCAGCTGCTCGTCGGCAATATGCGAGGCCATTATCGATCTCTATAAAGTTAGCTTCTTTGTCTACAGGTGGCGCCAGCTGCCTGTTGAATCGATGCATCGAATGAGAATTTTCATAAAGAATGCTGATGTCATGTTTTTCGTTTCAAATGATGTCGAAATACTACACCATCAAAATTAATGCTCATCTGTGACCAGTAAGTAAATATGAATAAAAAAGCCACAGCTTCGGCGCAAGGGCGAAGCAATGAATGCGATAGCAAGAAACCAATGCTATACGAAGTGAGGCTCGCCAATGGATACTCTCAGTTTGAACAGCGCTTCTGTTGCAAAGGCGGCCGAAGCAGCGAAGGAAACTAGCGTGCTTCAAGTGTCGAGCTGCGACACTTGATAGTTCGTGCTCATCTTCTGTTTGTTCATTTAGCGGCGTCCCTTGAGCTCGAGTGACTTTCGTACGCTCCGTAACATGAGCGCGGACGTCACGGTGAAAGCGCGAAACATCCCTCTTCCCCTCACCACGAGAAAACCGCGCGAGCAGACAGCGGAAGGGCAAGGTTCTCCCTGCGCAAATATAAGAAGAAGCGAGCGAGCTCGCCGACGACTTTTAAATGTGGCCGTCGCGCTCCTAGCGCCATCACGCTGGTAATGAAGAAACGCTTATTATCGCCTGCCGTCTCTGAGTCCGTCCAGCGGTAAAGGGTGTGTTTATATATAACGCTCGCCGTCAGCTACGCGGAGGGTCTGCGTTTCGTGCGGTAGTGGTTAGCGCCACTAGCTGCGGAGCAAGTTGTCCCTGGTTCGATTCCGCGCTTCGGAAGCATTTTTCTGAATTATTTTTCTTTGGGGCTTTTATATGTATATATATATATATATATATATATATATATATATATATATATATATATATATATATATATATATATATATATATGCATACTTATCCATATACGGTGCATGACGGCGGCGACGGCGACGGCAAAATTCAGCCGAGACTGTCCGTATAATTGCTATCGCAATAATAAATGGTTACATTGGGTGAGGTCATGGGCACAAATAATTCGTTTTTTCTCTCGCACTTCTGAGTATTTGAAATGATTTGTAAGACAAATAAAAATTTACAAGACTAGCAAATATAGCAAATGCAGTGAAACGCTATTGGTGACGTTTCAAACACTTCGGAAATATTGGCGGACATGCACACGTTTCCACATCTATCAGCTGCTCCTACGAGCCCCGTGCTCATGGCGCCCCTGAAACACGTGCTAGGGAAAGCCGCAGCCGTACGGTTTCCCGCAATAAAATACAATGTTCGTGCACCATTTGGGCAACTCCCGAATGAGATGCAACGTCAAGATATTTTCCCGACGACGCCTGTTATCAAAGTTTTTAGAACCAATTGAACTGTTTCTAGAAACGTTGCCTTTTATCATGCGCTTGCGTTTTCTGTGCTTGCGTTGCGCTGTGGCCTTCCCTCGAACGCTGTTGTTGTCGGATGGCGTCGGAGCGGCGTGTTTTATCTCCTCTCCAGCGTTCTTCGGCGTCTGGAACGGAGCAAAGGAAGGAGCATGGCACGACCACCAATACGCGTGTTTAACATTAAAGGTTCGGAAAGTCAGAATTTTGCTGGTGTTTATGCTCCATGCCAGATCTACGTGCTGTCAAGAGAGGTTCTATAAATACGTAAGCTTTTCTATATGCCGACTGAAAGAGAAGACATTGTGTCGTAAGACAAACGCCACTATAATGAAATCAAATGTGTAAACAATATAAACTTTCTTCGAGGTACTGGGGGCCTGAAAGAAGGCCTGCACGTCACTAGGGCAACTGCCTTAACCACTGAGCTACACACCTGCACTTGCAGAGTGAACATATTGGAACTGTATGAACGCGTCTAACGGCGACGTGACAAAAAAAAAGCTATACGAACACTTACTGTGAAGGCTTGTTACACATTTCGTGACGGTAGAATAAAAACCCACTGTAGGACAACATCTAAATTCGACATCGAGCACTGCACATATCTGGAAAATTCCGAGTTTTCGAAAATTACATGCCAAACACGCGCTTAGAAGATCGCGGGATGCGCCTTTCGTTGGACTGTTCCAGATGCTCACGAACGCTTGAAAGAGATTGGAGGGTGCCGTGGCGATACTGCCCGAAAACAAAGTTCCAGTGAACGTTAGCCGCGACTATTCACTTTCTGTGCTAAAACTTCGCGCTGACGCCTAAATTAGACAGCTCCCATAGGTAATTGATTCTTTGTGACTTTTATAATGAAGCTGTTTACCTCCAACCCATGCGCTTCGACGTGGGTAATCAGGGCAGCTCGTGTTCGTATGTACACAGCATTAGTAGACAGAAAAAGACTTTACAGAAAAAAAAACCACAGTTTCGCCGCAAGGGCGAAGCAATAAATGCGATAGCAAAAAAGTGGAATGTCACACGAGGAAAGACAAGCAGCTCGATACTTGCGCGCCGCTTAAGCAAAAGGAAGGACGCGCGAAAAGGACTAGCGTGAACTAACAACTATCACAGTTGTTACGTCTTTGTGCTTGAGCAACGCGCTGCAAGTGGCGACAATGAGAATCAGACGCTCTTAGGTATTTCCTTGTCTTTAAAACTGCGGCACGTGGAGTGACCCCTCTGCGTCTCCTGCCACGTGTGTCCGGTGTCGTTTTTTTTTTTTCGTTCCACATCACGAGTGGGTACAGAAAGGGGGCAATATGTCGGGGGCGTATCAAGGGCAGTGTTCAAACTGAAAGAATATGTAGGAGCGTTGCGTGCTAGAAAACACGCCCAACCACCTCCGAGATCTGCGTACCACCAGCGGGAAATGGCGCATACAAATAGGTGGCTACATGCATGGCGTGTGGTTGAGTTGACTAACGCATCGTACGGGGGAGCGAGGGGTAGCTTTTTCTTTCCTTCTGCTTGATTTTTCTTAGTGCCTTTTTATATATATACATACATATACCTATCCGGGACATGACGGCGACGGCAAAAATCCGCCGAGGGTGTCCGTATAATTGCTATCGCAATGAAACGGCAACTGTGCAGCTGGTGGAGCGCGCTCCCGCGGCGCCACTTGCCTCGGCGTTGTGTGGTGGCGCTGCAGTGGCCTGACTTAGAGCACTGTGAGAATCCGGAAATGGCAAGTCGCGGAGACGGCGCAGCGTTGTAACTCAGTAGAAAAAGCTAACAAAGCGGAGACGCGTTGACAGTAGCAACGCGAATACAGACAGCGAAAGCGAGACCTTGCAAAATCGGAGAATGCATTGAAAGACCATCACGGAACGTCCGCGGAAGAACTTCACCGTATGCAGTCACTGACGCCGGAGAAATGAACGGACAGGCGTCTAAAGCAGAAATTCGAATACAGATCCGCTGGTAATCCATTCTCGAGTGAATGTTGGGACCCAACGAGTTTCTTTAGTTTTGATTTCTTTATGATCTGAAATTTGTTCCAACTAAACCTTCACAGCATGTTCTCTGTTCGAAGTTTTTAACCACTGGTACAACGCATTACATGGTTCACATATATTCATGTTCTGACAACGTGGGTGCGTAGCCTCGGGACTAAGACACTTGGTTCCTGAACATGGCACCATAGGCGCGAAACCCACCTCCGGCAGAAAAATTTGTTTTGTTTCACACATTCTTTTTTTTATTTAGACAGATCTATCTCAAGTGACAGAGAGACGGACGCAAGGCCATGCAGGCTTCTCGTGGAGTTTTCATGTAAATGCTTACAAATGAGCTCTACCCTGCGAAGTAAGCTTCGCCTGTCCTTCTCTTCTGTAAGAGAGTCCTACATAGAGGCTTCCTCTCGAAGTGCAAGTTCTTTATCTATGCTAATGTCAGTACTAGGTACATCCACAAATAGAAATACCGCTTTCCTGTCTTACGTGTTACATTTTGCTGAGTACTGATGGCAGGGTCTGTAAATTTCTCGGGGCTTTCAAGATTTCAAGAAAAAAAAGTCAGGAGTTCTTCCCCTGTCGGGGAAAGGGCGGCAACGAAGCTTGGTTTTCGCGTGCCTGACCTACCACTTTTGTTTCCTTCTTTCTTTCGCATTGCGCAATGCTACCTCCTAAAGCAAGCGTTTAGTTTTATTAGAGGCTCGTAGCCGAATCGTCAGTGTCCTGGCAGGTGCTAAAAGCCCTCGTACGAACCTTACCGCTGAGGAACGCGATGCGCTCAAGGATCTCAAGTCAGACAATTCTATCGTCATCCTTTCGGCTGATAAAGGAAAAGGCACGGTTTTGCTAGACCGAAGGGACTATGAGGAGAAAATGTGCAACATCTTGAGCGATTCCTCGCATTTTGTGAAGCTGACCCGTGACCCGACAGCAAAATCGGAACGACAACTGGTCGAACAGTTACGGGTACTGCGCAACAAGGGAAGCATAGATCAAGCGTTGTACCGCCGACTGTTTTCTTCGGATGGGGCCACGCCAACGATTTATGGGCTGCCCAAGGTTCACAAGGAGGGCTGTCCTCTTCGCCCTATCGTGTCCTTCGTTGGGTCACCAACTTATAACTTGTCAAAGTTTCTGGTTGGGTTGCTGAGACCGCTAACCGAGAACAATGGCCGGTCAGTCAAATACTCTCGGGAATTTGCGACTGTCGTGCGTACACAGCAGCTTGATGATGATGATGTGATGGTATCGTTTGATGTTGTTTCTTTATTCACAAATGTTCCTGTTGTCCTGGCAATTGAGGTTGCGGAGGCCCGTTTGAAAGAGGACAGGAATTTGCAAAGTCGTACGTCGATGTCGGTGGAGGACATCGTAATTTTGTTGCGGTTTTGCCTGAAACAAACGTACTTCAGTTTCAACAACACAGTTTACCACCAAGTTGAAGGTTGCCCTATGGGAAGTCCAGTCTCCGTCACCATAGCCAACTTAGTGATGGAGCACGTCGAAACACGGGCGCTGGAGGTTCTACCTTTTCAGTTGAAAATGTACCGTAGGTACGTTGATGACACTTTCGGCATCCTGAAGAGGGCAAATCTGGTTGCTTTCCATGAGGCACTGAACGGCGTACATCCTGCCATTAAGTTTACCTATGAAGTAGAGAAGGATAATGCCTTGCCATTTTTGGATATACTTGTCCGCAGGGCTTGTAATGGCGGGGTGGAAACAACAGTGTACCGGAAACAATGCGATACCGGAGGCTTTTTGTCCTTCCACTCACATCACCCGGCCGAGCACTAACGGTCCGTCGTGAGGACGTTCTTGTCCCGTTGCGATACTTTGTGTTGTGATCAGCACTTGCGGCGACATGAAATAGAAAATGTGGTCGGTGCTTTGGAGCAAAGGCATTATCCGAGGACGTTTATCAACGACACCATGAGACGTATGCGAGGGGGAACAAGAAGTGCGGCACGAGAAAACACAACATCCATTGTTTCCATTCCTTACGTTCAGGGCGTGTCAGACTCTGTTCGGAGAGCACTTCGTCCGCTGGGCATTAAAACCGGTTTCAGACCTCATTGTACCTTCGGAAACGTGTTCACCAAGCCTAAAGACCGCACCCCTGCGAACGATCAAAGCGGGGTTGTCTACAAGGTACCGTGCGGGGACTGCGACGCCACGTACATCGGCGAAACAGGCAGGAAGCGGTCAACGAGGTTCAAAGAGCACAAAGGGGACGTCGCCAAAGCCACCCATGCCACGCATTCCAAGAGCGAACTCGTCGAACACTGCTGGACGACGGGGCATGCCTTCGACTTCAGTAATGCGACGACGCTGGCTCGGGAACAAAGGTGGGGCAAGAGAAAGCTTCTCGAGTCGTGGTTCATCCGCCGTGACAGGTCGGCGTGCAACAGCAACCGTGGCCCCCTACCGGATGTGTACAGAGACATACGAGACTAGAAATAGACTGGGTTACCTTCGCTCATTCGGTGCCAGTTCATACTGAAGATGCCACCCGCATAGGTGGCGAAACGTCTGTGTAGTTTTTTGTTATATTTTGTTGTGTTAAGTCGGAGTATCTGTTTTAATCATGAACTTTCCCGGCTTTTGGAACATTTTTGCCCCGGAACGCTGTTTTTGGGCTGAATCGGCATGGCGTCTTTATGCTCTTTCCAACGTTGCTCAGCCAGTAGAACGGCCCAACGAAAGGTCCATCACGCCATCATTGAAACGCGGGTTAGGAATTAAATTTTCTGGAAGTCGAAATTTTACTGAATTAGGCCACTTCCTGATATCTACCTTACGCGTTCTACAGCAGGTCGGTTTTAGTCCGCCAACGCGAAATCTTTTAATGAAGCGCCTACAGCAGGCGTGCGTCTTTCCTGTTTTTTTTTTTTTTTTTCATCGTTGGTAGAACGCATTCGTATGCTGCAGTACAGTTCCAATTGGGCAAGCATGGGCGCGTGGTCTCATGGTTAAGGCACTCGCTTTGAGACCGGGGGCAGCTGGTTTCCAACCGCAGCCCCGGAAGAAACGTTTACTTCGTTTTATTTATTATTTCTTTGGTGTGCGCCACTTGTGGGCGAGGAGGGTTTTTTGGGAAACGACCATCACCAGCTACACAGGTCAGTCGATACAACCTTCGCTTGTAAAGTAAACTCTACGGAAAAAGTGAAATGTATCTCCATGTGTCGCTTGAGGCCACAGCAGTGAGCTAACGTGATTGGCTAGAAGATCTAGCTGTGCAAATTCTTTTTGAGTGTAAAGGTGATGGTTGTGGGCGGTGCTTACATATCTTCTGCAGTTGTGTTTGGAACTGAACGCGCAGCGTTTAGAGTAGTCTACCTGGGCTTGGCCGGAGAAACAGCATGGAGGTTCCAGGGATATTACGCAACAACCCTTCAACTGCTGCAGACTTCGCCTACTTTAACGCCGAAGTGGAGGAGGCAAAGCGTGACGTAAAACGCAAAACTGACACGTAGTAACCACTAAATCGTTACACATAACAACACATTAAACCACTAAATAGTGCAGCGAGGCTCCATTTTACTCTACAATTAGGCCTATTAACGAATTGTTCCAAATGTGAATTCTGAATTCTTATGCACCTTCTGCTGTCTACTTTAAACGAACACACCGCCACAAGCTGGAATGTGGTGTCGCGTTAAAAGGCCTGCGAAAGTAACCTAAATAGCATCGCCACCAAAATAATCAAGACAAAACTTTAGATTTCCGCAGCAATTGGCTCCTTCTGAATGTTAGTACAATATTTTATTGTTGCCTGAGAACGACGACGGCTTGCCGTCGTTCATATGGCCAGTCCACTGCGTAGAATTTACGAGGATGCCGTCAACTTTTTGCAATCAAATTCCGTAGCGTTGCACGGATTTCGCGTACATGAAGTAAGTTCTAACTCTGCTAAATATGGACTCCAGCCGATTGGAATTGTTTGCCACATGATTAAGGAAGCCTTCCTTAAAAACATCAGTTGCTTTCTTTCAAAATCTACCGTGCACAAAAATTTGCTGACTGTTGTGCAACACATTTTACAGCTGAGAGTGCCGGACCGTTGGGCGACGAGACAGCGCACAACATGTCCATCATCAAGAAGCTGGTCAACTTCATACGAGGCTGCGAACAGAAAGGTGGGCACTAGTCATCGCGTTACTTTCGCCGCGTTATGCCGCGCCTGTATGCGTGGCTCGAATCAAGTGCATCGGCAACCTCGATACTACTGTTCATAGAAACGCTTACTTCGAGTATATCTGTAAATCTCATGCGAACTTGAGGTGTACCTCCACTTCCACTGGATTACTGCGTTCTGACTACGATATTCTAATGTCAGTTTTGAGGACACTATATGGATAGCGCATTTGCTCGCGCACGTTTATTCATTGCAGAAAAAGGCTGCTTTAACGTAACGATTCGTATCGCTGAGTATTATTCCTTCTTGTCGATCATTGGTGGATTGCAAATAACCATCTGATCTCACAATCACAATCAGAATTTTTATTGATAAAAATACAGGAATGATACTGGAATATTACATGTGTTTATTATACATAAGGTGGTCACAAATCGGGGGGAGGGGAGCACCTCATGCCTTGAAAGAAGTGCGTTAAAGGAGCAATAAAAAGTAAATCCTTAGGTTGACAAAACGCAGACAGCACTTTGGTCCCTGCAGCTTTTGTCTAGACTGGTACACGTCGACGCACGCTTTATCTTTCATGTACCATTTTCCTTCCCCTTTCATATTTTTCCTACCCGCCAGGTAACCTGTCGTATTTCTAAGCTGAGGATACGGGTTCTATTCCCGGCCTCGCGGCCGCATTTCGTTAGGGACGAAATACAACAGCACCCCCGTAGTGGATATATGTCCGCATTTTAAAGAACTCCAGGCGGCCAAATTTACTCCAGATTCCCTCAATACAACATGCCTCACATTCACATTGTCGCGTTGGCACGTAAAACCCCAGAAGTGATTATGAAAGATATTTCTGTGGGCACAGTTTCATGAAGATAAGTTTTCGTCGCAGGTCGGTACAGTTAGTCTATTGCTAAGCGGTATAACGTTATAGACGAATGTTCCTTTCCTACCTGTTTTTGTTGCTGCTGCATAAAGTATGATGGTCGTCTTAACCGCCTGTATTGGCTGATGACCAGAAGGTCACAGGGTCGATCACGGCAGCGACCGTCCTATTTCGATGGAGGCTAGATGCCCGCATGCGATGTCAGTTCACGTTCAAGAAAGCCAGATGGTCGAAATTTCCGAAGCCCTCCAATGCAGTGTTCCCCATGAGGATATCGTGGTTTTGATGCCTGCAAACACCGCAATAAAAATTATTAATTGTATGAATGAAACATTTTATTTACCAGCAGCCTGAATTCTGAAAATGGGTGGCGAGTATAACAAAGTTGGAATGATCCCGGTAGCGCTTCATCCTTTGAGTAGCAAAGCTTTCCTTAGCAGAACGGTAGACTATAAAGATGGGTAAAGCTGAAACGGTACCAGATGCAGGAAACTAGTAATAACCGAGAGCTATGACAGTACGCATACGTTAGCACTTTGGGCTTCCTGCTTGCTTGTTTAGCAAATTGATGTTCCAATTAGCGCTGTTGCAGTTATAAGCATTCCGTCAGTAGTAGCAAAGGCATATTGTACACTAGCGGAGAAGTTGAACCGGGCCAATAATAAACAAGCATAAATGACTTTAAAAGAATATATCCGGGTGCAATGTCTCCAGAGAGCATGGTGGATGTCGGTGTGCGGCCCCTGAAGCGGGTGCTTGCCGACTTGGGTCTGCGCACGTGGCCTAGCGTGCGGGCCACTGAACCGGCTGTCGAGATGGTCGCCGGACTTGTCACCAGAGCGCTTGGCGAGTCCACCGTGTTTTCAGTCTCGTACGGTCCGGATCTGGCCAACCAATCTCGCAACATCATCACGGTGAGAGATGTGCTGATGTCGAGGAAATTTGTTGTCGATTTCCGCACACTATATTGTGAGCAAAATGGCGAAGGGCAGATGTTGCTTTCATATTGAGGGTAGACTGAAAGGTTTGTTGCCTGAACCAGAATCATTCGGGCCTTTGGTAGGAAACTTACATATTTAAACGCAAGTTTTGATACGATTCCTGGCACACTTGCAATGATGTTTCAACCTTGCGCATTTATTCTGCGGGGAAATTTTTAAAGCACGTTGATATGCCTGATATGAGCAGCACATCGCTGAGCGTGCGTTGATTTCTTTTTGGTCATAGGAAACTGATCATCAAGAAAGTTCTTGAAGGCATAAGAAACTTGGAGGCCGCTTGAGCTTCGCCTTCAAGAGTAGAACGCGATAGCTTAATCAGGCCCCGTGCGCATCGCCTTCTCTATTGATAGCTTAGCTTCGGTTCTCGGTGCATGCCTCAACCGAGCCATAAGGAAACAAACGACTGTGCGCCTAACATTAGCCGTTTCATAGTATCCTAGAATGCCTACTGCAAGTACAGGTGTTCCCACTACGCCATAATTATTCCTTTTGCGAATCAGTGAAGTGCCCACTGCGTGTCCGTAAGACAACACGCAATCCTACCACGCTGTTCACATTGTTGATGCTTTTGCTGCTGATGATGAATAAATATGTCTGAGCGCTTTCTAACATGTGCGCCTTTAAAACACCCACTCGTCGCGCAATTCACATGTTTTGACGCCTGGCGCGATTCTACGCATCTGACACGCAATGTTACATGCGTTAACGAGACTCCTTTCACTATAAGACATTAATATAGTGCTTTTACCGAAGCACTTTCAAGAAATAGCGTGGCTCTATGGTAGAGACCTGCTAGCCACTCAGACGGCTTCGATTCGGTTCTCACTCGAAGCCGAACATTTTTATTATTTAATTATTTGCATCTTTCTCGATTTTTCGGCCACGAACAAGATGAGTTCGCGCTCTTAACCATCGACGCCGTCGCCGAAGCCGACGCCGACGCCTACACCAAAATTTCTGCGAAACGAGCTCTGTAACGCTCACGCGGTAAAAGACACCTTGGATGGCTCTGATGATTTGTATGCGACAGGGAATTGGGAGGGTAGACTGATTTTGACGTGCATGACAGATACACAAGAACGTGTCCCCTTTGGCCCACTGGATGCATCCACGTATATAAACATCATGAAAGGTGTTGACATGGTCATGCCGGATAGCCGATAGATACAGGAAGCAGTCGCAACCTGTATGCGTAACCAGTATGGGCCCTCCAGCGTCCCCATGTGTATTCTAACGACTTGCTGTTAGTCGGACATCCGCCGCGACCATATTGGGCAATTTCGCGATCTTCCCATCAGTGCAAACTCACAGTGGACACCCCACACGTGACTCGTCATTGTGGGACGGTCATTCACGCTTAAAATCATTCAGTTGCCACTTCACTCTTGGAAACAAAGTGTTATTGCCCTGGGAGTTCTCGCTCATCCCTACTCGAATTTGTCCATCAAATATTTTCTCGCACGAATTACAGAAGAATGCGCAAGCGGCAACGTGTTGCTTTACGCAGATACATCTGGCCTCCTTTCAAATTCCGGTGCAAGTTCACAAGTTCGCAAGGCTAAAACATCGAATGAGGCGGGAAGCACATAAAAAAATCTTAATTTAGACATACAAGAATTTTTAAACTGTGAACTACTTCGTCTGGGTCAGGCCAGAAACCTTCCGGCTCACCGTCGAAAGTATAAGCACTATATTAATATACTTGGACTCTATCTTTACGTAAAAGTACAAATATTGGTTTAGTTTAACTACGGAAGTAATTATTCTACAGTAACATAACTTTAGTCTTTGTGTTATGTGGATAATTATGGATGCAACAATTACGTCAAAGAGCAAGCAAACTTATTCTGCAATGCCGCTCACCTTCGAGCACATTTTTTAACGCTCTCTATCGCTCGATTCTTTATTAGTTAAATGTCGTCATCTTCATCATTATCAGCCTGACTTCGCCCACTGCAGGGCCAAGGCCTCTTCCATGATCCACTAATCAACCCGGGGCTGTGCTGCTGCGCCCACGTTATAGCCGGAAACTTCATAATGTTTCCACGCACGCTTCTTGTTTTATTTTGATGGTATCGGGTTTCACCCACAAAAACTGTTAGCAATGCTGGACGCGGACTCTGTCGCAATTTTCGGGAGGATTCGCGATTGTTCCACATCATTCTGTTAAGAATTCACGCAGGACGCGAACGGTCAAGTTTATTCCAGAGCTTACGCGAGCACCAGTGATACTCGGTAAGGTACAATGACGCACGTATAAAAGACGACACGTTTTAGCAATGATCAGATTTTTCCGAGGGCTGACGCTCTGTCCGCCGCTATCAGTGTACAGCGTGTATTCCTCGTACTTGACATTTCATTTTTCCGCGCACATGTTCGCCCAAATGAAAAGTTTCGTATTTCCGAATTCTGCTGGAGCCTTCTTCACCGTCACGGCGACGTGACAATATCATCTGCCCACCTGACTTTCTGTCTGGCCCTCGCGCGTTTGCCTTCCTTTGGAATTCACTCTGCTACTGTTAATGACCAACGGTTATCTTGCCTACGCGCTACACGCCCTGCCCATGTCAATTTCTTCTTGAGTCCAACTAAGATGTCCTTAACATCAGTCTCTTCCCTGACCCACTATGCCCTCTTCTTGTCCCTTAAGGTTACACCTATACTTTTCCCTTCCATTGCTCGCTGCGTCGGCCTCAGTTTGTGTTGAACCGTCTTTGTCAGCATCGAGATTTCTGCTCCGTAAGCAAATACCGGTAAGATGCAGCTCTTATATACCTTCTTGAGGGACAGTGGTAAACTACTATTCATGAAATTGAGAATGCTTACCGAATGTGCTCCACCCCGTTCTTATTCTTCTAGTTACTTCAGTCTCATGGATTGACGCCGCGATCACTACCTGTCCTAAGCATGCGGATGTACCTGTACTGAGTGACGCAATTAGATGTTAAATGTATCGCCACCCATTCCTTTACCTGCCGCTGCTTCCGTGCCCCGCAGGTGGACCAACCAGCGTTGTCTATCCGCCGAGGCCACCTGCTGGGCAATCCGCGCAACCTGGAGGCGTATCGCGTAGTCGTGAGGCAAGCCATGAAGCTAACCAAGCCTCAGGAGCAGCTCGATGGACTCGCTGGCGACGTCATGAACCTGGTACACCGCATTGCCCGGGTAAGTGCGAACGATATTTCAATTTGTATACAGTGTACAGGCTTAGCGGTACAATATCAGAGATCTTTAATATTATCTGCGAAACACCCTTCAAAATCCCGGACACGCCAGCAGAAAAATATCTTCAGGTTAGCGAATACACGAGCTATGATCTATCTTGGAGAAGTTACCGAAAAGACAACGAATCACTGCGCTGTGTGTCTTAATTGCGCGAGCTAACGAGGCGAGAATTAGTAAGTAGATTCGTCAAACGGTCGAAGACTTATGTGGCCCCGATAACATTCGCAAAAAGCAAAACGCAACCGTAAACTGCGTACTCGCTTCATCAAGCTTGCGGTATTTCGCAAACCAAAACCAAAAGAACACTGTCATCTATTGGTTTGTTTCTTCGCCGGTAGCTGACACGGAATTCAGCAGAACTCTGCAATTTTGACAGCTGCCGTGTTTCGATTATGATACGTTAAGCATGCGCGGAGCTCCTCAACTCGCCTGATTGAAGAATTCCAGATTGAAAGCTTTATAAACTATAGTTTCATTGGTTTAGGGAGGACTCTCTTCAACTGAGGCTCTTTTGGCCCTTGACCCTTTTTTTCAGTCAACAAAAACGCCAAAAGAACGGCTGAAAATCGGTTCTCACTTTCTCCGAGAAAGAATGGACAGCCTTCAAGCGAAGACGAGGGTAAGTGGCAAGCGCACTGCGATTCCTTCAAAGACTATACTTGCGTTCCTCTACATACATCTCGAGCTTTGTACGTTACTGTAACGAAAAGGTTCCTCGCAGCTTCTTAGCCGAACTTACCAGAATGATAATTCATTAATTCAAAATAACATATCGACCGCAGTTGCGATCATCACAAAGCCGACGCCACCCCTCTGGCACACCACCGAACACTTTATCGGAATCCATACAAGATCGAAATTGAAGTCATTGCGTGGAATGCGTAATTCCCAAACTGGTGGACCCTTCGTTTGATGTCGTCAGAGCAGGAGTGCATAAATGAATAGCTGCAGCGGCAGTGAACGCTGTTCTTCGCATTCGCGGGATGGTATGAGTTGAGGTGTAATTCCATCGTGTCCCAATGCCAGCAAGCAAAGCGAGCATGACGCCACATACACATGCGTCTACAAAAGTGCGGAGACAGACAGCGACAGCGGCGAACGTTGCTGTACGTACATTTGCGAATGTTCACCAAGGTGGGCGTACGCTTTATTAGAAAAGGGAAATGACATGGTTTCGTCAAGGTGACCTTGATGTGCTCCACAGACAGACTCGCGTACTTCGAAAATACGGTGGATTCGTTCTGTCATTAGCAGTCATAAGATTTACGTGTTTCTGATGTATTAACAAAAAAACACTATAGTTCAGTTATGTGAAGGAGCTTATTCCAGAGGGATTCCTCTTATATAG
The DNA here is from genome assembly GCF_013339695.2 of Rhipicephalus sanguineus. NCBI lineage: Eukaryota > Metazoa > Arthropoda > Arachnida > Ixodida > Ixodidae > Rhipicephalus > Rhipicephalus sanguineus. Next base: position 134,729,355 of record NC_051179.1, on the reverse strand, counting down.
ACGGTGTTTCGCTATCACAAATAACTGGGAAATTGCAACTTCGCAAAGCACTCATACATCTGGTTGGACGGCGTGTGTTCGTGCAACTAATAGTATACACGACTTCGTAGTAACGGCATTCCTTGCTGGTTTTCGAATTAAATAAGAGCCGCTGGAAGATCCCTGTGAATATAGACATGGAGAGCAGTACTTATAAAAGAGCCCAAGTTTTTGAGTCCTTAATTTTCGGGGTCATAAATAATTGTTTCTTATTAGAGCGCATACTGGCCACCGGCATAATATCTCGCCAGGTATTGCACAGACGGCTAAAGTTATTCTCGCCAAATGGATTGCACCTACAGTATCATGCATCATGTTGGCAGAAAATATGCAGAGTGGCAAGAGATGAGGCTTTCGTCAGAAATAGTTGTGTTTTCGATTTCCTCTTTTGTGTTCACAGAGTGAAGCATTACATCTCGTTTAACCAGTGAATATTCTCTGTGTTCATAGATAGGGCGGCGCCTCTTTGTGGAAAAATTGCTGGTTCACTATAACAACCGCACTGCGATGTTGGCGATGCTCAAGATGCGCTTTTTTACAGCGCGTTAGTATTATACTCAAGGTTGGCAAACTGCATTGGCTGTTTTTCATCACAGTGCACCTTATAATAAAAATAATCTGTTATGAATTTTTTAACCTTTGACCAAGTGATCATGTTATGCGATGACGTGAACATGTGACGTGATCACATATAGTGATGACGTCGTCACCAATAGTGACGTCACGAATTTTGGCGGTCTGTGACGTCGTGATGACGCCATGTGGCGACTTCATCGCGTGATAATGATTTTTGCATCACTCGTGTTGACGCCCACGCCGCGAGACGCCGACGGTCATTTTCATGTTTGATGAGCAAATTAAGGCTTTCGCCTTAAAAGGCGAGGAAGCCAAGTACGAGAGAAAAAAATGCATAGACTTTGCGGCACCCACAATGGGAGCCTTGTGCACAATCTGGTGTGATCAAGGCTCCTATTTTCGCCCGTGCCGAAACGTTAATGCACCTTGTTGTTTCGCTTGCGGTCAGCGTCATCGCCTTTTGTTTAAGGGTAATGTCATGAGCAGCAGTAACCTGATTGTAAGATGCTTGCTGACTGTAAATACCCATCACTGAAAGGTAAGCATATCACCGAGCAATGGTTAATGACGCAATAATGATTAGAAAGAATTCGGCCGATCCCACGCGTTCTGAGAATCGGTTTCATGCGAAGCAGTCAGCGAGTGCTTCTATTCTGTACTTTAAGGCTTTCATCAAAGCGTTACGAGATGGATCGGCGAGGTTTTGTAAGTGTAGTAGTTGTGTGCATATCGTGGGCTTACCAGGTACGTCGACAACACTGGCGTTTAAAGGGTAGCTTATGGTGCGACGCCAGCCCTCACGTTATAACGCACGTCAGTGTTCTCGAAACTAAGTGCGCATTATGGTGAAATCGTGTGAATATCATACGTAATTTTCGTTAATGTATCCGTCCGGGTGGAGCAATGCTTCAATATAGCTTGCTGAATCATTGGAATACTAATGTAATGTTTATTAGATATAAATGTGGCGCCAACACTGGAACCACATACATATGTAATGACGCCTGTACCGTGGGTGTACATAATTAGTTTTTATTGCTTTTTTATGAGATTAGATAGCCAGCACCACAACACCAATTGACATTGCAACGACATTGCGCCTGCATAGTCTCCATAGGCTTTGGTTTTTCCAAAGCAGTTCCTACAGCTGCCGTGGCTCTGTGGTAGTATAGCTGACTGCCACGCAGAATGTTTGGGTTCAAGAATATTTGGGCGAAAGGTTCGCTAAGAAATGCTTCGCATTAAAAAAAATGGGTGTTGTTCGGCGCTAGTCAAATCTGGATCACGGAGGCTACCGAAGTGGCCTGGAAGGCAGTTCTAATGAATGATAGCCTTTGGTAAATCTCACGAACTAAAGGCAACAGTTCTACGTTAAATACGTTGGAAGCCCAGCGCATCAAGCCTGGAGAATTAATTTTAGTTGTGAATTACTATTGGTGTCGCATATAATTTATTTTCGAAGAGATATTGGAATGTTCTTTTACAACTTCCAAGCCGAGCTGCAACCTGTCTCTCGCAGTGGCACTGGGCAAAGTTTCTCAACACCGTCTTCGACGGAGTCACTAAGGTCCACGACATGGATTACATTCGAGTGAAGAGCCCTTTCTACGTGGGACACATGTCGCGCATTCTCAACACGGTCTCAAGGTGATTATTGTGTTTCTTTTATACTCTTCACGTTTCGGCATATGCGTTCAAGCAAATTCACCTGAAAATACCTCCCGTTGCCGTGGCTCAGGTGGTCCGTGTAGTCATCTTCATAGTTTACTATGTTTACTATTTGTGTAGACATAGTAAACATTGTAAAGGCTTAATATGATTTTTTTATACTTTGCGGAGTTTTGCATATTGCTAGCTGTGCGTCTTTAAATGTTTGCGGAAAGCGCAGCGTAATCTGTATATGACGCGCTCAGCGCCATGTCTCGAAAGGCGGATGTAAGCGTTGAAAACATTGCAAAAGCAAATGCATAGCTTTCTTGACATCCTGTAGTGATGTTTGTGCGATGGATTTATCGATCAAGAAAATGAAAAGATGACTAAATTCTGTATGTGTGTAGATATTTTTACTCTCGTGTATGAGTGAAATATTCCTTGCTGTTCCATTAAAATTCAGTTTCGGTCTCTGTTCGATGTTGCCGAGCACGCATTTTTGCGTATGTTAAGTATTGTATAAAAAAAACATTATGGCAGACAAGTAATTGATCCTAATCTCATTAAAATAAATCGTTCTGTTACGATTCTTCCCGCTAGGTCATCCATTACCTTCTTTTTGCCGAGCCAGTTGCCCTGTCATATAGATTTCAAATCTGCGCGACTTCGTCGAAGCTTCACTTATTATAAAGTATGTTCTCACTATCTCTCATAACCAGTTCCACGGTGTTCAACTACGTGGGCTTCCGCGTGGTTCTCGCGCTGTCTCCTTTGCTGTCCGAGGAGTTCGCCAGTGAAGCGGCCCGGCTGAGGTTGAGACGACGCTTCGAGTCCCGTGGTGAGGCAGCCCGTCGTCAACGCGTTTGCCTCCACATGGCCGAGGAGGCGATGCCACTGGTCGTACTTCACGTGTACGCCATGGTCTTCAACAAGCTGTACACGCCGAGTGTCGAGAAGGTAATCTCTCTTGCATCTCGTGCCAGCATCCAAGTATTGGCAGAGAAGCGTGCGCCGGGCGCTTTTCTCGGTCACGCTTCCCATGTTTATTGACAATAAATTGCTCATTGACTCTCAACTCTACAAGATCACCCTACCAATGAACTTTCACGGCCAGGTGACTGTACAAAGTCCGCTTAGGTTTCTATTACCAAGAAAATTCAATAAGCACTGGCGTCTGCGTTAGAGAGCTTATGGATCACAAGAATCTGCCCGACACAGAACACTGTCCCCGAGGTACCTCTTCATGACGATATTCCTTGGCAGCTTTTGTGATCGCGACACGAAATAATTTGCTTTTCGGGAGGTTCGGCCTCTCGCTGCACTTTTGCGGTTTTAATAACGCGCGAAAAGCAGTTTTATTTTCTAATTCCATCTCGTCACTCATTACTTCAAACGAGATCCCGGAACTTCTATTATCTGTATGTGTCCGCTACATCACCTGACATCCGCTGTGGTGATGCAGCGGTTGCTGTGTTCGGTCGGCTCCTCGAAGGAGGCGTGATCATCCCCGCTGTGGGAGTATTATATAGATGGAGATGAAAAGCTAACGGCCCATGTACTGTGGGATATCAGCGCACGCTAAGGGGCTGATGGTCAGCGCTTCTCCTGTTGCTCCTTTTTCTTTGTCCCGGCCTTTTTTGCGCTGTCAGCATGAGTGCATACCAAAGAGCCTGCATCTCGATGCTTCTAGAGAATCCCACGGTGTGGAAATTATCCGGAGCCATCTACTAATGCGCACCTCATAATTCCACCGCGGTTTCGGCGCAAAAAACAGCAGCAATAATTGTTATCATTTCGCGACTGCTGCTATGTCTGAAAACGTCATTTATAAATATTGTATAATGTAGTTTTCGTGTTTCTAATTTACCATTGCCATATATCTTCAGTGCAAGAAGTGTTTTTTAAGGAGACGTAGCCACTCAGTGTTCCACTCCGGTTTTGTGCGTGCGCGCTGGTTAATTACAGCTCTCGGGGATAATGCTACTGTTTCCGAATATCCAAAACCATAGCTCAATTTACCTAACGACCTGAAATAAAGCTGCATGGAAGGTGATGTGGACAAAAGCTAGGACAAATACTTTTTCCGTTCTGAATTTGCATTTACTAACGCTATCTGTGTATGTCTTCCATACGGTAATCGGAGTCGGTGGCAGTGTCGCCGATTTCCCATAAGAAAATATCTCGAATGCTCTGTTAAGATAGGCGGCAGTCACGTGATATTTTACCGTCTCTATGGCTTAGTCATGCCCCCAACAGCCCTCCCCGCCACCACCCTCGGCTATGTCACTGATGGGAGCCCCGACCATAAATCCGTAAATGAACTGCTAACATTTGATCTGACTGTGCCATCGCATAAAGTAAACGATTAGCAACCTATGTCTTGATATAAGCATGGATAATGAATAAGCTTAGGATATAGCAGGCCTAAAAATGATATTAAGTTGCCGCGAGTTAGCTGACTATAGAAGGAAACCGCCGCACATCCTTGATGGTGGCTCAGATTGCGGTTCTTGACGTTTGGCGGAGAAGCATTTCGTGCGCAGATATGTCAGTGACGGGGAGCAAAAAAAAAAAACGCCAGGTCTGCGCTAAAACCGCAGCACAGTCACAGCGAAAGCTGGAAGAGCGGCGTTTCTAGAGCCCGTTAAGCTCTCTTGGGGCTACAATACAAGTACACTAGAAAGGTACCCACTACGCCATAAATCACAATTTTTGTGAAGTTTGGAAGCACCTACTAAGCCATTATTCGTCATTCTGCGGAGAAGCGAGGCACCAGCTACACGTCTGTAAGGCATTAGGTGCACTTTGTTCATGCGACGACTGATGACGATGAAGAATTATGGCTCAGCCCTTTGTAATGGGTTGGAATCTTTAAACGGCCCACCAGTTATGTAATTTGCATTGGGTGCCGCCCGCTCGCTATTTCCCTCTCCCGTCATGCTGTATAACATACGTCGACGTGGGAAAGAGACGGGGGGGGGGGAGCGAAGAACTTTACTGAGACTCCGAGGAAATGGATCATACGCTTATGGGCTTCCTTGGCAACCAATACAAGTGCCCTTGCGAGGAACCCACTACGCTATAAATCATTGTAATTTTACTGAGACCCAGAGGAAGTGTATCATGCGCTTATGGGCTTCCTTGGCAACCAATCCATGTGCACTTGCGAGGAACCCACTACGCTATAAATAATTGTAATTTTTTAGAAGTAGGCCAGCAGGCACTCTGCCATTTTTTGTCATTCTACGGAGAGCGTTGGTACCTGCTAAACCCATGTAAGGCATTATGCGCACTTTGTTGATGCTGTGCCTGATGATGAATTATGGCAGGGTCCTTTGTAATGGGTTGGAAGCATTCAACAACCTGCTCGTTGCGCAATTCGCATTGTGTGACGCCTTGTTACAGAATTCGCGTTGTGCTACGCTTGGTGCTTATTTTACTCATCTACCACGCTATATTGCATATGCTAATGTGGTTCCTTCCCGACATGAAGCCTGTATAGGACCTTTTAGCAAAGCAGTTTCAAGCACCGGCATGGCTCAGAGGTTGAATACTGGGCTCCCACGCAGAGGACCCAGGTTCGAACCTCGTTCCATCCTGGAATTTTTTTCTTATTTAGTTTTTTTTCTTATTTCGAGCGATACTGGTTACGGACACCGGCGGCGGCGGCGGCGGCGGACAACTACGGCGCCAAAAACGGCCGGTGAAATGATCTCATAACAGCTTTCGCTGTAAAAAAGCGTATATTCCTCCCCCCCCCCCCCCTAGCGGTATGGTCCACGGAAAGGCGAAGCTTGGCGGACAGCTTTAATAGCGTCAATTTCCGGTTGAATTTATTAAGGCAAAAGCCTTACGTGCCTCATCAAACACGCAAATTGGCCATCGGAAGCGTCGGCGTCCCGCGTCGGCTGCGTCAACACGAGTGATGCAAAAATTAACATATGAGGGCGTCATGATGACGTGTACGTGTGACGTCATCATGACGTCACAAATCACCGAAATTTGTGGCGCCACCATGACATCACTATGACGTAATTACATGACATCGTCGCTCTGCACAGCCTCCGTGATCGGAGGCCCGATCACGGAGGCTGTGCAAAACCAGGTGAGGTGCAGAAAGCTTGCAATGCCCCCGATGGTGGAGGGCGTGCGAAACCACGGTACGTGCAGAACGCTTTTGGAGGGGTTGTGGGGGGGGCGGGGTCATTAGATCGACCGACAAGAAAAAGATGAATAACATAGCTTTCGCCTTTCGGTCCTCTTACATAAATGCATAAAGGGCCCTGTGAGTTGTCTAGTGGTGTAGTATACTGTCGGGATGAACCTTGTATATAAATAATCTTCTATTTTCGATATCTGTCCCCATCAGCACACAACTACTTTCGCTTGCAACGACGGCCTCCCCCACCCCAAGTCGTTTCGCCTCCTTCCACATTTGGTGAGCTGAGAAAGCTATGTCTATGTTTGTCGCTACATCACTGGGTTCTCAAAATTCAGCTCACCTTTTTGTACAAAATGCAGTGTGCTCTTATGGTTGTTGTGACGGTAACGGCGATCAGCAGGCAAAACACTGCTGTCCCAATGTAATTACAAAAAAGATATTGGACCTGCCGTCCAGTTCTTGGTGTGGGTTGCCTGTCAATGTTATTCTGGTACTTAGTCAATAATATCTGCACACGAACAGCGTGCTCTTTCTTCCTATAGCGAGGAAGGAAAGTGCATGTAGCGAGTATTCTCTTGCTCACATTGACACATGTCGAATACCCAAATTTAGAGAACGCTTGCATCAGTACGTGAACATTATCTTACGTACCGTAATGCCTCGATAGCTAGAAGAAATTCGGTGTAATGGGTAATGCACATATTTCATGTCCAATTTCGGAATGTCCAAATCGGGAAACTGTGCCTCACAGAAAGAGACACTCAGAAAGATTAATGTTATGTGTGTCTCTCTGAATATGAATGACTTGGAGATATCTATTTAACACGCCTGTCTCATGCCTTAACAGCAGCTAGGTGAGTTCAGCCTTACTTTTGCTAAATACTCGATAAATGAATTTAAGATTCTCTAAATATTGATGTAGTGCTCCATTAGGGTAAAATCACTCATGTACATGCATTTGTGCAGGTAATATACACCGTCGAAAGCATCCGCTACTTCATGAAGGCCTTCGTCGAGCAAGCCCACTGGATGGAGTATTCATCGAAAATGGCAGCTAAGTACAAGGTACACTAGTTCGCATTTGCGCATGAAGAAGTAATTTCACTCTAGTTGTGGTTAAATATTTTAATCTGTAATGTGCTCGATGTTACAAATAGAGAACGAAGGGTGCGTAGCACGATCATCGGGCACGAGCGCTTGCTCTCTCAGTTGCCTTCATGCCATCAATTCAGTCAGGCGTTCGGGTCCAGGTCTCAACCTCTTTTGTTACACGCGATAATGGACTTAGAATACTGAACGCCGAAGTACGTAGCGCTTGATTATGCCGGAATGTTCTCAGTCAGAACGTCATCACTAATGCAGTAAAACCTCGGTGATACGAATCTCGCGGGTTTACCAAAAATATTCGTATCATCCGAAATTCGTATCACCAGAAAGCATGGAAAATTAGTATGCGACAAAAGAAAGTTGGGATACGTTTTGATTCAGTGCTTCTCAGGGCCGCAGCGACGTCATGGACAGTTCTGAATGATTGCCAGTAAAGTTTTTAGACGTCAACGATCATACTTGTACTCGTAAATATACGGTGCATGCGCGCGTGTGTAATTAATGAACTAGATGTGTTGTGGCCCGTGACCGCTAGTAGCCCCTTCCTAATCTTACTACGCTTTTTTGCATGACACTAGAGTACTGCGGCGAAAGTGACTTAGGAAGCGCTTCGCTCACGATAGATAGCGGCCAAGCTCCTTCGACAAGACCGTCCGCTTCATCTATTGGGGTCTTCGTAAACCTTTAATGGGACTTTATGACGTACCCGCAGCCCAAGTTTCAGTCTTGTTTCATAGAACGTCTGATTGCGGGGACATGACTTGCATCGACGTGGCAGGCACGTGTTTACACAGTACAATGACGCTGCTGCCTCGAGCACAGAAGCACGCGTCAACGCGTCGAAAAAAAAAAGCGCAACGTCAACGTCATCTGTATGTATACGCGAAGACGCCTAAAGACCTCTAAGATTCGCGCGCACTATCTCGGAGGCAACGACGCACCGTTGATGGTCGCGCAGCCTGCACGCCCTCGCGTGACTGCCGCGTCTTCCGCAACAGCGCGGGTAGCACCTGTTCGTACCTGTGCTCTAGCGTACGTTCGTATCCAACGTCGCGGGGTGCGAATCGGTTCGCAACAACCGTACTCCTATACATTGCAGGCTAATGGGCCTTGGCCGGGACCACAGAAAAATTCGTATCACCCCGAAATTCGTACGAGCCGTGATCGTATCACCGAGGTTTTACTGTATATCACTTAAAGAATAAAAGAACAAAATACCGCTTCTGAAACGGGGAGCATTTCATATGCAGTGGACAATTTCTGCGGTAGCACATAACTGAAATAAGAGACTGCGTAAAACGAATTTACATTCCCTAAAAAGGTGGTCGCAATGTACTCCACTTTGGCTCGTTGAGCAGTGAAATCTTGCCAAGAGCGCTCTGAGACATTTATGTTTCAGAGCGCTCTTAGCAAGATGGTACTGCTCAACGAGTCAGATGGTACAGCAAGATGGTACATAAATATTTGCATAAAATATTTATGAAAATATTTTAGCGGGTGAAACACAGTGGTTGAGTGCCCTTATCGTTGAAGTGGCAGCGCCCACAATTGAGAACCCTTTCATTCGCATTTTCTTCTTTATGACTAATATACGGTGACTGATAACTGTACTTACGATTGCTGTACTAATTATAATAACTATACGACGCTACACCCTTCGCTCAGAGAGATATATTCCGGCCACCTCGATGAGCCGTGTGAGCGGGCGATAGAAAACTTCTACAGCTCCAGGGAGCCAGGGTTAGATATGCAGCGTAGCTGTAATATCTACTTTCCAGCGGATCGCTGCGAGCGTACACCCACCGCGTAGACCAAAATCAGCTGCAGTTGGCGGCTCGTCATTGGCCGCTGCGGCAGCGCGCCTGTGGCGGTATTCTGCCCGTTATGATTCAGCGGCGTACTGATAATGGAATGCAAGCCACCTGCAAAGTAGAGGCGAACGTAGAGGCGACATGGAGAATTGCACACAGCAGGAAAATTCTGGGTTTCCGAAAATTTCGTGCAATACATGCGTTTCGCCATGCACTCTCTAGGGGACTCCTTCAAACGTTACCGAACGCCAGAAAGAAGACGCAATGCCGACGCCGAGAGCAGTGTTTTAGGGAAGGCAGCAGTTTACGAAACTCACAGGGTCTTTATGCATTCGCCTGAGATGACTCCAGTGAGAAAGCCGGCCTGTTTTTCTTTTCACTCATTTGCAATGATCCCCCCGCCCCCGAAAGCTTCCTGCAACTACCCTGGTTTTGCACTGCCTCCGGGATCGGAGGCATTGCAAGCTTTCTGCACCTACGTGCCTCAGGGATCGGTCAGCCCATGACCAAGCGTCGACGTCATCATGTGACGTCACGTTTTGTGACGTCACATGTTGAGTCATCACGTGATGATTGTTTGCATTACTCGCGTTGACGCCGACGGTCACTTTTCGTGTTTGATGGGGCATGTAAGGCTTTCGCCTTAAGAAAACTAGACCCTTAAACTTTCCTTATACTACATTCAAAGGAGATTTTGCGCCCGTCAGCTCCGCTAGTCACCCCTGCACCTTCACCGAGTGGTATGGTCTCTCGCGTCTGCATTCCAATCCCAAGCCTTGCAAGCATATCGGCTAAAGACGACAAATGTGACAGCACATTGGTTACGTTACCAATAATATTCCACTCTATACAGCATTATTGAGGCGGAAACCTTACATGCCCCATCAAATGCGAAAATTAACCGTTGGCTCCGGTTTCGGCGGCGTCAACACGAGTGACGTCAAAAATCGTCATCACGGTGACGTCTCCATCGATCATCATCATGGCGTCACAGGTCGTCCATATTGGTGACGTCACCTTTATGCCATCATGGCGTCACTAAGCGTCACATAACGCGCCATTACATGAGGGCTTCGCCACATGACATCGTCGCTTGCTCTAAGGTGGGTCGATTACGGAGGCAGTGCAAAATCAGGTGAGGTGATCGCCATCGCGTCGTCTTAGGCGAATACATAAGACGAAGCGGTGATTTTTTTTTTGTAGGCCTATTAAAACCCGTGTACTTGCTGTGATCGCTAATAGCACGTGCAACAAATTTGTTCTGGAATGTACGCGCGAGCACACGGTACATCTGCTTGCCACGTGCATTCCAGAGGCGACAGTGGTTATAGTCTACCGCGCCGTCCTTTCGTGCGCACTTATATGACTTTGGAATTGTGTTGTTTTTATTAAAGGTGCAGAATTAAATGCATACGCGCTTGGGCGCGTCGACAAGAATACCGCATGCCGCAGAGCGATCGCTGGCTGCTGTTTCATTCCATCTCAGAAACGAAAGTCGCAGTGGTATCCTTTGTTTTTTCTGCCTTTGACTTCGCTGCCTGGAAAAAAGAGAAAGCTTTTGCTCAGGAATGGCGGCACGCTTGTTTGGAGAAGACGCAGTGCTGGCTTGCAAAATCAAAACTCAGCACTTAGTGCCTGTGATAGCACTAACGCATGCTATTAAAGCAGTTCTCTTTCTGCAATCTGTACTGACCTCTAGCAGTCACTGGCGGCAAATGATTGTCTTGTTTGGGCTCGTCGCCATTCCTCTACAAGTGAACGATGTGGCACCCACCCGCATGGTTTACAGCGCGCCAGTAGGAAGGAAAGAAGAAAGAAAGTGTGTGGACGAAGCGGACACACGAACTTACAGACACGGGTGCCCATGTCTGTCAGTTCGTGTCTTTGCTTCGTCCCCATCTTCTTTGCGCCATACCCGTTTTTCCTCAAGTAATGAACCACCTAGCCCAGCAACAAACCCTGTTGGAGAAAGAGAGGCATGCGCCACCATGATAGCATCCTCGAATTGCTCTAATACTTCAAGGATTAACGAAAACTTTTTCGCAAGAGATACGTAAGGAAACAGCCTCAATTTGTAAACTCATCCTGCATTTACTTGGAGGGCCGTTTTAACGATTTTATGACGCACTTTTTGAAGGACGAAAGTGAGTAGGGTGCCAAGGCTTACATTTACTGTTTTCTCAAACAGTGTTGGCCTTCTGCACATCGAAGACGTTGCAAATTGAGAACACCTACGTTCAGGTTGCGTTCTCAGCACAAATATACAGAACAAGTAATGTCTTTCTGTCGGTCAAGTTTCACGCATTCACTTAATGGTTGCTAGATAAGGAGTAATTGAGCATTCCAATTTCGACGACGATGCCAAAAGGGTGCCACATTATCCCCGTGAAGCCAGGGCTGCCCGAAGGCAGTTATAATAATAATATCTGGGGTTTAACGTCCCAAAGCCTCGATATGATTATGAGGGATGCCGTAGTGGAGGGCTTTGGAAATTTCCACCAACTGGCGTTCATTAACGTGCACATAAATCTAAGTACACGGGCCTCAAACAGTTTCGCCTCCATCGAAAATGCAGCCGCCGCGGCCGGGATTAGATCCCGCGACCTTCAGGCCAGTAGTCGAGTGCCATAACCACTAGACAACCGTGGCGGGGCAAGGCATTTATAATGCTCCGTATCACTATGCTCCAAAGATTCTTTCCCGAAAACAGCCACTCTTACGTACCATAGTCAAATAGCTACTCCGCAGGACTGATGACAAAAGACGCGAGAATTGGCACCAGTTATCTCATTATGAGTGACCTTTAATTAAGTTCTGTATTTCTTTTCTCCTTGTGTATTTGCAGCTGAAGGCGATGACCGTGAACATCTTTTATCCGCTCTGGATCATGGATGCCGACAAGCTGGGAAAAATCTACGCTTCGGTATGAGCAAACCATTAGCAGTATTTTTCATTCACAGGGCTTCCGTCTATGCGGCGTCCTTTCTATAGAGTCGATAGCCTTTTTGCGTTACAGAACTTGCTCTTACTGAACCAACAGTCGTGTATTTCATTCGCATGCCATGGAAATTCCGTCAATGTTTGTAAATTGCGGAAGGGCACAGTGATAGCCATTAAAAATTCATGTATGCACAAATCAATAATACATTTTTGAGTAATATACAATATATTATTTTTATTCCCAGAATTCTTGAGTTGGCACTAGTCGTGCTGTATAATATAGCCTCCGTTACCTGTATTGTGCATTTTCCTTTAAGACAAACGCAAGACTGCAACGGGTACCATTGTTACATTCACATTAATGATTCGCAGCGCTAGATTTCATAATGCTTTCTGCCGTGGCACGGTGGCTATTGTAGTTCCCTGTTCAGAGCGTATTCGCTTTCTCAGGTGACGGCGAATGTATATTGCAACGACGACCGTGTATTGCATGGAGTCTGGATGGACGTTCTACATTTATTGGCACACCACCTTCAGACCATGCACTCCTCAGTAAAGCGAAATTACGTGCGTCACATCGCTCAAGCATTGATTTTAGAGCGAGGCCCTTAAGGGTCGATTCGTCCATTCTTCACCGTCCTTGTGGTCGGCATCACGATATGCACCGGGAGTGCATAAAGATAGCGAAAGCAGAGCGTAGCGGAGGTTGAATGACGGTGATAGAGAAGAGACAGAAAGAGAGAGAGAGAGAGGGTGCAAGAAAGCGGAGGAGGGTGCAGTGTAAGATTGAGGGGGAAATTGGTGGAGGAGAGCAGCTTCTGAGGAAACAGAGCGATGCATAAAAGGAGTAGGGGTGTGCGAATATTCCAAAATTTCGAATAGCGAATAGAATAGTACATATCGAAATGCCGAATATATTTTTAATAGTTTTCGAATAATGAGCACCGACGGGAGAATCCGAAAGCAACGAAACTCTGGAACAACCACAGGTCGTTTTTCTTCTTTAATCACTCAATTACCAATATGTGTGCAGCCCACGATTTTACGACTCCACCTGCGCTATAGTGATTACCGGATGAAGGCGTTTTCTTCAGAAAACTCCACTCTTACTCACTTTTTACTATTTTGAGCTGCATTGCATTGATCAGTTTCTGTCTTCATCTTGCAATAACTCGAGGTGTGGACTACGGCTGCATTCAGCTTCACGAATAACAACATCCGCAAGTGTTGTGCTTGCGTAAATTATTTTTGCAGATACAGCTATCAACACTGATGTTTACGTGCTATTGGTGCCGAGGTCCACGTTGTAATGACAGGTTCATCAGTTTTATTACAGTTTTAGCTGTATGCGTGGTGTTCGGGTCCAAATTGATTAGTTTTAATGTCTCAATTTCATTCAAAAGCAGGCGACAAAGTATCAGTTTGATTACGGTAGTCACTACTGTATTATTTGTTTAAACTAAAATTTTGTGCAGTTCTACGACTGTTTAGAAATTGATTGTTTTACTATTCCAAAATTATTCGACTAGTATTGCTATTCGATTCGGTGTCATCACTATTAGATTCGTATTCGATTCGGTTCCAAAATTCGCTATTCGGACACCACCAGGAAGGAGGCTCCATCTGCAGTAGGAAAGAGGCGGCGCCATAGCAGCGCGCCGTCGTCCATTCGCCGTGACTTCATAGGTACGCGTTGACCGTGCCCGCTGATAACCATAGGTGGAAACTAAGCGCTTCATGAGCGAATGTCTGCCTGTGGTCTCTGCTTTGAAACGTGGCCACGCATCAATAAAATATGCCAAACAAAACATTGTCAGCATGAGCCAGACTATCTTAATGAGAATACAGCGTCACCTTAATGATCATACAAAATAGTCTCAGTCATGTCTTTCTGAACAATAAATGATATAACTGGTAGAAGTTCTTCGTCGGCCACTGCTCGTAAACGTACCACCGGAGCAGAAGCTCAGGGATGCCGACGTCAAACTTCTGATGTTCGCGCTTGCTACGTACTGCCGACGAGAGGAGCTTGCCGTTCGCAACGCTGAAGTAGAAGGTGATCGCCGCTCGTGATGCATACTGGATGCGCTTGAATACATTCTCTTATAACGAATATACACGAATGATCAATTTGATCGGTAAGAAGAACACGTACTCTCTATCGAAGCCTCTTTGTCCAATTTTGCAGACCGTGGTCAACCGCAAGGAAATTGCCGAGAGTTACTACATCCTACGCCGGGCAACCATGCACCGGTATTGGTCCAAGTTCTCGAAGGAACAAGCCGAACCAGAGTGAGTGATTACGTTTCTTCAAATAATGGCAGTCTCTCTATTTCCTTGAAGCTACCCCTAATGTATCAACACAGGGTCTCAAAAACTGCCAGTAATTAAGTTGCTTCGTCTTCAAACCCTTGGACACTTAACAAAAACGTATTCATGTTGACATGTACATGCTTCTTCTTTGCCTTGAAGGTGGCAGGGCTCCGTCTTCGACATGGAGTGCAGATACGACTGCGAAGCCAACGCCTTGTGTACGTAACAAGATAGATATAAGCGCGAACGTTGTGTGTTGTGTGTGTGTCCCTTTCGTGCTTCCCCTATGTACTTTTCAACAATTATTGCCACTGCCTTTATCATATTCAACTCGCTTCGTTTAGCGCTTTGAGGTACAAGATTAGTATTGTTTTATGGGTGACCATTTGCAAGAACAAAACAAATATAACAGTAAATGCTAATACTTGTGTACATACTCCCCAGTATCCATCAACTAGCTTCTTGCGTGCTATGCGGGCGTGTATTTGCGGCATGTGTTTGGGCAAATGTGCGTTTTACGCGTGTGTTGGAGCTGAGGTGCGCCCAACAGCAAAAGTTTGCAGGACGTGAAATCACCGAAAAACGTATATTCCCGCTTTGTCTGGGAACATAGCCTACAGTCAAACGTTCCAGCATGAAGTATATTTGTTGCCACCCATACAGTTACCCACTGGATTAGAAGTTTCATTCAATCACAGATCAGAAATTCTCATTTGCTTTGAAGACCACGTCCCGCAAACTTTTGCTGTCGGGTGTACGTTTTATGCATGCATCATACCGAGGTAGATAATGGATCTAATCCTTGCAGATATACCTATGGGCTTGTTCAGTGAGCCTATTCTTCATTCGGACGTTTCTTCGTAAGTTTCATCACCTGGATTATTTTATTTGTGCCAATTTCTCAGCGTACACATTTTCTGTACCCTGATATTGGATTTTTTTAACGTGCCCGCTCGCGCCGACACTTAGCGATGTGGTTTCGGCGTGCTGAAAATTTTCGCTTCGATTTCACAGCCTATTCAGCGTCTCCAGGCCGGGTGCTAGGATAGCTCATGCCATGCTGGCCGCCATTGACAAACGAGGTAAAGATTAATGGTGACAATTTTACTTATACTTTTATACTTCCACCAAATTTATTTCATGCTATACTGATTGCAAATAGCACCAGGACGACGTGAATGCTTACAGCAAAACGGCACAGATTTGCTCGTAGTGATCTCCATGGGTAGCGAGAACTTCAGGTCAAAATAAAACGCGAAATATCTTCGAAAGGGAGTACCGCTCGGCAAGCAGCTTTGTGTAATGGTACGTCGCGATCGCGTAACGGCTACACAAGATCAAAAGAGTGGGTGCAATCAATTGTTTGGAGCCTTAGAAACCAAAAGCAAGCTGTGTTTCGTTATTTGGAATAAATTTTCGTCAATACTATGTACGCTAACACGAAAAGTTTCATTTATCAAATGTAAGACCCCCTTTACATACGGTTGCGCACGCACTCAAAATCATTGTTGAATTCAACGGGGTTAACTCTCGTTCACTGCTCTTTCGTCTAGTCCACAGAATACAATAGCGGAACGTCTTACCTATGCTGCCACATCATTCAATTACTTATATGGCGGTATCGCGATTAGTATCAGCCTTCCTCACGGCAAGCTGCAATTCGTACTATCATAAACCAGTCGAAAGTGCTGAATTGGGAAAGGAAAGAATGGGCACCTATTTTGTTGGCTTTGATCTATGTCGTTTTGTAAAGCGTGGATTTGTTACAAGTGGCAAGTAATGGTCAAAATTAACACCACTACAAACAGAGAAGGGCATAAACTATATATAACCGCGTAATTGATCAACCTCCACATGAACGGTGACGACGTCCTGCCATTTTGCTCATGGCAGCAAGCGTTACATATTAAAACTCACGCAGGTTTTTTGTACACCGTGTCGAGCACGTACAGAAAGTGGTGGACGGAGGAGACGCACTACCGCTACGCCCAGGTGCTATCGTGCTTCATGGAACAGTACAAGGGAATCGTTGACCGCAAGCTCCATCTCAGGGTGAGAGGACCATTACCGATGGAGGGGCCGATGCTTGCAGGGGATTGTGGCATACTACGAGCGACTATACAGCTCTACGATCGACAGAAGGAAGGCAAACAAGAGACAATGAACATCCGTGTTTTAGTGCTCTTTGTTGTCCCTTCTTAGCCATCCTTCTGTCAGTCATTGCATGTAAGATGCGCAATATGCTCTTTCGGCCACACTTGCGAATAAAGAGCATATTGCGCTGACCTAAAAATGCTTGTTTCCTTTTATATATGGCCTTTTCTTGTCTTTTTTTTCAGCTTACTTCATCAGGAACCTCCGAAATGAACGTCGCCGACAACGCTGCACCGGAAGTACTCTTCGAGGTGAGCGTAGGACGCATCTGACGTTATACGTGCTTATGATACAATACACACAGACAGAAACGTCATTGCTAGCAACAGCGTTCTTCCGGCGCAGTATTCCCCAGTGCAGTGCTGCAGCGTCACGCGATTTTTAGCTATATTCAATTACGGCCACGCGTACCTGTGAAGGTATGTAGTATTTAGATAAATTTGGTCATGTTCCCTTTCTATGACAAAGTAGATGAAAGAAAGCTTGTGTATGAAATTTTAATTAAGTTATGGGGTTAAGTGCCAAAAGCGAGACATATGACTATATGAGGCACTCCGTATCAGGGGACTCTGGATTAATTCTGACCACCTGGGATTTTTTCACGTGCTCCTATGTCTTAGTGCATGGGTGCTTTGTATAACGCCACCACCGCAATGTAGTTTCTCTGGCGCGAAACTGAATGCTTCACCTTGTGCTTAGCAGTCCTACGGTGTAGCCGCTAAGCTGGCTTCGCGGGTAAGGTTCTATCATGACAGTACGGTCGAACACGTCATTGCTAATAATATAATTGGACGAGTGGTCTTACTTTTGTTTGCACCTCCGGTATTTAAATAAAGCGGCTGTAGCGTTACCCGTAGCATTGCTTTTCTTTGTGTTTATAGCCCTTTTTCACCAGAATGTAGACTTGTTCTGTCGTTATCGCTCGGTTATAGCAATCTTGCTCTATGCTAGGCTTCTCATCTCTGCCACTTATTCGACGGTGAACGAGCAGTATGTACTCATTTAAGCAATTGTTACACGAACACTACATTCCTTTATCTGTTACACTAATGTAGCAAATGACACGTGAGACCCTCACCGCATGTGCCGCCGCTATCTGGAATCGGTGCAAAGATTGAAGACCGTGATCGTATGAACTGATACACCATATATAAAAAAGTAACTGTGCAAAGTTGAACTGATCTCATAGGTGCGCTTCGCCATTGTAATGCGAACAGTCATCTTGTTTTACTGGCTTCAAGGTGCAAACACAAATCGAGGCAATCTTTTTGTCGTAAGAGGTATCCTGATGTCTGCTTTACATTTACATGCATAACATCACTATTGAGCAGCAATTCTCACGGACTTTCGGACAAGGCTGGTAGCACTTAACACAGATCCCAGGCAGCACAGCACATTGGTCCAATATTGTTTATACGTTGGCAAACGATGGCCCAATGATGGCCCATACAAACCACTATAAAACCAATGTTGGCAAGCCAGCCTACAAGGATGCCAATAATGGTCCATCTTTGCCAGCCAACATACAATATTGGTCGTGCTATTCTTTGAGGTTGGCAACATTGGCCCATGGTTCTCGATGTAAATACGATATTGGCAGAACCAGGCCGTATGGATGGCAATATTGGGCCAGCTTATCCGTTGGTAAAACAACATTAGTTAAGTAATGGCAGTAGATTGGATATATTGTCCAGTCAATCTGACTGGTTAAACAATATTGGACGGCCAATGCTACGCGCCGGACAATATTGTCCAGACTTACACGTTGTCGCTCCAATGTCTTAAACACTGGCAAGCATATGCATGATTAATCGGCAAGAATGTTTTTTCCCCTTTTAGCATCACTCAGGGAAGGTTAGCCCGAATCGAGCCACCACCTGAATGCACGCAGTTATGAAAATCACTTTGTCCGGCATCCAGCGCACCTCAAAGAAGATTTCTGGTTACTTATCACCAAAAGCGTGCGCAGGGTTCCCCATTAGGGGGGGGGGGGGCAAAGGTTCGTCGCAGCGTCCCCCAACCTACTAAGAGGTTCGTCCGAATTAACCGCGTTGCGGACAGGTATGGCCGAATTAACGAGAGTGTGATGCCGTTAAACAATAAACATGCTTGCATTGACCAGAGAACGCGTCCTAATTATCCGACTTTCCGAATTAATAAGTGTGGAATTAACGAGCTTTTACGGTATAAAGATGGCAAAAACAGTCCATCGTTGTCAGCCAACAAACAAAACTGCAAATTCCAATCTATAAGAAAGGGAACAATGGCGCACACAGGGTCTTGATTTTTAGGTTGGCATTTAGTGTGGCACAAATAGCTGCAAAATAGTTGGACAAAATTCGTTTTACAGATGTTGAGCAATGTAAAATAAGTACCAAGTTCTCAACTGAGTTTTGCGCGCTGTTGGAAATACATCTATGATAAAGGAAACACAAAACAAAATCTCACTTTGCAATGCTTGTTGAAAGTTAACGTTAATTGTGTGATACAGCCAGCGTATACATCGCAACTGTATAAAAACAACCAAAAACCCTACTTTTACATTGACTGAAGCTGTACATAGTGTTGACGAGTTAATGGAGTAGAATAGAAGTCATCTGCTTCGCAATGGGCCTCTGCGCTGGTGCGCCTTCTGCGCACCGCACACGCACCGAAATTATTCTCACGGCTTTATTAGCGGCAAACAATCAAAACATTTCATGTGACTTCAACCACGCTGTGTATTTTCGTGTTTGCTACACGACTGGTTGAATTACAGGATTATAACTTCTTTGTGTGCGCGCTACAGCGACGTGCTGTCCAAGACTACGGTATCGCCCGCGGAATCTTTAAATGATCGATGAGTTATGTTTGCACTTTCAACGCTTCACAAAACCAGACGTGTTCACTTTGAATAAATGTTCTCGGTGATCGGGAGGCCGGAGAAGCAGCGCGGCGCCATGTTTTGCTTCGGAATTTCACGTCCTCTCCTCGCGGCAATGGGGCAGCGCGGTGGTCGCTGGTCATAAAACACTTGTCACTTGACGGCTGCTCCGCCCACGACGTTTCGCTTTCAATGCCTGTGAAAACGAGGGGGGGGGGGTGAGGGAGATGGCGGGAGACGACGGCACCTCGGAAGATGCGTACGCGTTTCGGCCCCTTCTGGCCGGCGGCTATTTTTCGTCAGTCAGTGGCGGTTACTTTCCCTCGTTCGGGCTCCCAGCATCGGCGGGCGCGCTCCCCTCAGTATTCAGTCGAGAGTCATCGGGGAAAAACGGAGTCGGATACCGAGACAGGATGCCACGATCCTACGGATACCGAGATTCGACGGCGATGCCACAGTGAGAAGGCAGCTGCCCTGTTCTTCATCGGACCTGACTGTTTTGACTTTTGAAGAGCGATCCGCAGATGAGCGCCGATGTGTTCTGACAACTCGCAAACTTTCCGCCGGATTTTTGTGTTCGTATCGCGTTCAGTAAGTCGTTTTTCTCGTTCGCATGTTACTTTCCGTGTTGTTCGTAAGTGAACTGTGTGCTGCGTTTATTATTGTCTACATTACCGCGTAAGTTTTTTTAAATTTGCTAGTTTGTGAATACCGATGGGGGGGGCTTTATTGTGCGCTTCGAAGTAGGTTAGTTAAGTTCTCGCCCTCAGCGATGTTGTCAGCATTTGCGTGTGCTATTTTGTTCTTTTCTCGCGTTGTAGTGCGTCAGCTTAACGCCCTTTTTTCATTTGCCCTTCGCCGCTGGATTCGCGCAAAGAAATGATGGATTTGTAACACACAAATTTTTATTAGTTGTGAAGTTGTCGCAGACTTTCAAGCTCTTGCCGCAGTCACCTTTTAATTAATGAATAGGCGATGAACTTTCTGGTAGTTCAAGGTGGTTATGGATCTCGGCTGTATCGGATGTCTGTTCACGTGTACATGTTCATTTATTTCATTTTGTATCACGCTTCGCTTTTCACTGACTTCCTTTTGAACCTTCGGTGAACTGACAAATCAAATAAGCGCTAACACCTAGGGAGGCTGTGTGTGTTTGTGAGTGGTCCCGTTTCCCCGATTTCTAATATAAGGACGTTATTGAAGGTAATTAGTGTAGGTTCTGTGCAGCTGTTATCTGCCAGCAAGCGGTCAGCAGAACAAAGCGCGAAATGCGAAATTATTTTCAGAACTTGCAGTATCTTTGCCATATGTATACATGCAGAATAAACTTGTGTGTACTCTCAGCTTTTGTACGCTCATTATCCCTGCTGCTTGCCTAAAAGCAAAAGCGTGGGCAACATGCATTTATTTACGTGCACAAAAGCTACCTCACGTTGAACTACACATTCAGTGGAAAATGCTTTCATTTCCAGCGTTAAACGCTGGAAATGAAAGAACGATGGTGCAGCCAACGATAAAGGCTGGCAAAAAATATTGGAGCTGCCAATATTTATACAATGTTGGCAATACGTACGACGAACAATGTTGGCTACAGCCATCCTTGCCATTATTGGCGATATGTTGGACGGACAATGTTGGCTACAGCCATCGTTGCCATTATTGGAAAATCATTGGCATCCAATATTGGACCAATGCACATTTAGGTGTAGCAAACCCCCAAAAGCCAACGCAGGACCAATATTTCTGCCAATGTTTACCAACATTGTTCCGAGATTGGTCCAATGCCGGCGTGCTGCCTGGGATATAAGGAGCTCTTAGTCGTCCTTCTGTACGGCTGTATTGACCATTGAGCAGCTACATCGTTCTGGTGTGATTTCGGTCCTGAAGACGCGGAAAAATTAAGGCAGGCGTCCGGTCGTGCTGTTAAATTTAAGAAATTTGTGTCTTCAGTTCATTAACATAACGGGACACGTCACGTGGCTGCAGTGTTGACGTTGGTGGCTACATTGCGTCAGATTGGCCAATTTACGACCCCGTCTAGCGACAAACATTTCAGGTTCATTTCATGGCTACTTTCTGACCATTTCAAACTTCTCCTTCGGTGCGTTTAGGAGACATTTTTCTTAATTTCTGCATATATAATGCATTTTTCCCTAGCTTTTTCCTACTGTCAGCCGATACGAGCGCATGCCCTTCCCACGCCAGTTGGTTGGTACGCACCAAGGCCCACTAAAGCAAAGTGCGGCGCGTCTGCGAGGATGAAGGGACGAAGGGAAAACGAAGCCACATGAACTTATTCATTTACTTCCAACTTACCTATGGCTTGAACACCGAGCATCACGGGAAAAAAAAAACTCGTGGCCTTATTTATATGCTTGCGCGTATACAAAATGATAGTTATTGGTGAAATAAAGACTTCATCCGTAATATCGCTTCAGTTCTATTTGGCTGCAAATTTCGCTATATTGTGAAGTGGCATGGCTACTTTTGTCAACTTTTAGCTTGAGTCCTGGCTCTTTTACAAATCTACCCAGCGTCAACACTGCGTGCCTGTGTGCCTCACTTTGTCCGTGTCTGCTAAAGCGCAAGCCTAGTAGTATGCAGGGCTTAAAGTCTCCCTTCATTTAAGAGGGGTCCTCATAAAGGGTCAATATATATATATATATATATATAATATATATATCTATTTATATATATATATATATATATATATATAAGAGAAGAGACACAACTAAGCGGTTGTCTTAATTTTATTTGCCAACGGTTTCGACCGGAGGACCGGTCTTCGTCAGGGCTTATGAGCAAATACAGCGCTATACGAACATCCAAAATCGTCGTGGGCACTCTGAGTTGAAGGAAGAAAAGAGAGGAAATAATAAAACAGTCAAGTTGTCAGCGGTGACGTATAGTGTGTCAAACAGTTCCTCTCGGCTCATTCGGGGGGGAGGTGATTCTTAAAAGGAAGAAGGAAATGAAAATGGAAATTGGGTGTGGAGTGCACGATAACTGTCTCTCAAGTGAGGACACCTCAACCGATACACTCACGGGGGATTGGGGATTAAAGGGACAGTGAGAGTGAAAAGAGTATGGTAAAAGGAGAAAAAGAAAGGTATGAGTGAAAAAAAAAAAACAGTGAGGGGGTGGGGGGGCAGGAGAACGGGCGTCCGAGTCACCGTGGTGAGCGGCTAGAAAATTCGTTCGACTAGGCCGGCATCCTCGAGAAAAGCTAGTAGGGCCGCAAGGGCTGATCGGCGACGGCGTACGTGGCCGGTGGGATGGAGCAAGTCCTGTAGGGTCGCACACGGCAGTCCGACGAGGCGGTACTTCATGGCGAGCCGCTTCCGCGCAGTGTTGAGAGACGGACAGTCAAACAATAGGTGGCACAGGGTTTCGATCGCGCCGCAATCGGTGCAGTTCGGTGCAGCGGCGCCGCGAAGACGATGCCTGCGTTCCGCGGGCCACACAGAACCGGTCCTCAGGGCAAGAAGAAGCGCACGCTCGCGGCGAGTGAAACCAGTGGCTGGGATGGGAGGAGGGGGGTGTCCGGAGGCGACCCGTGCGTCAGGATGCTCGCGCACCAGCTCCCGGCGAAGGTTGTTGCGTGCCGAGTCGAACGAGCTGGCGTAATCCGTCAGCGAAGTCTCGGCGGAGTGTGCTCGTTTTGCGAGTTCGTCTGCAGCCTCGTTGCCCGCGATGCCGACGTGTGAAGGGAGCCACTGAAGGACCACATCACAGCCTCGTTCCTGGAGGGCCAGCAGGCTGAGAGCGGCACGCTGAGCAAGAAGGGGGCCTCGTTCCTCCCTCGCGAGCTGGCGGAGTGCAGGTTTCGAGTCGCAGAAGATTGATGCGCTCGTGACGGCCGGCGAATTGCGCAGGAGGTCTGCAGCCAGCTGGAGCCCGACTAGCTCAGCTGTTGTTGAGGATGCACAGTATCGCAAGCGGCACTGTCGTTCCGAGCTGAGCTGAGGGGCTATGCAGGCGGCCGCGGCTGAGCGATCCTGCAGGACGGACCCATCGGTGAACACCTGCGTCCTCCCGGCCAGGTCCTCATACATCCGCGCCGCGGCCTCCTGAGCAATGGCACTGATGGGGGTGTGGCGTTTGGATAGAATGCCCGGCAGGTGCAAGTTCACTCGAAGGGGCACTCGACGGTGAGGGGGTGGCCAGCGCGAAAGGCGTGCGGGGTCGTCAGCCACAACACCGTCGTACACGTCGATAAGTTGGCCGACACGTGAGTTTGGCACAGAACGTAACCGCGAGAGGAGGGGACCTGCATCAGGCGCTCGGTGGAGACGCTGCAAGTGGCACAATGCGCGCAGGTCCGCCGTGAGCGACGCAGGCCACGCACAAGCCTCCGCGAGGGTCTCGGCCACACGAGAGCCACGAGGCATTCCATGACACATGCGGATGACTAAGGCGGTGGTCCTGGTCGATCAGTCGCCACTGTGGCGCCTGGAGTTTGCAGATCGGCAGTGCGTAGTGGATGGCAGACAGAGCCATCGCCTCGTAGATGGTGCAGGCGAAGGCAGCGGGGCAGCCGTTGCCGCCTGCGAGTAGTTGGCGCACGGCCGATTCCACGCGACGCGTCGTCTGTCGTACACGTCGCACCGCCGGGAACCATCGGAGGCGATTGTCTATCGTCAGGCCGAGGTAGCGGACGTTGCTACTCCAAACTATTGGTGCACCATCCAGCAGAAGGCACGGAAGACGTCGTCGGGCTTCAGCACGAGGGTGGACGACGAGGGCCTCGGTTTTCGGCGCCGAGATCGCGAGTCCGATGTTTCTCACGAAGGCGGCCACACATTGGAGGGCCTCCTGCATGCAAGCGCGCACCACCGAGCACTTTCGGGTCGGACCACGCACATACAATGCGACGTCATCAGCGTACACCACTGCGCGAACAGGGAACACAGCCGTTTCTGGTAGGCACTTGACGAGCGGCGCGAGCACCAGATTAAACAAAAACGGGCTGAGGACGCTGCCCTGTGGGACGCCACAGCTGACAGATCGCGGCGCACTTGTCGCCCCGCCCACGCGCACAGTAAACGTTCGGTCAGTGAGGAAGGCCTGAACGTAGTTCAAGAGTTTGCCCTCAACACCTAGCGCGCGCACAGCACTGATGATAGACGAGTGGGGGAGCGAGTCGAATGCCGACTTTATGTCAAGGAGGAGTAGGATGGCCATTTCTCCATCGTGAAGGGCCTGCTCGAGGGTGCTCACGACTGCAGCAATGCAGTCGATGGTCGCGCGATGTGGCCGGAATCCACACTGCTCTGGTGGGAAAGCGTTGCGCACCTCCGCGATCCACTGTAGCCGGTAAAGAGCCATCTCCTCCATAGTTTTGCCCGCCACAGAAGTGAGAGAGATGGGCCTGTATGACGTCACCGATCGCGGCGGTTTGCCTTGTTTGAGGACAGGAATCACAGTCGCGGAACGCCATTCTTCCGGGAGGACAGCACTGGAGAAAACTCTGTTGAATGCATCCAACAAGAGTGGGCGCTGGGAGGCATCCAGGTTTCTCAACAGCTGATGAGTGATTTTGTCCGCTCCAGGGGCGCTGCGCTTGCGCTTTCTGAGGAGAACCCGTTCCAGTTCGTAGAGGGAGAAGTCCTCCTTGCAGAGAGAGCCAATGTCAGCTGAGGTGATGGGATCCACGGGAGGGAGCGGGGGTGCGGCGTTTGTCGTGACACCGCCAGCGCTCCCCGCTCTAGGAGGGGAAGGAGGCGCGAAAGAGGCGGCAAGCAGTTCAGCAAGCTCCCTTTCAGTGATGCCCTGCGCAACGGCTATGGCGAGCACTGGGTAGCGCGACACTTTCGGGTTTATCAGGACGCGCATGATGTGCCAGCCGCGGCGACGTCCTCGTGGATCACTCAGAGAGGAACAGACGCCCGTCCAGCTGCAGTCGCGTAGCCGCTGGGCGTGCCGCCGGCACACAGCGTCGAGTCGGTTGTACTCTGTCCATGCGCCGGGGGCCGAGGAGCGCAGCGCCCGCCGCTCCTCGGCGTTTGTCGTGACAATCATCACTGCTCTGCACGCTCGCGCACAGGTCACGGAAAAGTGGCCACCGTACAACACTGTATTCACGAACAGCACCACGGCTGGGGCGGCACGGGAGGAGTGTGATCGGGTAGTGATCAGAACCAGCAGTGATCAGAACCAGCAGGCTCATTCGCTAGAGCAAGCAAAGAAGAGAATGGGGAAACGGGAAACAAGCGCCGTTTCGGCGGAGTAGAGCAGATGCCGTAGAATGGGAGGAGGAAGAAGAAAAAAAAAGAAAAAAAGAAAAACAAATTTGAGATGGCAGAAGCGCAACAAAACGCAGAGCGCGGCTTCCGCGGCGCGCCTTTGAAGGTCGTCGGGAGCATTGTTGCTTTGCTTGCGTGGCAGCAATTACTTGCTGCGAGGGGTGCATCCGTGGCAGAGTAAGCCCGATCCCGCGCCTTTTGCGGTCACTTAAAGAGGGAGGAAAAAAAAGAAAGAAGGGGGGGGGGGGTCGGTGTTCTTTTGACGCTTACCCGTTGCGTGTGTGTGGGGGCACAGATTGTGCATGCGCACGAGGCCCCTTGTGAACTACACGTTAATCCTCGTGTCTGTGTCGAAGTGGCGGCGTGAGTACAAGAATCCTGCCCTGTTAGCGCGGCTCTCCGAGGCGCCTGTGGTTGAAAAATGTAGTGCGGGTCAGCCTATCCCATTTAAAAAATGAATTAATAAGTTAAGCAAACTGGTTAAAATATAGAAGGAAAGGAAGAAAATGAGAATAAAAACGAATAAAACGTTGAAAAATATAATAATAAAAAGGCAAAGGTAAGATGTGGGAAAGGTATACATTGAATACTGAAAAGTCGGAAAAAAATAAAACATACAAAAGCACATGTCAACAAAATTGCACAAAAGTGCAGAATATGCAAAGGTTTCCGGTTGGTCCGCTCCCCCAGATACTTGTTCGATACCATTTTAGCATACATGACGAGTTACAACTGTCAGGATTCCTTTTCCCGTCTACTAACTTTTGCATGACCGAAGAAACGAGAGGTTCCCCATGTTTTCATTTATGCCGTGTGTCACTGTTTCAAATTTGTGGATGAAATAGGACTCTCGTTGTTCCCGTTCACGAGTGCTGCGGAAGCCTGACTGCAGGAGGGTGACACGTATTTTGTCGAATGAGTGTTCTGGCAAACTCAGATGTTTAGAGGAAGGGAGATCTGGCAGAGTACGCGCGTGAGCTCTGTGGTTATTCAGACGTAGTCTAAACGCCGTCCCAGTCTGGCCTATATACTGCTGGCCACAGACATCGCAATGTAGCATATATACAACATTCTGACTGTCACAATTTAGAGGTCCCTTAATTTTGAATGTGAAGTCAGAGGACGAAGCCTTGGCAACACAGGTTGTGGTCATATGTTTGCAGACCTGGCAGCGCTGTTTTCCACATGGCCTGCAACCCGATTCCCTGTTTTCAGACTCGGTCGTCTTAGCTCTTACTAGGATGTCCTTTATATTCCTTCCGCGCCGGTAGACCACTCGCGCGGCTCCGTGAAAACTGAGGACAGGCGCGTACTCTGCTGTATAATGTTGAAATGTTTAGAGAGAATGTTGTTGAGGTGCGGTAGTGTGGACGAGTACGTGAGGACAAGGTTCGTTTGGTTTTTTGAGTGGCATTGTTTCGAGCCCGACAAAATTTTGTTTCTATCTAAACTCCTCGCCCGGCTTATAGCATCGTCGATGATACTCTCTGGGTAGTCCTTCGCCACAAGGGCCGTTCTAAGATCCTCGGCATGACCTTCGAAATCTGACACGTCCGAACAAATTCGGCGGTATCGATGGGCTTGTGAGTATGGTATGGCTGTTTTGCAATGACGTGGATGGCTACTCTTAAAGTGAAGGTATCGATGGCGATCCGTTGGTTTTTTGTATAGATTTGTATGGATGCGATTCTCATTAATTTTAACAGTGACATCAAGAAAGTTTATGGTTGATTTCGAGTAACTGTGTGTAAAAGATATTGAAGGGTGAGTTGAATTGAAATCATCTATGAACGAAAGGTGACTTTCCTCTCCGTGGTGCCAAATAATGAATACATCGTCTAAGAACCTTTTGTAGACGAGAGGCTTCAATGTTCTGGTTGCAAGAAAAGGTTCTTCAATAGATGCCATAAAAATATTCGCGTAATTAGGAGCCATCTTTGTACCCATTGCTGTACCGTTTATCTGGAGAAAATGTTTATTATCAAATTCGAAGTTATTGTGGCTAAGTACCAACCTCAGAAGTGTCGACAGCGTGTCCTCGTCTAAGCATAAGTGTGTACTAGCGTTCTTGAAAGCTTGCACCGTTGCAACAATGCCATCTGACTGTGGAATGTTTGTGTAAAGTGACACTACATCCATTGTCACAAGGATGCTATCCGCAGGAACCTCGAGTCCGATGATTTCGCGGAGAAAGTGGTTCGTGTCCTTAATGTAAGAGGGGATAGTTGGAACTATGTCCTTAATGATAAAGTCTAGCGCGCTTGACATTCTTTCTGTCACAGTGCCGTTGCTTGAGACAATAGGACGGCCGGGGTGGTTGGCTTTGTGGATTTTGGGGAGCAGATAAAAACGGCCTGGGCCAGGTTGAATCGGTCGCATTGCTTTGAGCATATCGGCCGTGATCTTTCCGTTCTTATGGAGCGAGTTTAGTTCGCGGTTTATTTCTGATTGGAATAATTTAGTGGGGTCCTCATCAAGTTCCGCATAGAAGTTCTTGTCCTCAAGTTGCCGGTAACCTTCTCTCAGGTAGTCAGCTTTATCTAGTACTACTACTGCGCCACCCTTATCTGCAGGCTTAATTACCAGATCCGCTCGACAGCCCAGGCACTCCAGTGACTTTCGCTCTTCCGAGGTGAGATTGTTTCGATACCGTTTTGCTTTTGAGCAAGCCGCTATGATGTCCTTTTGTACGGCCGAGATATACATATCTAGGTGTTTGTCCCGCTGCTCAGGCGGCGACCAAGTTTTTTCTGATGAACCGGGGAATGCTGTTCGGCTCGGTTTATGATCGTGAAAGTACTCCCGTAGGCGAAGGTTTCTGGCAAAATTATCCAAACCCTGATATAACTGAAATTCATTAAATTTGCCACTTGCCGGACAGAATGTAAGACCCTTTGAAAGGAGGCTTATTTCGGACGCAGATAACTGTCCAGAAGAAAAATTAATCACACTTGGAAGAGCTGTTTTTACGTTCTGGTTGGCCTTTATCGGTGTCGCCGGTATAGTTGCATGTGTAGTAGTGATTGTCTCAGTTACCCCATCCCGTTCTAGTTTGCGACGCTTGCGCTCTGTTGTCATTGCTGCTTTTTGATTTTCATATTCCACCAATTCATTAAGGTCCTCCTCGCTGAGATCGGCCTGACGCCTCATTGAAAGCTCAGCCTCTTTAATTTCGAGAGATTTGCGTTCACTGTGCTGAATAATTATTTTCATGAGCTGCAGCGATGCATCTTGAAGTGTTTTCTCCCACTTCGCTTGTTCTTCTCGATTTAATGTTGTCATTGCTGGATTTAGTTTTAGAGACAAGCCCTTCGGTACCGAATTAGCATTTAAATATGCAGTCAGCGTCGAATAGTGGAGATCGTACTTCACCCGTTTTTCAATTAACTTCCTAATTTTCTGAAATGAGCGGGAGCGCAGTTTGGGGGAACGGACCATACCTGAACTATTCGGCAGTCAGTTTACTTTCGGCTGCGCTGGTCGTCGGGCGGCTTCAGAATAGCTCCGGAGGTTGTACGTCGTCGTCGGCGATGTTGGGGCAATGACGGGCCTCGGGACCGGTGGCACGGGAGTGCGCGATGAGGAAGAGTCCGCGGGTGCCATGTTTTCGCCAGGCACCACGAGGACCAGCCGCTGGCACCCGCTGGTTTCACAGCCGGCCAGGAACGGTGCCCTGGCCGGTGCCGGCTCTCCGGTATATATATATATATATATATATATATATATATATATATATATATATAATATATATATATATATATATATATATATGGTGGGGTGAAATTCAATGGATCCGGTGGAAAATGCGGTAGAAAAACAGGTCGACAAACGTGCGAAACACAGGTTTTACTAACGTTTCGGCAGGAGGGCCTGCCTTCGTCAGAGTTCATTCACTCTGACGAAGGCAGGCCCTCCTGCCGAAACGTTAGTAAAACCTGTGTGTCGCACGTTTGTCGACCTGTTTTTCTACATATATATATATATATATATATATATATATATATATATATATATATATATATATATATATATATATATATATATATCTCGAAGAAAAAATCGCCTAGCAGCGATCTTTTCGCCGGAACACCGATGCTGCTGTGGCCTCAGCGGCTCTGCAACGTGCAGATCGTGGGTTGTTGGAACGCGTTGCGAGCTAGCATACCGACGAATAAACGCAGGATTTCTAGATATATCGGTCAAGATCCACTTTTGCGGTCGGATTATCTAACTTTGCGCAAAAATGTGATCGTATTAAACGCATGAAAACGCATTATTTCTAATGAATGTTGGCCGGGAATAAAAACAAAAACGTATTAGGCTGAAAAACGTATTATGCAGAATTGTATCAACGAGATTTCCCTGTATATATGTATATGCTCTAGATTAAGCGTTAGAAGAGGTGTTTGCGATTATCATAGTGCCTTGAAGCGAACTGTCTCTAGAACTGAACAAATGCTTATGAATGCTACACAAATACATTTATTATTCATGTATTAAAGATATGTGAGCTCAAAGTAAGTTACATTAGTTCACTCACTGGACTCAGAACCTCAGGCACGACGATGCTGTATTTTATTTTCACTACCATTTGTCTTATAAAGTAGACAAAATACATGGGTCTTTGCAATTAAAGATTTATGGTGCACAACTAAAAGAATGAAAATTGAGTGGAAAACTAAACAGACAAAGATGAACCATTACTTATTCACGAGCAGGTAGCTTCACACTCAGGTGCCTCGTCAAACAGTATGCTATGCCATGACGCTCTGTCGAACAGGGTGGTGACCCGTGGTTTCAGTAGGCGTTGCCCGTGGTGTTCAGTGTCTCAGTGAATTGCATTCAGCAGTACGACGATACCTGTTTTCTTCTGTTTTGCTGACACCCCGTCAACCCAACATTCGCGATTAAATCATTATACTTAAAATTGCAGAGTATAATTTCCCCGCTCAAAACACTACTCCCAAAAACTTCAACTGCAGCACTTGTCAGACGGGTGCCGCAGTGCGACCGTCGGACTGCCGAGAGGGGGCCTGCACCCTCCTTAAAATACGGATGGGGGGCCGGGGGGCCCGGCCCACCATCCGTATTTTAAGGAGGGTCTAGCCCTGGTAGTATGTCACTCTCAGTCGTTCATGGAGCAACAATCTTCAGCTGTTTTAGTTGTCTGTCACTATGCACTCTCCCGTATTTGTGACATGCTTAGTTCCATACACAGACATTTCCATGTACAGCTTATGGACCTCAAACAAAAATATAGGCATCTGCTCAGGAAAATACGTTCGAAAGTAATTAAAAATTCTCTTTGTCTTGATGGCCAGCCAGTGCACTATTTCTTTAATAATATTTGTTGCGTAAGACTATTTTTGTGAATGCGGGCCCTTCTCCTTGCGTTATTCACTTAAACGCTAAAGAGATCACTCTGTAATGCCGGGTTCAAATCAACTTACGTGATGTTACACGGCACCACGTTTTTCTTTCTTTTCTGTTCATCGCAGGCCTTCCGCCAAACAGTCGACGACATGGACATCGACAACCGCCACTTCTCCATGGCTGGTCTTAAGAAGCTCACTCTGGATCAGCTGTTCTTCATCTCCTATGCCATGGTATATCGATCAATCTTTGTTGCCAAAACACTCCGTTTAACCTTTACATAACGTTTAAGAAGAAGTAATGAATTTATGCCAGACAAATGAATAGGAAATGAACGATTTCTAAAAAAAATGTTTAAAGTGTTCACAAACTCCTACAAGAATTATAGGGTTGTGATAATTGGCGTGCAGAGCGAGGAGTTTAGGAATTGCAGAGTAATCCACGCACAATGCTTTTGTTGCAACGCCAGCGTTTGCCGAAGTGGACGCGAGACAGAACTTGCATGCTTCTTCTTTCTTGCCTTGTTCCCCCTTTGCCCCCTTCCCCTCCTTTCATGATATAAGTTAGAAGCGCACAATAAACGCTGGCCTTCCGCCTGGTGACACCGACTTGTTCATGTCTCCGGCGGCGTCTCTGCTGCCAACGTAACAGTGGCGACGAGTAGAAGCGACCCACGGAAAACGCCTATGCCGACGCTGGCCCTGCGTCGCTGGCCTTTCAACGCTGACTATACGACAGGAGCTCTGCAACGCTAACTCTGCGCGGGACCCAGCGACAGCCATGGCACATGGGCTCCCGGATTTCGACCAAGAAACAGATAAGTGGAACGCTTATCTTGTAAAAGTTGAAGCGTATTTTGAAGCCAATGAAGTTACTGATGAAGCTAAGAAGAGGGCATTGTTGATCGCTGCGCTGGGGTCTAAGACGATAGAAGTCTTATGCGGAAGAGTGGCGCCGCGTCAGCCGAACGCTCTCAGCTACAGCGAGGTGGTATCAACGATGAATGACATTTATGCTCCAACGCCTAACGAAATCTCGGAGAACTTCAAGTTTTTCCACCGTAAGCAACAAGAAGGGGAGTCCGTGAAAGCGTTCATTGTTGAAATTGGAAAGATTGCCCAGAACTTCAATTTTTCGTCTATGTTAGACAGAATGTTGAGAGACAGGATTGTATGTGGCGTTCGCTCAAAAAGTTTGCAAAAGCAGTTGCTGGCGAAAAGCGACTTGACTCTTAAAGAAGCAGAAGCCCTTTTTTTGGCTGCGGAAAGCGCAGAAGACGGTTCGCAGCAGATAGATAAGCACAATGATACTTCAACTGTTCTGAAAGTTAGCCAACGGCGCGCGTCCGATACCACAAGGACTGAGCAAAAAAATGAGCCGCGACAATGCAAATGCTGCGGCAAGTACGGTCATAAAGCTTCTACATGCTTTGAAAAGAGCCGTCGATGCTACAGTTGTGGTCGGCAAGGGCACTTGGCTCGCATGTGTAAAAAGACGGGCGGCACCGGAAAAACGCTAGCATTAACTACGGAAAATTCAAAACAAAGTGATGACAGTGACTCTAGCACATTGCAAATTTGGTCCGTCACTGGTATGGATCCTCTGGTTCCACCCATAAGGAAGTTCATCGTGTGGAATGGTGTCACCATAAAGATGGACGTGGATACAGGCTCTCCTGTCTGCACAGTTCCTAAAGCACCGTATGAGGCACATCGCGACCATTGGTTCCAGCTGCAGAATACTCACTTAAAACTTTCATGTTACTTAGGGAAACTGCCCGTGTTAGGCACATTGGCAATGAAGGCTTATTATATGTCAGCGGAGGTCGACTGTAACCTTACTGTGCTGGATTGTGAAGGTCCCAGCCTGTGTGGACGGGACTTATTGCAGAAGCTTGCAGCAGAAGGAACGCCGGTTGTGCACGTCACTACGCCACCGAGCGGGGCAAGCCAACAGAAGCCAGCAGGAACTGATGCCATATTCGCAGAATATGCTGACGTGTTCACGGAAGATATTGGTCTAATCAAGGGTCCCCCAGCTAGGCTTTACATCAAGGACACTGCAGTCCCGAAATTTTGCAAGTCAAGGAAAGTTCCTTTTGCACTGCTGGATAAGGTATCCGCTGAGCTGGATCGATTGGTAGAAGCTGGGATAATATCACCGGTACCGTATGCAGAATGGGCAACACCAATAGTACCGGTATTGAACAGCAACGGCGCCGTGCGCATTTGTGGAGATTTTAAGGTAACATTAAACCCTGTGTGTGAAATGGAGCGATACCCTTTGCCAGTCATAGACGACATCTTCGCGAACTTGCGAGGCGGAGAAAAATTCAGCATCCTGGATCTACAAGATGCTTACAACCAGATTGCACTGGACGAGAACTCGCGAAAGCTGGCTGTCATAAACACACATAAAGGGCTGTTTTGTTACAACAGGTTGCCTTTCGGAATTGCTTCAGTACCGGCAATATTCCAGAGAACGATCGAGTCCATACTGCAAGGCATACCCGGGGTGCAAGGGTACTTGGACGACGTTTTAATCGCGGAGGCTGCTGATAAGCCTTACGTAAGGCTTCGACAGGTTTTGCAAAGAATCATAGAACACGGCATTAAACTTCGCGCTGACAAGTGCCGGATAAACGAGGCCTCGGTGGTTTACCTAGGTCACCAAATCGACGCCGCAGGATTGCACCCAACAGAAAAGAACGCGGAGGCCGTCAGACTTGCTCCAGCCCCTCGGAATGTTGCTGAGCTCCGATCATTTTTGGGCATGCTGACCTTCTACAACAAGTTTTTACCGAACCTGCCGACTCTACTGGCACCCCTGTATCGACTTTTGGAAAAAACAAGCCGATGGTCATGGGGAGCAATAGAGAAGGATGCGTTTGAAAAAGCTAAAGAGGCATTGTGTACCGCCCCAGTACTATCTCATTTTG
Source organism: Rhipicephalus sanguineus (assembly GCF_013339695.2). Lineage (NCBI taxonomy): Eukaryota > Metazoa > Arthropoda > Arachnida > Ixodida > Ixodidae > Rhipicephalus > Rhipicephalus sanguineus. The sequence goes on along the minus strand of NC_051179.1, from coordinate 134,695,184 downwards.
ACCCGTCTATACAGCTGTTTTTATAATGCGATGCTTCACCCTATGGTGCAGGAGCCGCTCTCTTTCATCGAGTGGATGAGCAGTATAGACCGATAGGGTTTCGGTCGCGAACCTTGACCTCGGCCGAGAAAAATTACTCTTAGATTGAGCGAGAAGCACTGGCTTTGGTCTACGGCGTCACACGGTTTCGCGACTATCTACTTGGAAGAGAGTTCACTTTAATGACCGATCATCAGCCCTTGCTGGGTCTCTTGAGGGCGGACAAGCCAACCCCTACCATGGCAGCAGCTCGGATACAGAGATGGGCTATCACGCTAGGCGCCTATAGGCACCGTTTGCAGCATAAACCTGGGAGACTTTTGTACAACGCCGATGCACTGAGCCGTTTACCCATACCCTCACAGCATGCATCGGAACTGGAGGACTTCACGCCAGTCGTCCTATCCCTAGATCAGCAGGGCATCGCTGCTGTGCCAACTAAACAGTTGCAAGCACTAACGGCGACAGACGACCTCATCTCTCAAGTATGCAAATACACCCGCAGTGGTTGGCCACGGGGCGTTAAAGGAGACGGCGAGCTCTCAGAATATTATAAGAAGCGGTATGAGCTGTCGGCGGAAAACGACCTGTTGTACTGGAGTCATTGCGTGGTGGTACCTACGGCCGCCCGCAAGAAGTTTCTCATGCTACTGCATGACTGCCATCAGGGAGTGTCATCAATGAAGGCTAGAGCAAGACCGATATTTTGGTGGCCTGGGTTAGACCAGGACATCCAACGCGTAGCTGCCAACTGTAATAACTGCGTGCAAGCACTGCCTATGCCACCAGCACAAACTCCTGTAAACTGGCCGGAGACGGGCGAAAGGTGGTCGCGGCTCCATATTGACTATGTGGGACCTCTGCGTGGCAAGATGGTGTTAATTGTGGTGGATTCACATAGCAAATGGATTGAGGCTGTGCCGGTAGCACATGCCAATTCCCAAAGTACCGTCGAGATCTTGAGAACAATGTTTGCCCAGTTTGGAATACCACGTGCGGTGGTGTCAGATAATGGGACGCCTTTCACGGGCTTCGAATTCCGTCAGTTCATGGAGCGCAATGGCATTGTACATATCAGAACATCTCCGCATCACCCACAGAGCAATGGGCTGGCTCAGAGAGAGCCGCATATTCCTTCGGAGAGTTCGGCGGAGGGGCGGAGCCAATAACCATCCAAATTTAGCGGCGGCGCTGTCCGCCATTTTGTGCCGCGGCACTGTAAGCTCGTGGTGGCGTGCGCCCGCAACGCTCCATCTTTGACGAACCCTTTCTTCAGCGAGTTAAGGGGTTGATATACTCCAGCGTAACGTCGACGCGCGCGCACGCTCGGCACAGTGACGCTACGCTAACAAACGTGCAGCACTCTATAGGCCAACGCGCGATGCGACTGACGCGCCCAGCGTCCGTCAACGCGCCCCGGCTGCAGCCGGAGCGAGATGCTACATGCTGCATTCCACGCCAGCGACGTTATCCAGACTGAACTGCGTCTGTGTCTCTACGTGAAGAAGGGACGCCAAGTGCGCTCAATTGCGCATGCGTCAAGGCGGCGTAGTGCGTCGCGCAAGTGAGAGTATAGAGTGCTCTGTTTTCGCGTCAACGTAACGTGACGAACCTAGCGTCGCCAACTCCCGCCGCCGCGGGCTGACGCGAACGCACGTCGGAGTATAACAGAGCCTTTAGAGCAGCCTACTGCGCTGCAAGCCCCTATTGCGACGTCCGTGCAGGTCCACGATGTTCCACGCAGCCGACACGAGCACGAACAGCAGCAAAGACACACCAGGTCGGTCACAGAGGAAGCATAAATGCCGACAGCGACGTCACGGGTACAGCATCACGAGAAACCTCGGCACGAAATGGCGTAGGTGGCGCGGAAGCGCGCTGTTGCCAGACTGGCGGCGAGATCAAAAGAGCGCCGAACTCTCCCAAAGGGAATATACGGCTCTGGGCTGGCTGAGCGCGCTGTGCGGACTGTGAAGGACTGATTAAAGAAGATTGGAAACGCCGAGTTGACGACCTCCCTTGCCCGCGTGCTTTGTAACTATAGGAATACTCCTCAACAATCCGGACTGTCACCTTCGGAAAGGCTTTTGGGCTACCGGTTGCGCACAAGGCTGGACTTGTCTTTTCCTACCAGGAACCACCACAGTGTCTCGACCAAGCCGACGGAAGACACCGACTGGAATTTCGCCCCCGGTCAATCCGTCTATGTGCGAAACTATGGAACGGGCGACAAATAGACGCCGGGAAGGGTCAGGGCCACGATCGGTGCTCGACTTTTAGAAGTGGAGACTGAGGCAGGGATTGTCCGTCGCCATATGGACCAAGTACGAAGGTGCGACAAAGGATTGTTTTTGGAGAGCAAGGACACTCGGAAATCGGCGCTACCTGACAACAAAGCGACGACCGAAGACGCCAAGGACGCGTCTGCAGAAGCACTACTACGACGGTCAACGAGAACAAAAAATCACAGCATATCTACGGAGTGAATGACGATGAGTGGGCGAAGCTGCGGGGGTTCATCGGTAAACCGTGAATCTTCCGTGAATTCTGCCCAGTACATCATCACCGACGTGAGATCGGGCGCGTTTATACTAAAGGTTAGATGAGTTCTGACGACTTGCAGCTCACTTTAATTTTACATGTACGCTGTGAATTTTCATTGTTTAGAAAACCATTGCTTTCGAAAAATCTGGCGTCTTTCGTTAAGCAGCTGGCGTCTTTTCGTTTTGCTTTAGAAACATCTGGCGTTCTTTCGTTTTGCTTTTACAAAACATCTGGCGTCTTTCGTTGGTTTATTTCATCAATCAACGACGTTTTGAACAAAATTTTTATTGTTTAATCACGCACAGGGGAAATCTCACCAGGCACTACCTTGGAGGTAAACAATGGCTGCCAATGGGAATGAGAGACAGAAGTCGGCTTTTAGCTAACACTTACACTTCTACTTCTACTAACGTTTCCTACTGGAACATGCCAATGGCTGCTAATGGGGAATGAGAGACAGAAGAATTCGGCTTTTAGTTAACGCGCACGCTGCGAATTTTTTATTGTTCAACAACGCACAGGAAAAATCTCCCACCGGCACCACCTTGGAGGTCAAAGCGTAAGACTTGTTACGGACTACGACTACTACCACTACGACTACTACGACGACGACGACTACGAGGGACGAACGGGTGCCGCCTTAAGGAGCTTCGCCCCTAAAACACGGCATATCCACGGAGTGAATGATGATGAGTGGGCGAAGCTGCGGAGGTTCAACGGTAAACCGTGAATCTTCCGTGAATTCTGCCCAGTACATCATCACCGACGTGAGATCGGGCGCGTTTATACTAAAGGTTCGATGAGTTATGACGACTTGCAGCTCAGTTTAATTTTACATGTACGCTGTGAATTTTCATTGTTTAGAAAACCATTGCTTTAGAAAAATCTGGCGTCTTTCGTTAAGAAGCTGGCGTCTTTTCGTTTTGCTTTAGAAACATCTGGCGTTCTTTCGTTTTGCTTTTACAAAACATCTGGCGTCTTTTGTTGGTTTATTTCATCAATCAACGGCGTTTTGAACAAAATTTTTATTATTTAATCACCCACAGGAGAAATCTCACCAGGCACTACCTTGGAGGTAAACAATGGCTGCTAATGGGAATGAGAGACAGAAGAAGTCGGCTTTTAGCTAACACTTACACTTCTACTTCTACTAACGTTTCCTACTGGAACATGCCAATGGCTGCTAATGGGGAATGAGAGACAGAAGAATTCGGCTTTTAGTTAACGCGCACGCTGCGAATTTTTTATTGTTCAACAACGCACAGGAAAAATCTCCCACCGGCACCACCTTGGAGGTCAAAGCGTAAGACTTGTTACGGACTACTACTACTACCACTACGACTACTACGACGACGACGACTACGAGGGACGAACGGGTGCCGCCTTAAGGAGCTTCGCCCCTAAAAAACTGGTGGACCGTTATGGTTACTAAGGCGGAAGAAGTGTTGCAACGCCAGCGTTTGCCGAAGTGGACGCAAGACAGAACTTGCATGCTTCTTTTCTCTTGGCTTGTTAGCCCTTTGGCCCCTTCCCCTCCTTTCATAATATAAGTTAGAAGCGCACAATGAACGCTGGTTTTCTGCCTGGTGACACCGACTTGTTCATGTCTCCGGCGGCGTCTCTGCTGCCAACGTAACAGCTTTACTATATATCGAAGAAGAGCTGACATTTGGGCGAATTGGTGAACCTATAACCACGTGTGTGGTCACGTGGTTATAGTTTGTGCTTTAAAATATATGTTTCTGGGCAAATAAAGTTGTGAAAAAAGCGCTGGCGTTCGTGCCCCTTCTTCATCTCTGTCCTCGTTGTTCGCGCTGAATCCACCCAATATGTTCTATATATCGCGGGGGGATGCTCTACTTACCTGTCAAACGCCTTTGTCGTGTGCTTAGCTTGGTTAACATTGCATATTTTTCGAATTGGAGGGACGTAAATGAAGAACCAAATAAGAATTGCTATGATGTACTAGCCTTTTTCCGTCAAGTGTATGGAAGAGATGCTGTTATCTACCTACAGGCATAAAGGTGAGTATATGCTATGTCGACCCCTTTAAATGATATGATAAAAGTATAACCCGCGATATTGTGAGATGCTGCTAAGTACTTTCTCAAACTAGAGTTACGCACATCCTTAGCGTGTTGGCTCCTTCGTGTGTTATATAGTAGTGTGTGTGCCTTTGTATTCTATCTCCTATCCAAGCGGATAGACGTGACACCCGTTACAGGAAACGATTGTTAGTCCACGTGCCTTTCTTTCTGTGTGATTGCTATGTATTTGTTTGAATAATTATTGTTACTACGCAGGGATTTTGTGAAGAGCAGAAAGAAGACTTCCTTAAGAAGCAAATACTTCATGGTACAACAAGTCCACCAAAGTACAGGTAGGTAGAAACAAGTGATTTTTTGAAGCGGTATCACTGATTCTGTTGTAACTATAGGTGGGCGAAAGGAAAGCGCCTCTTCAAGTGTTAAGTTCAGGACCCCGGCTTTTGTTTTTTAGAAGTACCTGCGCAGCATGGCTATACCTACTAGCAAACATGACACAATCGGTGTACAAATGTTGCCAACTGGTGTAAAGATATAGACACTAATAATAATAATAATAATAATGCCTTTTATTTCTTCAAATAAAGCAGTACACGTGGCTAGGCCTGCCAAAGCCAATTGGTGGCTTGAGTAGCAGAGCCTGGCAGACAGCGAAACAAACCGAACGAATGTACCCCCAAATAATGCATTGGCTTTTATTACTCTTTAAATCTGCACGGCAGTGGTTTATGTAATGAGCGTTTTTTTAAATTGCCAGCAAAATAACGCCTTTTTTATGGGCAACGTTTTTGAAATAAGTGTCACCATTGTTATTGGACAGCCGCCTGCGTAACGTCAAAAATTATTAAGCCTTCGTTCCTAACCATATACTGTAGCGTATGATTTGTAGAGCGTAAACTAGTGCCGAAACCAGTCAAAGAAGTAGGTAAAAAGCCTACAGGGAGCCATTGACATGGTGTCCACAGAGTAGGCAAGACGTTGCCCTTGTTTTAATGCTCGTGGAAACCACCAGGCGGACTATTCCTTCGCATACTAATATGTACATTGGTCGTATAATGGTGCCGCAGGGTGAACCTCCCATTCAGCAACATGCCCTCATTCGCCAAAGCCTTCGGTTGCTCCGAGGACAGCCCCATGAACAGGACACTACGGTGCACCTTCTGGTGACGCGAGAGCTGGGCAGCCCGCTGCATTGTCGAGAAGCTCCCGTGATTCCCAACGCTTCATTTGCTCGTGTTGTCGCACCGGCTTAGTTTGTTGGACTGCGCTTTTCGAACATATGATCAAAATAAAGACGTCTTTTGCAGTTTGTATAGTAGTAGCAGTAGAGTTTGTATAGCGCCACTGTGAGCAGATGAAGCAGTTATCGGCCTGGCCCTTACCGCATAAGGCGCATGGATTTTGCTATAGCCAATAGCTTATCGTTGAGGATACGGATGCAGTTGTAATCACTGTGCAGCTCGAATGGAAGTGAAGACAGAGCTTCTGCAGATAAATGTTAAATGAAACCTTAGGCATCCTCTGTTACTGCTTTGGTTAGCCAAAGGAAATTTCGGCGGTAATTTTTTTGCCATTCTGTCTTGGTTAAAATGAAATACCTGATACAACCTATGTGTTTTGGCTCTTCTGAAGTATGGTAACGTTATTTCAGTAATGTTACTTCCTTCATGTTCCACTTAATTACAAAACCCGCACATATTGTCGCATATATAAGGTTGCTTTTGGTTTTGATTATCAGTAAGTTGATTCTGGATGACACATCACTTCACTTATTCCTGTCTGTATGCGAGACGTACGATTCAAGACACAGCAGAGGCTAACTGTAGTAGGTTGAGGATGCTTTGGCTAAAAGATAGCTTGCGAAAGATAGCGTTAAACTGTTATGCGGGCAGAAGGATGTAAGGAAATGACGGCCCTGCATATCAATAATCATATTTATGGCAGCGCTAAATCCTGGCTGTTCCATTAATCCCTTCGCGCTGCAAGGGCACTTGGCCGCCTTCACGGCAACATTAAACAAGCTTTGCCACACATGCGTGGTTCCAATTCTGGCGTTTGAATCTTCACTTTATTGTTGTTCAAGCAAAAATGCTTACCCGCTGCGTAATATCAGTCGTAACCATTGCAAGTCCCTAGTCGAAACAAAATAGCTACCTTCGCAGAGTGAAGCGTGCACCACCATATTCCCTGTAGTCATGATGTGACCTACGCAACGAAGGTAACTGCTCGCAACTGTTGCGATGTCTCATTACTTTGCAAAATATTGTGATCATATGTACTGTTCTGAACCTCGTTTTCAAATAGCGCGCGGCTTAGACACAACGATACGGCTATCAAGTGACAGTAGTGTGCTCCGCGGGGCGTCTGTTACTGCACATCGAAATATTGAGTGACATATGTTAGACGTTGCGTGTAATATAGCGAAGGTGTTATGTTGCATTATTTGGAGCGCATCTTAGAAACAGTCAGTGGACATCACGAGTCCAATAGGCGAGAAATTGTTCCAATGCCTAACGCCGTTGAGGATGGGCAAGGAAAAGCTGTGTCATGGGCCCCGTTTTGTCCTTTATGATAACAATTGTAGGGGTTTAACGTCCTAATACCAGGATATGCTTATAAGGGACGCCTTGTGGTGGGCTCCGGAAATCTCGACCACCGGGGGTTCTTTAACGTGCACCTATATCTATGTACACGGGCCTGAAGCATTTTCACCTCCATCGAAAATGCGGCCGTTGCGGCCAGGATTCGATCCCGCGACCTTCGGGTCAGCAGTCGAGCACCATGACCACTAGACAACCTTGGCGGGTGACCGTCTTTTACGGCGGAAGCCAATAGTGGACCTTTTTGTTATGCACTGGCCGGCTTTGTCGGAACATGCGGCTAATCAATATTGCACACCCACTTCTTGATTGCTTGAAGTACAGCTTCAAAGCGCCGGAGGTGTTCGTCGAAGTTTGAGGAAGACGCAACGGCGTCGTCCAAGTACACGAGGGACGTCTGCCACTTCAAGCCGGCCAGTACTGTATCCATAACCCGTTGAAAAGTCGCAGGTGCCGAGTAAAGACCAAAGAGCATGACCTTGAACTCGAACAGGCCATCTCGTGTTATAAAGGCAGTCTTTTTTCGGTCTCTCTCGTGCACTTCTATTTGGCAGTAACCAGTCTTGAGGTCCATCGACGAAAAGTACTTTGCGTTGTGTAATCGATCCAGGGTGTCGTCTATCCGGGGAAGGGGGTACACGTCCTTCTCCGTGACTTTGTTCAGGCGACGATAATCGACGCATAAACGTACAGTTCCATCCTTCTTCACTAGCACCATGGGGAATGCCCACGGACTCTTCGACGGCTGATGATGTCGTCGCGTGACATTTCGTCGACCTGTTTCTTAACGGTCTCGCGTTCTCGCGTCGAAACTCGGTACGGGCTCTGACAGATTGGTCGGGCAGCTTGTTCTGTTATGATGCGATGTTTCGCGACTGGGGTCTGTCGAATTCTTGACGACGACGAGAAGCAGTCCTTGAATTGCAGGAGCAGGACTTTAAGCTGGTCTTTTTTGTGCTTCGGGAGGCTCGGGTTCACGTCGAAATTTGTTTGGAGACTTCGAATTTGCGAAGAAGGTTAGGTAGCATCGAAGAGGGCGAAAGCATTACTGGCGTCCACGAATTCGTCGATGTATGCGACCGTCGTGCCAATTTTGAGGTGCCTGTATTTGTGGCTGAAGTTTGTCAGCACTACCTTTGCTTTGCCACCCCGCAGCTCGGCTATGCCTCTTGCGACGCAAATGTGACGGTTCAGAAACAGGCGCTGATCGCCCTCAACGACGCCTTCCAGATCTGCTCATTTCTGAGTGCCGACGGAAATGATGACGCAGGGGCGAGGGGGAATGGTGACCTGGTCTTCCAGCACATTAAAGGCGCGCTTTCCTGTCGGCGTGTACGGCGGTATTGCTTTTTTATGGATAGTGTTGTCGACTTGGATCTAAGATCGATGACTGCACCATGAAGGCTTAAGAAAAGAAGTCCATACCAAGGATGACATCTCTCGAGCAACGCTGCAGGACTACGAAGTTCGCGGGATAAATGCGGTCGTTAATGGTCAGTCTCGCTGTGCAGATTCCCTCTGGCGTTACTAGATGACCTCCAGCTGTACGGATTTTGGGGCCTTCCCAGGCTGTCTTAACTTGCTTCAGCTTCGTGGCGGTTGATGACAGAATAGCCGGCTCCGTTGTCGACGAGAGCTGTGACGCTGTGGCCGTTGATTAGAACGTCGAGGTCACTAGTTCGTCGTCTTGCGTTGCAGTTAGGTCGAGGCGTCAGGTCAGGGCTACGTCGGGTCGTTCAGGTGCTTCCACGTTGCGTCGTTAGGGCTTCTTCCGACCGCGCGGTTTGGTCGTCAGGGCTCTGTCTAGTTTGCGTCGTGTTTTAAGGTTTCGTCGTGGCGTCGTCGTCGGCGGCGGAGGGTCTTCGGTAGTTCATCGTGCAGCATCCACACCTCCTTCGGTTGCTGGCCTTAGTTTTCCGGATACGAGATCGCGGAATGGCCCCGGTTAGGGCCGCTGTACTGCTGTCGTCGCTGAGGGGACCGGTAGCGTCCTGGGAACGGCAAACACGACGCATGTCGAGGTGTCCATTCAGTGGCGGCCAAGTAGTCGGCGCGGGGCGTTGACGGCGAAGCCGCGTAGGCCCATCTGACGGTACTGGCAGCTGCAGTAGGTGTGGTCGGCTTCCCCGCAGTGGTAGCAGAGCCGGCGGTTGTCAGGGGCACGCCAAACGTCGGTTTTCCTTGGTGCGTAGCGCTGGCCAACATGACGACGGTATGGTGGCGGTGCTGGCGGCGGCGTCTGGCGACGGTAGTGCGGCTGTGCGACGTGTTGACGTGGGCGTGGAGAGGTAGCGTCGCGGCGGGCTACAGCAGCGTAGCTCACACTGCAAACGGGTTTGAGCCTTTTAGGGAGTTTCGGGCTCGACGCATAACGTGCATCCTAAAGGTACTACGCAAAATCCCCTTCAAAAGGAGGTTTCATTTACACCCTTTGTTAAGGGAGTGATAAGACGGAACTAAGGAGGTAAATTTGTGTTTTTATTGAACTTATTTTGGGGGCTTGAACGGAGTGCATTGGAAGTTTTTCTGGTTCTTTTCAGAGCTTTTAAAGCCTCCTTTTGGAGGTAAAGTTGGTGTTTTGATGTAACCCATTTTGGAGGCTTGAACAGAAAGCATTGATAGTTTTTCTGCTTCTTTTGAGAGCTTTTAAAGCCTCCTTTTATACGAGGCCCTAGAGCGGTCGCGAGATGAAAAAAAAGAAGTATATTTTAGGCACTATATTACGTTTACCAGCCGATTCCCGCTACTATTCATCACTAGGACATAATAGAGAATGGGCATCAAAGTATTTATGCACAACCATGACATTTGCATACAAGTACGCATGACACAGGAATCGAACTCGCGACCACAGGCACCGAAAACTAACACTATAGCCATTACTCCACAACGCACAACTTGCTCGCGTTTTTTTTTCGTGGGTTTATATATGTACCAATGTATGTACAAAGCGGCTGGTAACCGGTCGGCACAACTTCGAACTTCTGTTCTTGTGCCATCGGCGTGTGTTTGCTCTTGCGTAAGGTCAATACATAATTTGCGGGGCGTCATGCAGGCCAAGCCGACGTAAACACCCTCGGCTCCGAATTCTCCGGTTCACCGCGTCGTGCCGCTAGAGAAGAATTCGGCAGATCCCACGCACTGTGGGAATCGATGTAATGCGAAGCAGCCAGCAAAGAGCTGCATACATCGTCTTGTTTGGCTTTCAGCCAAATGAAATCATTCATGCCCTGGCATCTAGTCCACCATATATCGCATGTTTGCCATGCACGCATGCATGCAAAATCTAGTGTACACCATGCCAATGAAACGCATATTCTGGTATATAAATGCATGACCTGTCGTTTATGTTCATCACGCACTCGTGTCATGCCATACCAATTTTGGTATATATCACGTTAACAAAACGGCCGGAAGAGCACCATGACAGTGGCATGTAAATCATACCGTACATGACACGCATAACATGATTCGCATGTTAAGACCTCTCATTTATGTTCGTCATACAGTCACATCGCGCAATACCAATTTTGGTGTATATCGAAGGAGCGAAATGGCCGCGAGTGCACCATGCGTAGAGCATGTAAATCATGCCATACACGACATGAATATTATGGTTTTTCATGTTACCACCTGTCACTAATGTTCATCATACAGTCACATCGCGCAATACCAGTTTTGCTGTATATCAAGCTGTCGAAACGGCCGCGAATGCACCATGAGCGTGGCATGTAAGTCATGACATACATGGCATGCGTGTCATAGTTTTCATGTTACCACCTGTTATTCATGTTCTTCATACAGTCACATCGCGCAATACCAATTTTGGTGCATACCAATCTAGCGAAACGGCCACGAGTGCGCCATGAGCGTGGTATGTAAACCATGACGTACATTTCGTGCATGTCATGATTATCATGTTACCACCTTTCATTTACGTTCGTCATACAGTGGCGTCGCGCAATACCAATTTTGGTGTATGTCAAGCAAGCGAAACGGCACGAGTGCGTCATGAGCATGACATGTAAATCATGTCGTGCATGTCATGCATGTCATGATTTTCAAGTTACCACGTCTCATTTACCTTCCTCATACAGTCGCTTCGCGCAATACCAATTTTCGTTACATCAAGCTATCGAAGCGGCCGCGAATGCATCATGAGCGTGGCAACTAAATCATGACATACATAACATGCATGTCACGGTTTTCATCTTACCAACTGTTATTCATGTTCTTCATACAGTAACATCGCGCAATACCAATTTTGGTGTATATCAATCTAGTGAAACGGCCGCTAGCGCATCATGAGCGTGGCATGTAAATCAGGTCGTACACGACTTGCATGTCATGATTTTCATGTTACCACATCTCACATTCGTCATACAGTCGTGTAGCGTAACACCAATTTTGGTGTATATCACGCAAGCGAAACAAACGCGAATGCACCACGAGCGTGGCATGTAAATCAGGTCGTACATGACTTGCATGTCATGATATTCATGTTACCACGTCTCACTTACGTTCGTTATACAGTCGTGTCGCGTAACGCCAATTTTGGTGTATATCACGCAAGCGAAACAGACGCAAATGCACCATGGGCGTGGCATGTAAATCATGAAATACATGACATGCATGTCATGGTTTTCATCTTACCAACTGTCATTCATATTCTTCATACAGTCACATCGCGCAATACCAATTTTGCTGTATAAATATCTACTGAAGCTGCCGCTAGCGCATCATGAGCGTGGCATGTAAATCAGGTCGTGCATGACTTGCATGTCATGATATTCATGTTACCACGTCTCACTTACGTTCGTCGTACAGTCGTGTCGCGTAACACCAATTTTGGTGTATATCACGCAAGCGAAACGGACGCGAATGCACCATGAGCGTGGCATGTAAATCATGACATACATGTCATGGATGTCATGGTTTTCGTGCTACCACCTGTTATTCATGTTCTTCATAAAGTCACATCGCACAATACCAATTTTTGGTGTATATTAATCTAGCGAAACGGCCGCGTGTGCGCCATGAGCGTGGCATGTAAATCATGTCATACATGACATGTATATCATGATTTTCATGTTACCACGTGTCAGTTACGTTCGTCATACAGAAATGTCTCGTCGTACCAGTTTTCGTATGTATCCCTTCATTTAAACGGCCGCGAGCCCCCCGAGACCATGTCATGTAAATCATGCTGCACATGACATGCGCGTCATGATTTGCATATTAGGACCTGTCATTATGTTCGTCATGAACTCTTGTCACGCCGTACCAATGTTGGTATATATGAAATTAACGAAACGGCCGCAAGAGCCCAAAGGCCGTGCAATGTAAATCATGCTGTTCATGACATGCGTGTCATGTTTTTCATGATATGACATATCATTTATGTTCGTAATGAGGCCATGTTACGACACACCAGTTTTGGTATACATCCGATTAACGAAACGGCCAGGAGAGCACAAAGTCGTAGGCGGCTAGATAGATAGATTAGATAGATAGATAGATAGATAGATAGATAGATAGATAGATAGATAGATAGATAGATAGATAGATAGATAGATAGATAGATAGATAGATAGATAGATAGATAGATAGATAGATAGATAGATAGATAGATAGATAGATAGATAGATAGATAGATAGATAGACAGACAGACAGATAGATAGATAGATAGATAGATAGATAGATAGATAGATAGATAGATAGATAGATAGATAGATAGATAGATAGATAGATAGATAGATAGATAGATAGATAGATAGATAGATAGATACGCTCAAAGTCGCAGAAGTTCGCTAAGAAATGCTTCGATTTAAAATTATAAACGTGTGCCCTCTTTAGTGCCCCTCCATACATCGTAAATGCTTCGCTCGCGCTGAATTCGTGAATACCAGCATGACAAAGGATATTCAGATGAGCGAACGTATGTGCATTCCATGAGCGTATGCTGTGGAGCAATTTTCAGTATTTCTGCAGCCGCGAACTGCGCGCGTCCAGATGCGGCAGCGTGTTATGAGCGGTTCGAAGACCGCCTGCCTTCTCATATGAAAGTTACACACGCAGATGCCCGACATACAAGAACATTCTAACGCGCCTACATTAAGTGCATTTAATGCGCGCGTACTGCCGCGAGCTGCACGCAGGGGCAACAGGCACTCTGAGCAGCTGAACGAAAATCTGTTTCCGCAATTAGCGCTTATTCGCATGCACTCTTTAGCGCGGCATACAGTGGTTCTCTATAACTCACATTCAATATTCAGTTGCTTTCATACTCGAATACTACCAACTATCTTACTCATTAATCATTTTGTTAAGCATCACGCCTACGCGTTAAAGCGAATACCCGACGCTTGCCCCAAGGTCAAGCACATCCTTCTCAAATTTACAAGTGACAGGTCCCCTGCAAAATAAAAAGTTAATGTGCTTGCACTTCTCTCTTGTGAATGCCCATGTGTACTTGGCCCTCCACTAGCACAGATGCTGTAGTACGAATTAAGAAATAGGCATTACCGCCTTCCTCAATGAAACAGTGGTTATTCAGAAAATGATGGTTCTTTTGAATTACCAGTATAGTATTTTCACGGCAGCAGACCGGTTGTTTTGTTCGCAATTATGAAGTTCACATTCATCACACAGAAATATGAGGACTGTAGCAAATATGCAAAAAACTGGAAAAACTCTATCATATATGTACTCTTTCGACTACCTGCTCATTATGATAAATTTTGTTTATACAACAGGTACTTTCAATTATGCTACTATGGATGAAAGATCACCCAATCTACGTTAGAACACTGATTTCTGCCTAACTTTCCGTTGTCTATCTGTCCTCTACAATGTGTCATAATGCGTTCATCATCTGTTCAACTCGTTTGGTAATAAAACACAAGCCGTTATATTGAGCAGACAGTGTTTCAGCAATTTGTTTTACATGCACAAGTTCATTTTTTTTTCATTTCAATGCACGACAAGTAGTCATACTTCAATTGATACAAGAACCAGTGTTTGGAATATTTTATTGGAATCAAAACAGTAGGAGTCTGATGTCAATGTAAGGATATATATATTTCGGTCGTGGCGCACACAACCTACTCCCAATACTGAACACGTGGAACAACATATACAGTGGAACCTGAGCACTACATAATTCACAGCAGTAAAGCAACAGGAAAGTGGGGTGTAAAATTATATCATAATGCACACTGGCATGTGCACTTCAGCGGACCAGTATGTAAGTACAATCCAAAGAAATGGGATACCCGAGAAACTTGCTGTCAGCCTACATATGCAGGTAACTAAATAAGTACAAAAGGCTAGCCTCACTTTTGAGAAATATGCAACCGTGAAGACAGGCAGGTTGTACGGTATTGTTTTTTTTTTGCGTTAGATTGCCATATAGCATCAAAACATGTCACACATGATTGTGCAGTTAAGTTTCCTGCAGAAAAGACCAAAATAGACCGGTGGTGTTCACTGTAGGTCCACTTACCAAAATTCATAAAAGCATTCAGCAATGCCCACAAAAGGACAAGGTTGTTTTCACATATTGCTGTACATATTTACTCAGGTATCTGAAAACCATTGTAAATTTCAGGACTTGTGTTTGCGAACTTGTCGGCATAATCACACGACTGCAATATACCAGTACTTCAAATATGCATAATTAGTGCAGCTATGTTTCAATGTTTTCATGCGAGCCAGTGCCATCTGCAACTCTAAGGTTCTGCATCTTTAATTCCTCACTTTATGGCTTATGCATAATTACCCCATTCAAAATAATCGAAGTATTATGGCTGCGAAGTCAACTTGGAATTTCGCAATCACATGGAGTGAACAAAAATTTCCTATATATAGTGACTACTGGCTTTGCACATTATGACTTGATATGTCATGAGGTTGAATAGAAATTGACCACACATGTATAGAGGCTGTAACACAGCCAGGACTTCAGTTCATAGTTAAACAAAACGCGAAAACAAAACCACAACACATAGAAACGAAGGGGACAGGACGACCCACAGCTAAAACGTGCTTGGCTTTTTTATTCATGTTCGTGCTCTTTATGTGGATGTGTGATTATTAATTCTTGTAATTTTTCCGTACTGTATGTTTATATCGTTTTGTGGTTTCGATTAAATTTGAGTTGCTAGTAGTGCGTTGTCCTGTCCCATTCATTTCTCTGTGTTGTTATTTTTTACAGCGAAAGCTGTTATGAGATCATTTCACCGGCCGTTTTTGGCGCCGTAGTTGTCCGCCGCCGCCGCCGCCGCCGCCGCCGCCGGTGTCCGTAACCAGTATCGCTCGAAATAAGAAAAAAAAAACGAAATAAGAAAAAAATTCCAGGATGGAACGAGGTTCGAACCTGGGCCCTCTGAGTGTGAGCCCAGTATTCAACCTCTGCGCCATGCCGGTGCTTCAAACTGCTTTGCAAAATGGTCCTATACAGGCTTCATGTCGGGAAGGAACCACATTAGCATATGCAATATAGCGTGGTAGAAGAGTAAACAAGCACCAAGCGTCGCACAACGCGAATTCTGTAACCAGGCGTCACACAATGCGAATTGCGCAACGAGTAGGTTGTTGAATGCTTCCAACCCATTACAAAGGACTCTGCCATAATTCTTCATCGTCATCAGGCACAGCATCAACAAAGTGCGCATAATGCCTTACATGCGTTTAGCAGGTACCAACGCTCTCCGTAGAACGACGAAAAATGGCACCGTGCCTGCTGCCCTACTTCTAAAAAATTACAATGGTTTATAGCGTAGTGGGTTCCTCACAAGTGCACTTGTATTGGTTGCCAAGGAAGCCCATAAGCGCATGATCGACTTCCTCGGGGTCTCAGTAAAATTACACTGATTTTTAGCGTAGTGGGTTTCTCGCAAGTGCACTTGTATTGGTTGCCAAGGAAGCCCATAAGCGCATGACCCATTTCCTCGGGGTCTCAGTAAAGTTCTTCGCCCCCCCCCCCCGTCTCTCTCCCACGTCAACGTATGTTATACAGCATGACGGGAGAGGGAAATAGTGACCGGGCGTCACCCAATGCTTACGTAACTGGTGGGCCGTTTAAAGATTCTAACCCATTACAAAGGGCTGAGCCATAATTCTTCATCGTCGTCAGTCGTCGCGTCAACAAAGTGCACATAATGCCTTACAGACGTGTAGCAGTTGTCTCGCTTCTCCGTAGAATAACGAATAATGGCTTAGTAGGTGCTTCCCAACTTCACAAAAATTGTGATTTATGGCGTAGTGGGTACCTTTCTAGTGTACTTGTATTGTAGCCCCAAGAGAGCTTAACGGGCTCTAGAAACGCCGCTCTTCCAGCTTTCGCTGTGACTGTGCTGCGGTTTCAGCGCAGGCCTGGCGTTTTTTTCACACCTTCTTTAACGACGAGTATACACCAACTCGCCCAACTGTCCTGTTAGGACTTAAGTTTGCTGAATAACGCTGGCTCCACTCAGCCTCTTTTTAACACAATGCGAAATCTTGAAATGCACACGATATCGGAAAGGTTGCACACAGAATTGTGCGTAACACTCAGCCTGAATCCCAGTGCTTGCTCAAATGTAGTAAGATGTACGAGATGTTCTACATAGTGTATAGTGAGGCACCGTAGAGTGTTCTCGCAATCGTGGGCATTGGCAAGGGGTTCCAAATGAGGCACTTGCCCCCCCCCCCCCCCCCCAAGGACACACCAGCACTTGGCCTCACCCAGCCTACACCAGTGCCCTCCCGCTTACCCGGCCGCTATGTTACAACAGCTTGCACCCCCAAGACAAAATTCCGCCGACACTCATGCTCACAATGGACTGTCTTGAGTACAAACAGGTGGGCGAGCAACTATTGCTGATTTTGCAGAAGTGTATTGCTGAAAATGACACAGAAAAGACGCCCATCAAGTTTTCTGCATCCATAAATGATTGTTTTAACCATGAATATCTTAACCAGACTCGCACTTGACTATCCTTATTGCAGACGTTTTGACAAAACACAAAATAAATACAAAATAGAGATACTGCTAATATTTCGTTGTGAGCTTTTCACTTAGTTTACACAGGGCGAAAAATACACGCAAGTAAAAAAATACAAAACAACACCGGAAGAGTATTCTTGTCATGTTTACCATCATTCGGGTAGTTTTTGATGTAAGTAAAGTAATCATTACAAGTGCACTTTAAAAGGGGTGTAAATGTTGGTAAGGTCTTCTTGATCAACCGTAGCTACTCTGTTTAGCAGTGAAGATCGGGCAACTTGGTATTGATTCACAGAAAACAAAAGAAAAACTGCACTTCTAATGAGTATAAAATAAGGCCTGGAGACAAGAACAGCACTTTCACCTTGTCAAAGTGTGTCAACAGCCATAATACTGTGTATTGATCATAAAAACTACACCAACATAATGCGAAACAGCAAAATAACGAGAAGGAATAAACAAGGTGATTCAACAACGTGGTTCAAACAGATTTATCTGACTTGTATCAATGCAATTAAATTAGCCTTGCACATCTTCTAATGGATAAGAATATGCACATGTAAGCTTGGCAAGTTCACTGCTGATATGTGACTAATGAAATTTCATTGCTTCCACGCCGTCCGACGGCTGTTCATTGTTTTCTGTTTTCACTGTTTTCTGGTTTTCATTGTGTTCGCTCTTTGTTCACCCTTTTTGATTTTGTCACTTTGCAGTTCGCGTATATGTTTTGCCTTTGAATGTGCACATGTTTCTGCTGCTCTGTCTTTTATTTTTTTGCTCAACAGTGCCTCATGCACTTCTCAAGCTACCATGGTAGCTTTTTACTCGAGGCGCATTTCTTGTATTTTGCTGGGATAAACGTTCATTCATTGAATACCATAAAATGCATGTGCTTCACAATACACAGTCACTAAGCAGATGTCTGTCACATAATATGGCGTTCATTATATCGCTTTAACGTGATTTATTCTTTCTAGATAAATGAATCGAGATAATGACGTTTATGTGCCCGGATATTCTATTTTACTGTACCTTGATACATATGTATCAAGGTACAGTGCATATGTACATTAATATGGTATTTCAGGAGACAGGCACAGTGCGCAATCCAAATTGCTGTGAAAAGTCTTCTCACTTGCTGATAATCTGTGCTTCGGTGGGTTCTCACAGTTGCATGGCGGCAGAAGGATGTTCAGGGTAGTTCCCAGTATCCAAGGTAGATGCTGAAAAACGAGAGCGCACGGATATGTCACACGTCAATGCGCACAAATCGACACTGAGACAAAGGATCAGAGTTCAGAGTTCAGAGTTCTTTATTTGCACGTAATATTGGTAGTTACAATTGGGGATTGTACAGATACAGAGGGAGGTCCCAAAGTCGACAGACTGTACAGGGGACATCCCATAAGAAATGAGTAAACAAAAGTATGTTTAATGCAGCTAAATATGCACACAAAGTACACAATATGTACACAAGAGAAACAAATTAAGTTTGAGAACAGAATAAATAGAAAACTAAGTTGGCCTTTATGCACATTTCATCACACGGTAACGTGATATCTGCAGCCGTCTTTTTGCTTTAGTGTATATTCCCTGAAAGCATTCTGCTTCATTCATGCTTTTGCAAGCGAGAAAATTTTATCGTGCAAACGCCTTTTTCAGAGCGCCCTCGTGCGTCGATTGACTGGTCGTGCGAAGTACGAGCTATATTCACATGAATTTCAAAACACGCATCGCACATCGTCGCTATGTGATCTTAATTACTTTTTTTTTGCTTTTTCACTACACTTTTCACGCGACGAAGTGCTCTGAACGACACCTAAAGGTGCCTGAGCGACGATAAGACGCGCAAACAGAGACAACATAAGTATTACTTACCATTTTTGTTTCTGACTGTGCCAAGCAAGCAGGGTGCCCATCATCTGCTTGGTAATACACAGCGCCGCGCTCGCTTGAGTCGACGGGCCGTCGCGATGATCCCAGTCACAGTGCGGCATGTTGCACTGTCGTCAAACATCTATACCACTATAAAACCACCCAGTTCACATCCAGCGGCGAGAACACAGTGGGCTGCAGGCACAAAACGCGCACACACGGCCGACACAGCTGATCACTTGAGAAGCGGCGTCAACCAAGGTGCGATATGGCGAATACCGCGACGGGCTCCGCTCCGGCATCACGCCGCCGCGGGCAATTAGGAACTTCAACGACTCTGTTCTCGCGTTTCTTTCTTGTTTTCTTGTTTTTTTCTTCGCGCGCGCATGCATCGTGAAGTTTCGCTGCGGTAGCGCCTCTGGCGCCTCGTCTGGCTTGCTCTTGAGCTGGCGGCTGGCTGGCCGCAGCCAGGGTTGCCGTTGGGTAGACTTGAAAAGGAGCCAGAATTCAAGCTAAAAGTAGCCAAAGTAGCCAGGTCTTTTAATCTTATCGCCAAACTTGTAGCCAAATGGCAGAAAAGCGGTATTATGAAAAGAGGTTTTATCATTGAACAATATATAATACCATTTTGTGTCAGCAATAAAATAGCATACGAGCACAGTTATTTTCTCCTTCATGCTTGGTCTTCAAGCTGTAAGCAAGTTGCAAATAAATGAACATATTATAAGTTCCGTGCACCTGTATACATTTTATATAGAATAGATATAGTAATTGCCAGAGAGACAGTAAGATTAAAACATTCCAGCCAACCAGTCAGTAGGAATACTAATAGTAGAAGAAGGTTGTGCTTGAAGTCTGCAACTTCAAGCACGACCAGCTTCAAGTAGCGATATCCGCTTGAAGATGACCGGTCCAGCTTCATTTTGTAGCGGATCTCTGTGTCTGTCAAGTTCACCCGAAAACACGCGCCGTGCATCAGCACTACAAAACTGGCTCGTAGCGACAGCATCGATGGCGGGTAGCGTGAACAGCGTGCTAGGCACGCGTTTGCCAATATGCGCGCAACTTCGTCAGTTTGATCTTAGCCAAAAGGCGTACTTAAATTTCATCTTTAATTTATTTGTTACATTTCCAATTTCTTAATTTTTATTTCAATTCATAAAACCACCGAATTCATGGCCTATCCCCCATAGTGGGTGTGAGACACTGACTGGGCGAACAAGAACATCATTCCGTCTCGGCAGGCGCACCGCGCGTTGCGTTCAGGTGCCTCGATGAGCACCAGACTCATGGCGGGGCTAGGACACGCGCTTACACTGGCTGACACGTCAGAAAATCTTGGAAACAAAGGGTAGTCGTCAGGCTTGCTTGGTACTTTATCTGCAGGTAATGAGAAAAATGGCTACTGAATGCGCTAAAATAGAGGTTCAAAGTAGCCAGAAAGTAGCCATGGTGCCAACCTGAAATTTTTGTCGCCAGACTGGGTCGTAAAGTAGCCAATTTGGCGCAAAGTAGCCACCAACGGCAACCCTGGCCGCAGCTGCCGCAGCCGCCAAGGTCAAATGGCGCTCTCGCTTTTTCTCAGAACGCATACAGGACCCGTTCAGAGGGGCCGCTCGAGGAGAGTCGCGTATATTTTTTTCTTTGGGCTATCTATACACCGGATTTTATTCAGTGCTCTGAAGCATACCGCCTCCAGCCATTATGTTGTACACAAGCGTATTCGCAATGCCCAAAGACTGTCGCGCCACCAAGCGGAATTCAGGAGCGTCCTCTCGAGGAAGGTTAGTAGACGATAAAATGGCAGCACTACGCAGTCTCTCCGTTGTTCGGCTGTGCTAACCTCAGTGTTAACGCAATGGCAAGGAAGGAACACTACGACTTTGCACGTTCCCTGCATCAGTGAACAAACCGGGCCCTCCGTGACACGAGAAATCTGATGCGTTTTTGCGAGGCGCGAAGTTTTCGTGAAAATACGTGGCGACTCGCGCTTTCAATGCTAGCCCACAGCGTACGCATACTATCAGCTTCGCAAGGCTTTCTGTAGCCACGTAGGTTAGTTAAATGTTATCGTCTGACATATTCAGTTGAATCTCACCCTGTTTTACTTGTATATAGCATTGGTCAGTGCTACGCGGGAGGTCGCGCGGGCTCGCGATGTGCTCTTGTAAAACTCAGCGATCTCAAGTTGTCGATACATCAAAATAGGGCCTCTATCCTTTGTCAGCAAAGCGCTGTTACTAATCGTGCGAGCGACGTTTCAATCATTCGAGGACGCGTCTGCTCCACGCCTTTCGTGGAGCGAACGCTTTCCACACCGTCCTTCGCCAGTGTGTTGGTTTCATAGCCAGCGCTGCGCCGTTTGTTTTTGTACGTTTGTTGATAGGTGGCAGCACACTGCAAGCGATTTGCTCGTTGACCGATCCGAGAGCATAATGTTCGTCGCGCCCAGTCGTCTCTCTAATTGTGAACGTGGTGACGCGGAGTGGTGGCAGTCGTTCGGCGGAGGAATTTCTTCGGATTGCTTTCAGCAGTGATGTTGAAAGAAAACATATTGACGACGAGGATTTTTCACTGGACATTGAAGACTGCGAAAGCACCGAGAGTGACAGCTGTGACAGCGACGATGAACGATCAGCTGAACTCACGAGGAGCGAGTTGCACTTCACGTCCCCTCGTGCGTTAATGTTCTTTCACGCTCGTAAGTCGCTTTGATTGTATTTAACGTATAATATCCTTGAGCGAGATCAGAATAAAAGCATAGTTCCTCTTGTGCATTGCATGTATCACAATTATTGTGGATATTATGGAGCGCCGCATCGCCAACTCGTGTGCTCGAGCTCGACCAGCGAAGCGAAATGGTTAGAGCGATGGAACGTGCAGTCACGGCCACAAACTACGCCTCTCGGCTAACATCTTCGACGTTGCGAAAAGCACACGTGTGCATTCTTTTCGATATTCATGTTTGGATCGGGCTGATCGAATCTGCAACATGCGAGTGAAGTGAATTGCACACGGCTAGGGTCTCAGCATGGCTGTGACACAAGCGCTACTGAATGGGATGTTAAATGCTCGTGTTCCGTTGAAGACGTAATACCGCGTTCCCGACTGCGCAAGTAATGACGACGGCGTATTATGTTTGCAAACCATAACCACGTTAAAACGTGCGGTCCCGTGCTGCAGCGATGACGCTACTCGCTGGCGGCCTACTACTGCGGCAAATCCGTCAGGCAGGCTCGGTACGTACTACCTCTGTGTGCCGTTCAGCTCATACGTCAATTTTAGTTCATGCAGTTTTATGTAGCACGCACAGGATTTCGCAAAGCATCGTTATGCACGGTAACGGAGCTGAAATATAACCTTTCACACCGCAGCAAATAATTAGGTGGGGGGTACTTTGCACTTTCCATGGCTTGGGAAAGTATTTTAGTCTCATATCCAATTCAGCGCGGCTCATGACTTCATCCGGTGAAAGTGGCACGGGCCCTACGTCCGCACGTCCTATCTGTTCCTATGCTAACAAACGGGTTGACCCTCCTCCTGGCGCCATCTTGAAAAGCACGGCGCGCCACCTATAGTCCGTGGGCATTGCGAATACTGAATGTGCGTGCGGTGCCGATCAGCCACATCGAGGGTTCGCAGGCTTTTCCTTTTAGTTTCTTTATTTATTTATTTCTATATTTTACTTCCCCCCCCCTCGCCCCGGCGCAGCGGGGCGGGGGGGGGGGGGGGTATATGCCCGCCAGCACTGAAGGCATTATGAAAGCTTCGGAAAAAATAGAAACAAACATGCCAGAGACGTGAGATGGGAGTTTTTTGTTCGTGAACTCCATTGGGCGAATGGCGTCAGATAATGAATTTACCTCCTTTATCCCACATAATTTTGTAGCGAAGTAAAATTGAGGACGCAGAACCTATTACACCCACCTCATTACACCCTAAGGGAGTACCGTCTAGATGCGGGCAGTATTAGGGAGGATCGCGGCCCTTAAAACGCTCAATTTGGCTAGTTTTCGTTTGCAGTGCATGGCTTGCGGCTGAGGCTCTGGCGGTTCGGGGTTGCCCAGGGACTGCTGGATTTCTGCTCGAACGATGTCTTCGATCGAGTCCCCTTGAGGCTGTGGTGATGGTGACAGCTTGCGTAGTTCCTCCTGCACGATTGCTCGGATCGTTTCGCGCAGGGTGTCAGAGCCAAGGGCATGTCGGGGCTGTCTTGAATTGATCGGCGATTGTACTGGCGCGTTCGCATTTCTAGCGTCTTTTCGATGGCCGTTGCTTCGGAGACGAATTCTTGAACTGTCGATGGGGGGTTCCGCATTAGCCCGGCGAAGAGCTCCTGCTTCGCTCCTCGCATAAGAAAGCGAACTTTCTTGTCTTCGGGCATGACAGGGTCTGCGTGACGGAACAGCCTTGTCATGTCTTCCGTGAAGAGCGCCACGTTTTCGTTCGGCACCGGAGGGTGGACTGTGTCTCCTTGATTTGGATGCAATTTCTGCACTAGTTAACACGGCGCATCACACTCGCACTCGATTTGCCAGTGTAGCTAGCGTCACCTGCTCTTCGGCACGCGCTTTTACGTGTGCTGCTGTAGCTTCCTCAGCACTAGTTTCCTCGTCAGTTTTCTTCGCGTGGAAGTAGTGCAAGGTGCTTGGCGCTCTTTGTAACAGAGGGTTCTAAGGCCAAACGTCAAAGTTTCGCGTGATAGGCGAGCACGTTTGTCACATGCACAAATACAATGCTGAGCTTATACAATACTACGGTCCCAATACGGCGCTTGTGTGAATGCACGCGACAAACACCGACACCAAAACAGGGACCGCAGAACACAAAGGCCTGCACGCATAGGTCGGTACTGTAAGAGAGTACTCACTCATACTCACTCGCCCCAATTTTTTCCGCCTTCGCACTCACTCACGTTCATACTCACGCCTACTCACACTCGTAGACACTCACTCGCGTTCATACTCACGCCTACTCACACTCGTATGCACTCACTCACGTTCATACTCACGCCTACTCACACTCGTATGCACTCACTCACGTTCATACTCACGCCTACTCACACTCATAGGCGCTCACTCACGTTCATACTCACGCCTACTCACAGACATAGACACTCACTCACGTTCATACTCACGCCTACTCACACCTATAGGCACTCACTAACTTTCATACTCACGCTTACTCACACTCATAGGCACTCACTAACGTTCACACTCACGCCTACACACACATAGCCACTCACTCACGTTCATACTCACGCCTACTCACACTTATAGGCACTCACTCACTTTCATACTCACGCCTACTCACACTCATCAGAACTCACTCACGTTCATACTCACGTGTACTCACACTCCTAGGCACTCATTCATGTTCATACGCTCTCTCTAACCCATTGGTAGGCGCTCACGTTCATACTCACAGCTACTCACACTCACTCGCGTTCATACTCACGTGTACTCACAATTATAGGCACTCACTCAAGTTCATACTCACGCTACTCACACTCATACGGACTCACTCACGTTCATGCTCACGCCAAGTTAAAGCAATTGGTAGTCTCTCATGTTCATACTCAAATCTACTCACACTCATAGGCGCTCACTCGCGTTCGCACTCACGCCCACTCACACACACCTATGTTCAATCAAGTTCATACTCACGCCTACTCACACTCAGGCACTCACTCACGTTCTGCTCACACCTCACGCCCATTGGTACTCACTCGTGTTCATGCTCACGCCCACTCACACTCATAAGTGTTCACTCACGTTCAATAACGCCTCTCACACTCATTGGTACTTGCGTTCATACTCACATGCACTGCCTCTCATACCTACTCACTCGCGTTCACACTCACACCTACACACACTCATAGCACTTACGCTCTTACTCTCATCTACTCGTACTCACTCACGTTCACACTCACGCCATCTCACACTCATAGGGACTCACTCACGTTCATACTCATGCCTGCTCACGCCAATTGGTACTCACTCGCGTTAATACGTGCACGCCCACTTACGCTCATAAGTACTGACGTTCATACTCGAGTGTACTTACACTTATGGGCAATCGCTCACGTTTATACTCATACCAGCTCATACCCATCGGTACTCACTCGTCTTCAGTTCCTACTCGTGCCCACTCACACTGGTAAGTATCACTCGCGCCTACTCACACCGGCGCTCACGTACTCACACCTACTCACAGCCATTTGTACTCACGTTTGCTCATGTCTACTCACTCCCATGGGTACTCTCACATTCATACACATCTACTACACTAGTATGTTACCTTCATAGTCATGTCTGCTCACATCCCTCGTCCCTCGCTTATACTCACGCCTTTGAAATGAGTCTACTCATGAATGAACATGCCAAGCTTTCCGCTCTACTCACACTCACATGCGGCCCCTAACGTTCATACTGAAGTACACTCTCGTTCACAGATAGTCGCGTTTACACGTCTACTAGCTCCCATCTTCGATCAATACCACTGACACCCACTCAACTTCACCGGGTCACCTTCACATCTGTCTCTCACACAGGACGTCTCGTATGCATTCGCATCTAAGATGATCTCTCATATCGTAATATCCGAACGTGCACATTTTCAATAAATATTAGGGACAAACCGCGGATGTTAACACTCGTGCAAGAGAAATGTCCTATGTATGTGTTTTATATAG
Organism: Rhipicephalus sanguineus; assembly: GCF_013339695.2. Classification (NCBI taxonomy): domain Eukaryota; kingdom Metazoa; phylum Arthropoda; class Arachnida; order Ixodida; family Ixodidae; genus Rhipicephalus; species Rhipicephalus sanguineus. Next base: position 134,669,398 of record NC_051179.1, on the reverse strand, counting down.
GATGTCGGGACCGCGGAAAAAATTTTCGAATTAACCGAATGTCGAATTATCGAAAGTATCAAGAAAACAATTAAGAAGTGTCTATTATATCAATGCATTTGCCTTTTCTTGATGAATACGTAAATTCATGGTACATATTTGGCATAAGAGCAATGTAAATGCCGCAGATTTAATCTCGACTTCGTTCACAATGTGACCGCGGCTCAAGACAGCCGTGTCTTAACACTAAACGTGCTCTGCCCCCTTCCCTTATTAGGTGCCGCCACCACCCACGCGCACGTGACGATAACATTCTCGCCGGAAAAATGATCGGCAAATGAGAGTTCATTTATCATAATGTCGCAACCGAATTTTATTCCAGCATGCGCACTGCGGCTGAATCTCTTCACCTTCAACAGCTTCCACTATGTTCGAGTTGCGTGACATTGCGCGCGCAGTGGCCGAAGTGAAAACGAAGCTATCGAGTGCCGCATCCGCTGTGGACGAAAGCGTGACTGCTAAATTAAGATGGGATCATAGCGTCAACGCAGTTCCGAAGGCGCGCGCGCGGCCTGCGCCCACAGTCGAAACGAAACTGCTCAGCAGAGCATCCGCTGCTGAATAAACCTGGCTCGCTAATGCACAATAATGGGTGGCGACTGCGCAGTTCTGAAGAGACGCGGTGAAAACGAAACTATTGCTTGTCGCAGCTTTGACCCGCACTTGCCGCAGGCGCTATGGACGCGATCCTACATATATCGCCCACACACTTCGCGTATTCCGAGTAAAATCGAAGATGAAACAAGTGGGCCGCAGCCGTCGAAGTCTTTGGTCGTCAACAACGCGATTATGGCTAGATCGTAGATGGCGACCAAGCCTTTATGAAGGACCGCAGCGTTTGAGTTGTTCGCGAACGCCGTTTTCCCTCCTGTGAGTCGAACATTTGTGGCGCTTCGTGCTTGGCGCGCTCCGAGGATCGTCCCAATTAACCGGGTTGCGAGTCAGCGTTCGCCCTGTGTGAATGTTCCTTCTCAGTCTCTGTCTTTGATCGCTGCATCAAGAATGCATTTGCACCAACTATAGCCCAACTTTCTATCCTGTTGCAAATATAACCGAATTAACGAGAGTTCGATGCAATTAAGCAATGCATAAGCTTGCCAGGACCAGAGAACACCTCCAAATTATTCGATTTTCCGAATTAATGGGGGGGGGGGCGAATTAGCGACCTTTTACCGTGTACCCTTTCATTTTCGTCGACTGACCAAATAGCAAATGTATGACGCGCTTATTTGCTAACTGCACCTTCACTGTTTATGCCAGGGGTCTCAAACTCCCCTCAGCTAACGAGCTGCAGTCACGTAAATTTACTCCCGCAAGGGCCAGGGTACAGTGACGAAGGTAAGAGCGGGGGCCGGGTAGGAATAGTTTGTACAAAATGCCAGCTAGCGTTGCCATGTAAAAGACCTTTCCCATATTTCATAAAGGGGTCATTTCTCAAGGAGATTTTGCTCCAGGATTCCAACGCCATATCTACCTCCAAAATGACTCAAATATGTACGACGATTCTGAGAGTTTGTTTCCCTTTTAGGTATCGATGTCCAGCAATCTGGGACATCGAATACTGCGGCAAAGTCGACCCTAAGGGAATGCGCTCGGCGTATGGCTATGGGGAGCATTCTTTAAAAATTGCCTTTAAAGAATTGCCTTAAGAATTGCCTTTAAAGAATTGCCTCTTTAAAGAACGCCTTAATTTTCGCAAATTGCACTTAGGGCACTTAACGCTGACAACGTTCTTATGCTGTACATCGCGATTAGTTTGAATTCGCCGTCTAGATTTTTTTCCCGAGACAGTTTCGTGAATCCGTTGAAAATGCATGGGGTGATTTTTCAAAAGTTAATTGTAGCGCAACAATAATTTATTCGCTAATTGCACTCTAGTGGCATGTACAATACGATAACCTTTCCATGTGCTTGCAATTTGGTATGATTGCGCTGGGTGGATTTTTTCCCGAAGAGTTTTTCTAAAACTTACTGCGGGAAAGCAGCCCTACAGGGGTAAAAAAATGCCTGTCGATAAATTGATGAGAAAGAGCATGTTGATCACATTAAAACCCAGAAAAGTCTGCAGATGAGATGCAGATTACCACGCTGACGTATAGGAAATTGGTAATAGTAATAAATAATAATAAAGAATCTAACAATTTATTTGAAATTTTGGGCGCAAGCTCTTAGTGTAGAAGCACATGTATAGTATAGATGGTATTTGAAGGTATATAATTACGATAAGACGATAGATAACAATTTCATATAATGGATTGCTACTGTTCATTTTTATCGTTGATTAGCAATCAAGATTAATTACCATCAATTAATTATATGCAACCTAGTGTTCAGTGGTGTCAAACGAAAAGTATCCGAAATGGCAATGTAGCTTTTTAATAATAGCACTGACATCTACATTTCTTTAGTAGTCATGGTCATCTATCTATCTATCTATCTATCTATCTATCTATCTATCTATCTATCTATCTATCTATCTATCTATCTATCTATCTATCAAGCCGCCTACGACTTTGTGCTCTCTTGACCGTTTCGTTAACGGGATGTACACCAACACTGGTGTGGCATCACGTGACTGCATGACGAACATAAATGACAGGTCATAAGACCAAAATCATGACATGCATATTATGAACGGTATGATTTACATGCCACGGTCTTGTCCTCTCACTGCCGTTTCGTTAATTTAATGTATACCATAATTGGTAAGGCGCGACAAGAGTGTATGACGAACATAATTGACTGGTCGTAAGGCGCAAGTCATGATAGGCATGTCATGTACAGTATGATTTACAAGACATGGCGTTGGGGCGCTCGCAGCCGTGTCATTAAATGGATATGTGCCAAAGTTCGTATGGCGTTACATTTCTGTATGATGAACATAAATGACAGGTGGTAATATCAAAATCATAAAATGCATGTCATGTACGCCATGACTAACATTCCACGCTCATGGTGCGCTCGCAGCCGTTTCGCTAGTTTGATAGATACCAAACCTTGTATTGTGCGACGTGACTGTATGCCGAACCTAAATTAGAAGTAATGACATTAAAATTGTGACATGTATGCCATGTACGGCATGATTTACATGCCACGCTCATGGTGCTCTCGCGGCCGTTTCATTCATTGGATATATACCAATATTGATATGGCATGACATCACTGTACAAAGAACATAAACGACAGGTCATAACATGCAAATTGGGACATGCATATCATGTACGACATGACTTTCATGCCGCGCTTATGATGCACCTGACGAATACACCGCGCATCGAAACATCAGCCGACTGGTATGAGGCACTTACTAAGGTGACAGCCTTAGATGTCTCATCAAACGCGAAAATTGACTGCCGGCGTCTTCGATATTTGGCGACATGTGACGATACTTCGCTAGACCGGCGTCGGCGTCGAAGGATGCAAAAAAGTAATTAAGGGTCTAGAGTCACATGATACTCACGTGAATATGCGTGTGCCTGTGTACGTGCGTGTACGTACAGTCGCCGTACCAAACGTCACATGACCTTAGTGTAACATGACGTCAATAATTACGTCATTCTGTGACGTCATCATACTTCGCGAGACCGGCGTCGACGTCGAAGGATGCAAGAAAAGTAATTAAGGGTCTAGAGTCACGTGACACTCACGTGAATATGCCTGTGCGTGTGTACGTGCGTTTACGTGCAGTCGGCGTTTCAAAAGTCACATGCCCTCAGTGTAACATGGCGTCATTAATGACGATGACGTCACAGATCACCAGATTTTGAGACATCGTAGTGGCGACATCGGAGGACATCGTTGCTTCGTCAAGGCGGGCCAATCACGGAGGTTCTGCAAAACCTTGTGAGGAGCAGAAAGCTTGCAATGCCTCCGATCCTGGAGGCATGTGCAAAACCACCTTTAAGGGAAGCTGTAGAGGTTTTATAATTCGGTTAAAACATTGTTTTTAGCCAGGGCCAACATTATTGTCAACGATGGCGTAATTATTTCCGCTGTCGCGGCAGCAGGAGCTTTAGAATACGCAAAAGGAAAGTTCGTCTTGCTCCGCCCACGCGAACGCGCCGATAGTGTGGGCGTGGAAACGAACTAACCCGAACTACGTCATCGTCCGTAGCTTCGGCGGAGCCGCGCAGCACTGTCTTATCTTCAACCGTGGCCTCCGTGACTAGTTCCGGCTGCACGCGTTAGTGGAACTGATCGCAAGGCCATGCTTTCTTTAACTGTGCTGATGTTGCCGATGACGCGGCACGCCGAAGATGACGTCACTACGTTCACTCAGCATCTCAAGAAGCCCTGCGGCTGCAGCCGTGGTTTTTTGCCAAGAAATGCCATTTGCGTTCACTTCTGTGAATTCTTACATTAGTTTTCGAATTCAGCAAGGATCAAACTATGTTTACGCACTCCAAAGTCATTTTTTAAAGTGCTTCAGCCTCCTTTTAAGTTCGGAAAGCTTTTTATGTGGCGGGGGAGAGGAGGATCAGCATGTAGACTGAGAAGAAAAAGAACAAGAAAATGGCTTTCGCCTTCGAGTCGTCTTAGGCGATCGCGTAAGGGACCCTCTGAGTTTTTCCTGTTTAGACAACCTCCAAAGCACACCTATCCGGCGCCTTCGACTACTGTGTTCCTCATTGTCACAAATTCAGTCATGCGATACTACCAATAAGCACTTCACAAAATTCAGGTGGCAATACTAACATTAAGTAGTCCAAAATCGCCGACATGGGTAACTGGGGGGCGAAAAGATACAACCCGTTGAACACAACCACGCATACATGCTTTGTCGCTAAAGTGGGGGTGTCACGCAGCAAGCTTCGTCGATATTAAGCTTGGGAGTGTTCTATGACAATCATAAGTTAGTCATGTGCATATAAGCATGCGCATATATGAACGTTTCCAGACTACGGACGTTATTGCTTCGCGATGAGGTATTCCAGTTACCACGGCGGATATTTGTTCCGCCCCTCCGGTCTTGCTTCTGCTCCCTGGGCTGTCTTCTGGCGCTGCTGTTGCACGTGAAATGTTTCAATGCAGTACATTTTACTTCGTGGCAGCAAGGAGCGGGAAAGGGAAAAGAAGGTGAAGAGGAGGGAACGGAGGAGGGTAATGCAACCAGCGCCGCTGTTTCCTCGGTGTTCGCACCACTAGTACGGAGCTGTCCCAATGTTAACGCGACAGCGTTAAAGAGCTCGTCTCACAGACATTCCGGTGGCGATATGGGCTTTGGCGGCGGCGTCGTCGTCCGTGAGCTAAAATTTGAGATAGATGTAAATAAGTAAATAATAAAAAAATCTTCGGCCCGTCTGAGAATCGAACCCAGGCCTTGTGCATGACAAGCTGCTGTTCAACCACGAAGCCACACCAGTGCTTGAAACTGCTTCGTAAAAAAACGCCATAAGAATCTCATGTCTTGGGAGGGGTCGCCTTAACGCATGTAAGGCAAGGCGGTGCAAAATGCGACAAAAATGTGCAAAGAGTGAACATTATTATTTATTTCCCTTGTTACGATAAAACATCAGCGCCCGAACTTTCTTTTGGGTACAAGGTATGTGCTACATAAATATGGCGATGTTGGGACTGTTGAAGTTTGAAGTTCATTTTAACATCACGAAAATACAAGTGACATGGTTCATAAGTATTACAGAAGGAGGTCCCGAAGTAAACACTGTCAAGGGGACCTCCTGGCGATATTGTATTGAATGAATACAGGGAAGGCAAGTGGCGAGCAAAAGAAAAGCATATTGGAAACACGAAAAAACAAAACACGAAAATAACACAAAAAAGAAAGCAAAAGAAAAAGAAGAAAAGTTTATTTCAAAAAGAAAAAAGTTTATTTCAAAAAGAAACAAAAAATGCACCAGATGTCTCATTTTACCCCAATATGCGGGGCAAATTGTGGGGAGAAACGAGATGGTGTGAAAAAATTTCAACCCTTCAGTTCTTACAGTACTGCACATGAAATTCACTCAGTGGGCCCTCACGTAGTCTTCATTAGCACAATCTTTGCACTCCACGCATTGAATCAATACAGAACCCGGCGCTGTGTTACTCCAAAACTCCCGAGCAACATTCAGTTAATTTTTATAGTCGTTTTCCTCCCAGGAAGCACCATCCTAAACAAAAAAAATATTATACATAATGAGCGTAAATAAATGGTTCACTTAATAAGACACTCTCTAAGGCAATTTAATGTCTTTTTGTCGCGTTTTGCCCCTCTCACATGCCAAAATTAAAGAAAATTTCCCTTTGGCCCATGACACCAAATGAACTAAACTTTTGGGGGCATGTAGCTAACAACATAAAGACATGCGTTGTTGGACTGACGCTGGAGCAGCTCCATGCACGCATCAGAAAATTTGGACGAGCAGAATTTCAGCCTTTTTGGCGGGTCACGCACGCACTGATATTGCTGACATCAGCCGGGCAATTTTTCCCGAGTGAACACTGAGAGTGATCATCAACTTTTACACAAAAATGTCGAAAACTGCCGGTATCTATCGCTGAATTAGAGAAACAAAGCAAAGGTACTTTTTGTTTTAGCTATAGAGGGTGGCGAAGTCAAAATGTAGCGTTTTGCCCCGCCTTACCTTAATATTGCGTGGCAGAATTCTAGAATCGCGCCAGGCGTCAAAATATCTGAATTGAGCAAAGAGAGAGTGGTTTAAAGGGACACTACAGTCAAATAAAAATTGATGCCAGAGGCGAAAGGTCAATGTGTGAGAACGTCTAAAACGTCAATATTATCAATAGCAGTGCTCTAGTAATCGAGAAATTAAGGTAAATGTAGGACACTGTATGCACCACCAGTGGGACCTTTTGGAACGAGCCCGATGGCGTCAAGACTTCCGAGTACAAATTATCACTAGTATTCAAGCTACTCATAATAAAAAATAATATTCCGAGATTTGAAATGTCTTCTTTACTAGTACCCTACTTTGCCAAAGTTCTGTAGTTGATCAGCCATCATTATCTATTGTGGATTCTACGTAAACAGCGGTCTACAACACCTGTAGTTTTATTGTTTATCTGAACCGCTTCGTATTGCCCTGTTGTGAAAATCCTTGTTTGAAATGCTTAGTAAAACTGCAGCACGCTTTCCTCTTTTACCATACTGAGTGAATTACGACGTGTTGGGAGCTCTGTTTAGCAGGGGCGAGAAACACGTATCTTGACAGCTTACTAGAAAAGAGTAGATTCAGTCATATTTACAAGTAAGCAATCAGAAAACAGTTGTCGCGGAGTGTGCCGAGAAATGCCCTTGAGTGCTGGGGCCGTTGCCTCACTGCAAAGGGAGAACAATGGGAGAATAAACATTGAAGGACCCTAAGAACGGTTAAACCAGCTCAAGAAAACTCGGGGAAGACTTCCCGCTGAATTGATAAAAAACGCAGGCCTGTCGTTGTGATGGCGATGACAACCTCACTACTGTGGGAGAGAGACAAAAGACAGACGGACTGTCGCTAGAAAACTCATCTGGATCAGAGCCACACGAATGCCAGGGACTCAGTCTGTCACTTCCAAAATGAAAATACATCAATTCAAGAAATTTGGGCCTGTATTCGCGACCAACCTGAACGTCGTACTGTAAAGCGCCCTTTTTAAGAAGTAGAAAACGTCACAAAAAGAAACTCCCGGAAAACGTGCACATGTACAAATTCATCGTTATCATGCGAGCGCGACAAATCACTATAACTCCGCTTCTACCTGACCGATTTCAAAAATTTTTGCAGCAGTCAATTCGTGAGGAAGTAACAAAGCACATTTTGCACGCGGTTTGCTGTGCGCGCAGGCACGAATCTGTCATATCCTTCCCTCAGGCAGAGTCGGCCAAGCGCCAGCAAACGAAGTTTGCTGTGCGCGCAGGCACGAATCTGTCATATCCTTCCCTCAGGCAGAGTCGGCCAAGCGCCAGCAAACGAAGCTTGCTTTGCGCGCAGGCACGAATCTGTCATATCCTTCCCTCAGGCAGAGTCGGCCAAGCGCCAGCAAACGAAGTTTGCTGTGCGCGCAGGCACGAATCTGTCATATCCTTCCCTCAGGCAGAGTCGGCCAAGCGCCAGCGAACGAAGTTTGCTTTGCGCGCAGGCACGAATCTGTCATATCCTTCCCTCAGGCAGAGTCGGCCAAGCGCCAGCAAACGAAGTTTGCTGTGCGCGCAGGCACGAATCTGTCATATCCTTCCCTCAGGCAGAGTCGGCCAAGCGCCAGCAAACGAAGTTTGCTTTGCGCGCAGGCACGAATCTGTCATATCCTTCCCTCACGCAGAGTCGGCCAAGCGCCAGCAAACGAAGTTTGCTGTGCGCGCCGGCACGAATCTGTCATATCCTTCCCTCAGGCAGAGTCGGCCAAGCGCCAGCAAACGAAGTTTGCTGTGCGCGCAGGCACGAATCAGTCATATCCTTCCCTCAGGCAGAGTCGGCCAAGCGCCAGCAAACGAAGTTTGCTGTGCGCGCAGGCACGAATCTGTCATATCCTTCCCTCAGGCAGAGTCGGCCAAGCGCCAGCAAACGAAGTTTGCTGTGCGCGCAAGCACGAATCTGTCATATCCTTCCCTCAGGCAGAGTCGGCCAAGCGCCAGCAAGCGAAGTTTGCTGTGCGCGCAGGCACGAATCTGCCATATCCTTCCCTCAGGCAGAGTCGGCCAAGCGCCAGCAAACGAAGTTTGCTGTGCGCGCAGGCACGAATCTGTCATATCCTTCCCTCAGGCAGAGTCGGCCAAGCGCCAGCAAACGAAGTTTGCTTTGCGCGCAGGCACGAATCTGTCATATCCTTCCCTCAGGCAGAGTCGGCCAAGCGCCAGCAAACGAAGTTTGCTGTGCGCACAGGCACGAATCTGTCATATCCTTCCCTCAGGCAGAGTCGGCCAAGCGCCAGCAAACTGTTGTTGTTGTTGTCGTTGTTGTTGTTGTTGTTTGAACCAATTCGTTCAGAGGTTCCCCTTACGCCAACCTGTTCTGGCTGAGCCTGGAATGACGACAGTGACGCACCAATAACCGCACGCACCTTTTAATAACTTTTCTGTATTATTACACATGGAAAATATGGCACGTCAGCCAATGTTCTAGCCGGGTAACCTATCCATGAACATGGTCGTGGTATTAAACATTAACAGGACCAGGTAAATAGAATAACGCAATAGAAAATAAGTCTAAATCATCTCGACAAAAACGTACACATAAGACGTCCAGCGTATAAATATTGCGCAGAGTCTAAGGGCTTATCTGATGCATATAGGGTGGTCACGCATTCGTTCACGTAAGCACTCGCTCATGTCGAGGCTGCCTTTAATCGACGCTTCTACCCCGATCTGAGCGAGTTCTTCTTCGAAGCAGACGCACACCGCCAGGAGCCGCTCACGGAATCAACTTCACTTTCGCCGACCTCCAGCCTTCTCCTCTTCAACCTAATTAAGTGCGAAACGAAAACCACACGACCGATTAGTAAAGAGACATGCTCAGGTAAGTGTGACAAATCTAAGCTTATTTCAACTTAACGTCCTTGAATATGTGATTAAAGAATTGACACCAGCGTTTCTCGTCCACTACCTTCGTCTTTCCTGCTCCGAATATTCACGCAGCACTACTACGTAACACAAGCTTGCGCTTCTATGCGTTCAGGGCTCACACAACGAACCTTTATCATTAGGTCCGGCTCTAATTCTGGCGTCGTATGCCCCTAAATGGTCTACTTGACGCTACGAGCCAACGCGTTCTTCGACCTAAAACCCTCTAGTACAATTTATCTGAACGAATAGTAAACGTCACGTTGTGATGAATTAGGTGCGAAATACTAACGCAGTCAGACTGGAGAAACAACACAGTTCTTTTCTTTAGTTTTGTGTTGTGTTGTCAATTCATCACGACATGGAGCTACACCAACTCACCTTAACTTCTACGCTACTTCCGCACACGTCAAATTCAAGCTGCATATGGTTGGTAACTGCCCAAGCGACGACATTAGTGCGAAGATTCACTGAAAGTTATTACGGAACTTAAGGTATAATTTTTGCGCCTAGTATTCTCCTACTGCGGTAATAGAATGTAGACGGCAGAAATTTTATTCAGTATGTATTATTCCTTAAGAGTTTCATTGTGCAAACTAATGTTCAATTGCGAAAGCGTGTGCTCCATTCCAAAGCAAAACCACACGCAAGCAATTATTGGCCCTCAATAGATAATATACACCTCGGCGAATGTATTTACGCACCAGCATTTGAAAGTCCTTGAACTCTGCTGCTCTTGGTCCACCGGTATTGCAATGGTTGAACATCTCGATTGCGGTGAGAACGCAACTCGCTGACATGCACGCTCAGTCGTGCAGAACACTTGATCGACAGAACCCCAAAGTACCAGATGAAGAAGACGCCAACTACGCTGGTATGGGTCACCGAGCCGCTGCGAAGCATTGTCGAAAGAATTGAACGCCTGGGCATCGCAGGGCAGGACGCGAATTCTGCTACTCTCCGGATCCTGCGAAGGAGACAAGCACGCATATTTCTACAGTGGAAAGTGCTGCAAAGTAGATTGTGCTTTACGTGCGCGCGCATGGCTGCTTACTGTATAAAGATAGCGTTTGTTTATGCGTGCACCGAGTCGCAGCTGATTGTACATACATGATATGATTTCACGGTGGCTATAAAAACGATAGCCGCCTCTAATAAAGGGTTCTTGTTCTGGCAGCCTTCGTCTGGCGTACTTCTTGGATGCTATGCGCTCCGACCACGATGTAGCAATGGCGACGAGAAACCCACCCACGTAAGACCAAGGGCTTCGCTGCTTCTGCAATGGCGTACCAAGTACCACCATTTGACGATGGCAAGGACAAGTGGACGTCGTACGTCATTCGCATCGAGTCCTACTTCGAAGGGAACAACATCACGGAAGACGCACAGAAGAGAGCGCTTCTTGTCTCGGCTCTCGGTCCATTGACGTCCTCAGTGGGCGGTGCGCTCCTCGTAAGGTGAACCAGCTCACCTACAAGGAAGCGGTGGAAATTTTGCAAAGCTTCTATGATCCCCAGCCGAACGAAATTGCAGAGAGCTTCAGATTTTTCACTCGTGTCCAAAATGAAGACGAATCTGCCCAGCAGTTTATCGTCGAGCTCCGTCGACTTGCCGACAAGTGCAACTTTGGCGAAATGTTGGACCGAATGCTGCGGGACAAGATTGTATGCGGAATCCGAAGCACAGAGCTACAGAAAGCACTACTTTGTCGTTCAAGATTCACCTTGAAGGAAGCCGAGAGCATGGTGCTCGCATCAGAGGCGGCGGGTCAAGGCATCAGGCTTATGAAGAACGTCGACGTGAAGACTGAACCAGAACTACATAGGTTGGCTGACAGGCGGCCAATACGATGCACAAGCAAGCAAGAAAGCAAAGAGTGCGGAAAGTGTGGAAACAAAACCCACTCGGATCAAGCTTGCCCGTACAAAAATGCCAAGTGCTTCAAGTGCGGTAAAAAGGGGCATATATCCATGGCGTGCAGGGCAAGTGCCAGGAGACAGAGCACTTTTGCGTTAACCGGAAGCCCCGAAGGAAACGAGGCGTGTACTGCTCAGCTGTTCACAATCAGCGAAAGTCAAGCGTCGGTGCCGGACAACGAAATCATCTGTCCTGTACGACGTAAGTTTCGCTGCGGAGGCGTTGACCTAATTATGGAAATTGACACCGGGTCGCCGGTATGCGTAATACCCTGAGACGTGTACAACAGGCACCGCGAACAGTGGCCCAAAATCAAGAAGACAGACTTGAAGTTGTCCTGCTACCTGGGACCGCTGCCTATCGCTGGTAAGCTCACGCTGCCAATTTCCTACGAGGGCAAGACACTGACTGCCTCCATGACCGTAGTTCGTCATTCAGGGCCTTGTTTATGTGGTCGCGACCTTATTCGAGCCCTGAACAACCTGGGTGCTCCTGTTCTAAGCCTGATCAGTGCCAGCAGACGAGATGACAAAGAGCTGGAAGCAATTTTGTCTGAGTATGAAGACGTCTTTGAGCAAGAACTGGGCCTGTTCAAGGTTCCGCCTGTTCACCTCTACGTGAAAGGAGAAGCAGTTCCAAAATTTTTCAAGGCGAGACCTCTGTCGTATGCATTGCAAGACAAGGTTACGGAAGAGCTGGAAAGGCTAGTGAAGTCTGGCGTGCTTTCTCCTGTCGCTCACTCTGAATGGGCTACGCCAATTGTGCCGGTGCTGAAGAAAGACGGATCTGTCAGGATCTGCGGCGACTACAAGGTCACCATAAATGCAGCATGCGTCACTGAACACTATCCGCTTCCAGTCATCGATGACATTTTTGCAGCACTGCACAAGGGAGACGTCTATAGCACCTTAGACTTACGGGACGCCTACAACCAGATTCCATTGGATGACGAGTCAAAGAAGTTGACCACCATCAGTACCCACAAAGGCTTGTTTTGCTTCAACCGCTTACCTTTTGGGGTGTCGTCCGCACCGGCTATCTTTCAGCGCACTATGGAAAATTTGCCTTGTGGTCTAAGTGGCGTACAAGCATATTTAGACGACGTCCTGGTGGCAGAAGGGAAATCAGACAGCGGAAGCAATCTCAAAGCTGTGCTCCAGCGCTTCCGTGAATGTGGCGTAAAAATACGGAAGGATAAATGTTCCTTCAGAAAGACGGAAGTATCGTATCTGGGACACAAAATCACAAGTGACGGACTTCATCCACTGGAGAAGAACATGGAAGCTGTGATGAAAGCACCAAGTCCAAGGAACGTGAGTGAACTACGTTCTTACATTGGTCTGCTCACTTATTACAGCAAGTTCCTCCCGTGCATGGCAACAACGCTTGCTCCATTATACGACCTTCTGAAGAAGGATTGCCGGTGGAAGTGGACTTCAAGTCAGCAACAGGCATTTGAACAATCTAAGGAAGCCCTCCGACATGCCAAAATGCTCATGCACTTTGACCCAACCCAGCCGTTGCGGCTCGAGTGTGACGCCTCTCCGCATGGCATAGGAGCTGTTCTTTCCCATCGTGTTGACGGCGTCGACAAGCCGGTAGGATTCCGTTCGCGAACACTGACCCAGGCGGAACGGAATTATTCGCAGCTCGAGCGCGAGGCCTTGGCATTGGTTTTCGGCGTAACCAAGTTCCGTGATTACCTGCTGGGGCGGCCTTTCATTCTGGTAACCGATCATAAGCCGCTGGTTGGCTTGTTCCGCGAAGACCGCCCTACACCTGTCATGACAGCTGCTCGCATCCAGCGCTGGTCTTTGCTTTTGGGAGCCTACCAATACCGGATAGAATACAAGCCCGGAGGAGACAACCAAAACGACGACGCCCTCAGCAGACTTCCTCTCACGACCCCTGACGATGTCGCCGAAGAAATACCTGATTACGTGCACTCATTGCGGCAACTTGACGACACACTTGTGACGTCACACGAGCTTCGCCGATTGACAGAAGCCAATAAGGTATTGCGAACAGTCAAGTCGTTTATACTAAAGGGTTGGCCGCAAGGAAAACACGTGGAACCATGCTTGAAAGCGTGCGTGGCAAGAAAACTTGAGTTGACGGTTGCGCATGACCTCATCTTCTGGGGCCATAAAATAGTCATTCCTGAGGCTGCGCGCGAGAGGACGCTTCAAATGCTGCATGAGACGCATCAGGGAGCATCGGCTATGAAAGCGGTCGCGCGAACAAATGTGTGGTGGCCGGGACTAGACCAAGAAATCGAACACTTGAGTAAGAATTGCCATATATGCGTGCAAGCAAGGCCGTTGCCTCCAGCGAAGACACCGATGAACTGGCCGCCAACTCAAGAAAACTGGTCCCGCGTTCACCTCGATTTTGCTGGTCCAGTGAACGGTACCATGATATTAGTGGCAGTGGACTCGCATTCCAAATGGATTGAGGCAGTGCCTATGCAACATGCCACAGCTGAATCTACCGTCACGTCCTTGCGTGAGATGTTCAGTCGCTTTGGCATTCCTAGGACGATTGTTACGGACAACGGAACGCAGTTTACATCGGAGACGTTCGCTAAGTTCTTGTCCGGAAACAACGTGAAACACCTTGGAACTGCACCATACCACCCACAGTCGAACGGGCTCGCAGAAAGGGCCGTACGTACAATCAAAGACGGCCTCAAGAAGCTTCCGCATGGTAGCCTGTCTACAAGACTGACCAGGCTTCTCTTCAACTATCGAAGAACACCGCAAGACGACAAGTCACCTTCGCAGAGGCTTCTGAACTACCAGATTCGATCTCGTTTAGACATGTGTCTTCCTCCGCCGTTGTCTTTCCCTTTATTTTCGCAGGAAGACACGCCATGCAGATTTGGTCCAGGCGACGCAGTTTGGGCCCGGAACTTCGGAGATGGGGAGAGGTGGCTACCTGGCACAATCAAACAACTGAACAGCGCCCGTATGATGACCATCGAGACATCAGCCGGGCTACTTGAGCGCCACATGGACCAGGTTCGTCTGAGGGACAGCTCCGCGGCTGCAACAAGCGAAACAGTTGCCGGGTCATCACCTCAAACTCAAGTCAAGCCTAATGGAGCCTCATACACCGAAGAATCAGCTGCGCCTGCGCTACGGCGTTCGACGCGAGCTAAGAAACCAGTGCAGCGGTATCCACCATAAGAAGGAAGGGCTGCTGCAAAGTAGATTGCGCTTTACGTGCGCGCGCATGGCTGCTTACTGTATAAAGATAGCGTTTGTTTATGCGTGCACCGAATCGCAGCTGATTGTACATACATGATATGATTTCACGGTGGCTATAAAAACGATAGCCGCCTCTAATAAAGGGTTCTTGTTCTGGCAGCCTTCGTCTGGCGCACTTCTTGGATGCTATGCGCTCCGACCACGATGTAGCAGAAAGACAAAACCACACCATTGCTTCTATAAGGAGAAATCATGCTATACGGTGGCTTAATAAAACTTCTTGGAATCACAAGCCAAAAACCTTGCATTACAGGACTAATCTTGCGTTAACAAAGTCATGTTGAAAATTACTTGATTAAGCTCTTTTACTGCACGAAATTACTTAATCGGGAATGGCTAAGTGAACACGTAAGGGACCTTGAGATGTGCTTGAGCAGCACATACTCCTCCTACAAGAAACGGTTATGTTAGCAAATCCTCGTAATTGCCATGAGATCTTCCATTCTAGGACTAGCGGCGCGGCAATTTGGGAACGGAGGTCATTAAACAAAAGGCCCTCGCTTACTTTGCGCCCACACCAAATATTTTCGCCCGTTACGTAGACGACTGCTTCAGCATCATTCAAGTGTAACACGCAACATGTCTCCTGAATCTTAACACCATAGAAGCAGCCATGCAGTTGACTGCAGAATACAAGTTGGATAACATCCTTTCGTTCCTACACGTCTGCGTGAGTGAACAGGAACCGTCTCTCGTTCGGCGCCCTGAAGGACTCATACCGGCTATTCATACCATCAGGCTTGCCAGAAGCCTTCCGCTGTTTTATCTCTCGTTTTATCGAAAGCCGTCTCAAAGCAGGCCTTCTGCAGGGAGCGCCGGTGTTTCGTCCGTTCCAGGTATCAGCGAAGCTCTAAACCGCGTGTTTACATACGACATTCGCGATCCACGCATGCCGTCCAAGAAACGGAAAAATCAGCTTGCTAACGTCGGGGATCCGATAAACAGCGAGAATGCCCCTCGTCAACAAAGTACCATGTGCAGACTGCAGCTACATAGGCGAAACTGGCAAGTTCACGAGGAGATTCAAGGAGCGTCAGATCTGCAACAAGCATCGAACGTCCTCGCTGAGCATGCAGACATTCACGGTCACCGCATCGATTGGGATGACTCCAATACAATAGCTAAGGAGGAGAATCTAGCGACTAGAATACTTCTAAAATTTCTACTCAGTCGACAACACCGCCAACAGGAACAATGGAAATCTGCTCGCGAACGAAAGCAATTCGCTTAGTCATATTTTAGTAGTAGTAAGAGACTTACGTCTTCTGCATGCTTTAGCGTTATCAAGGAACCCGTACAAGCCCGTAAACGTCCCTCGTGCGTTTTTGCCTTCACTTGGATCATAACGTTACCTGACCAAGTGAACTTTCGTCGAGCTCTTCACTACATATTCTACCTGTCAAGATATCGCATATATAACAATGGATGAAAAAAGTCCATTAAGGTCCTTCGGAGCGCGCTCTATCATATGTCGCAGATGTTGGGAAATAATACGGGGCTTCAGCTGGACTCACCGGGGGAATGGATTGCATGTCAACGCAACAAGCAGTGCACAGTTTGGCCATGTCCCGGCAGGATAACATTGGCAATGCATGGTTTGGTATATTGGGCATGTTTAGGCCCACCCAAAAAGACTGGACGAATTTGAATGTTGATAAGTTTAGTTGGAATCGGGTCATAATTGGCTTCGCTCCTGTCTACAATTGAGTGAGGACCTTCTCGACGCTACCTTGTCCCACTTCCAAAACGGACGAGGCTAACGCCAAAACTGACCTTGCACAATTCCAGCATTGAGTAGAACCATGTACGAAACTGACTACCCAATTCAAAGGTTGAGTTCACTCATGTTCAAAACAAACTTGGTCCACTCCAGACGTTCGAGTAATAGAATTGTTGGGGTTTTACGTCGCAAAGCAAGCATTTATGAAGGACGCCACAGTGGAGGGCTGCGAAAACTTCGACCTCCTGGGGTTGTTTACCATGCACCTAAATCTAAGTAAGGCGTTAAGAAAAACTCACATCGGCCGCGTTGACCAGACGAATAGAAATAAAAATTAAGGTCCCAGCAGGAATCGGACCCCAGAATTCTGCGTGGTAATCTGGTATTCTACCACAGAGCCACGCCAGATCTAGATACTGCTTTGGAAAAAGACCCTATGCAGGTGTTGTTAAATTAACTTTATTCTGATTCAGAGAACACGCAGGCGTAATGACGATGCAACGTCAATTGTGGTTGTAGTGCTGGTTATCTAATTTTAAACCAAAACAACAAACATTACATATGTACTCCTACGATACAGGAATGTCGGGTTAACGTCAGTAGAGGTTCCAGGGATGGCTTCGCTTTTATAGCAGCCTAATAGGCAGGGTTCTGTTTGGTGTCGCAGAAGCCTGGCAACTCGGGGCACACCACGGATGCTGGCAAAATACTGAGAAGCGCGAAGCGGCTCGTGGGCGTCGTGGGTTACGTGCGCCCCAGTGACACGGGCACACCACGGAGGCACCAGCCCCGAAGAGGCAGGCGCGCGGGCTAAACAGCGCGTGGCCGCGACCGCGGCCAGTAGCGCGTGACGGAGACCCTGCCAACCGGCCATTGAGCGTCAGGGAAATGGCCGCACTCGCGAAGCGAGGGTGAAGCCACCATTAGTTTTCCGCGCCCGAAGGGCGCAGAGGGCCTTCACTGAGCAACAGGGAAAAGCTGCCGGCAGCATTGCGCGCGTCCGTGCCGGCGTCCGTGGTGTGCCCGTGTCACTGGGGCGCACTGCCCCAAGTTGCCAGACTTCTGCGACACCAAACAGAACCCTGCCGCGAAATGTTTACATTTGTATCTGATTCAGCAAGCTATATTCAATAGTCACCCGACCACACAGCAAAACGCTAACGAAAGTTAAGTATGGCACTAATGTGCGCTTTGTTTCGATAATACTGACGTCTGTGCTCTAACGTGAGTGGTGACGTTACGTCCGACTATAAGCTACCCTGTGAACGCCCAGTGTAGTCGACGTGCCTGGTAAGCCCATGATATGCACACAACTACTACACTTACAACAACACGTCGGTCCACCTCGTAAAACTTGGCTCAAAGCCAAAAATGCAGAATAGCAAGTACTCGCTGGCTGCTTCGCATGAAAACGATTCCCACAAGGAGTGGAATCTGCCGAATTTTTTAACAATAAAGCTAAAGCAGTATTTTTGCACCTCGAAACAACATTGCTGAAATCGTTCTAATTGAGCTAATTGTGCTAATTGGCACACAAATAGAGCGGGTGCAATTAACCAAGACAGTGGAAACGTTCCTAAGTAGCCACATCAATTACATCACCTCTGCCCACAACTGGACAAAGGTGGAAAAGACGAAACTCATGCGCAAAAGCATTAAACAAGCCCTCAGCCTACCCCAAAACACGAGTATCTCCCGTCTCGACCAACTATGCATGCACAACAACATCGACGAAGTCATCGAGGCCGAGACTACGGCCCAAGTGGCCCGCCTCTCCTCCTCCAAGGCAGGCCGTCGACTTTTAAAACGAGGCCGGCATGTCCCCCACACCCCTACCTTGAACGCTCAGTAACCCTCCCGAGAGATGTCTGAGATACCGACATGGTAACCCCATTTCCACGAAACGTCCACCAACAACCCAACAAGCGCAGACGCCTGGCCCTGGCTCGCGCTATCCTGGACCGCACCGCCGCGAATCGCGAATCTACCGTACTCGTCGATGCGGCGCAATACGGTAAATTCTCCACCTTTCCACTCGCGGTAGTAGATGGCGACGGGGCCCTATGCTCAGCCACCTCGGTTAGACTAGCAACGAGCGCCATAGCCGAGCAGGTCGCCATAGCTTTAGCGATGATCGATCCCTCGCACACGAGCGTCTTCACAGACTCCAGAGCCGCCATTCAAGCTTACGAAACCGCAGCATCACGCGTGAAGCAGCCCACATTTTACAAACACCCAAGCACATGGGCTTGGGTGTTTGGTTCCCTGGTTCCCTGCCCACATGAGCAAAGACGTCCACTCATGACCGAGCGCGAGAACTCAACCGCCGCGACGATCAATCAGCCACCGAAAAGCTGGGCCCAGACATACAGTTTAGTTTAACGACCCCTTACTCACCTTCCACGAAATCACCTCTCACTAACGTAACACAAGCCAATACCCCCTAGCACACGCAAAGCTTCAACGTGCGCAAGCGGTAGCCTTTCGCATGCTAAAAACGAGATCGTACCCATCACGTTGCCGACTCGGCCATTACAACTCGGACATCACTCCACAATGCCCAGATTACACGGAACTTTTATTGTTCACTCTCGCACATGCTCTGGCAATGTCTAGCGTTACCTCGGGGACCTCTCACCAGTGAGTCCGACTGGGAAGAGGTACTCAGCAGCTCCGAGCTCGACCATCAACTCAAGGCAGTCCAGAGGGCCCAAGAACTGGTGGAACGCCACAACGTTCCCGCCCCGACTCGGGCGTCGCCTACGGTAGCGGCTGCTAGGGTGTCCCTAGCAGTGGATGCCCCGGCGGCCTAAACTCCTCAGGACCTGTCAACAAAGTTCTTGGTGACTGATGAAATGACCAGGCAAACCATACGGTTATTCTGAACTCTGAAAATGCGTCAGATTTATTGCAATCGTTCTAAATCTATCAGCATGTTTCTTTAAAGATACACTTTTTGCCAGCTTACAGGCTCGCACTCCTACGAAAGCACGTCTTTTGTGCAATATGTAAAGTGCCATACCTTTTTCAGTCCCCCCATTGATCTTTTTGTAGAACACAATACTACTCAAGTTAGTCTAATGTGAACTTCCATGGCGGAACTATAATCATGGCCTATATTATAACATTGAATAATGACAAGCACTAGCCGGACTAAAGGCTAACAAGACAAAAAATTCGGCAGATCCCACGTACCGTGGGAGTCGATGTTATGCGAAGCATGCGGCGGGTAGGTGACTGGCGTAACTTTTTTTAGTGAGCGACACGTTACAAAATGATACTACAGAGTTGTATAAATTTTATACGCACACATATATATGCTGAAGAGCCGCATATGTGTTATATAACAAGTTGTTTACGGTTGGGTAACGCTGCCAATGGCAACGTTGGTATTACCAACACCAGAAGCATTAAGATGATATGTAGTGCTTATACGTGTCACGAGAACACACGCAGGTTTCACGAACGCGTCTGCATGAGTAGAAGAAGTTCTTGACAGTTCTTGAACAAGGGCGTCATCACCGTGATCAGTGAGCACCAGCAGCTGGTCATGACTTGTTATAGTATCCGGTCGTGATCGTGGTGACGAGGGGTCCATGTGTAGTGAAGTATGTGGTATAGTAGGGCTGTTGGAAGTCGTGGAGGCCTCGGTCATTTCGTCGACAAATTGTCTGTCGACAGAGCCGGCGACATGTCGGAACCTGAAGCCACCCTTAGCGTTGGTGAGGCATAGACCGTCGAGGCTGGTAGGCCTGGATAGTGCTACCTAGACCAACATCAGTGGATGGTGTTTGTCATATTGGTAGGCTACCTGGGCGTATGTGGCCTACGTAGCCTAATCCACAAAGCGGCTGTCAATCAATCTGGCATCATCCTCGGTCAGCGTGAGGCCATCGCCCAGCCTCGTAAGAAATGAAGAGGAGACTGCGTCGTTCTGGCGGACGAAGTGCACTTTACGGTGCGGTGATGTGGATATCATATGTAACTTTCGTTAATATATTCCTCTGGGGTCGAGGAATGCTTCAATATATCTTGCTCAATCATAGGAATACAAATGTAATCTTTGCTATAAAAGCGGAGCCACCACTGGAACTACAGACGTTAATCTGATATGACGCCTGCATCGTAGGAGTACACATCGTAGGAGTATCATGTAGTGTTTATTGCGTTCTTTTAAAATTAGACAGCCAGCACCACAACCACAATTGACGTTGCACCGATATAACGCCTGCGTATGCTGTTTTTCCAAACCAGTTTATAGACCTGGCGTGGCTCAGTGGTAGAATATCTGATTGCCACGCAGAGTGCTTGGGTTCGATTCCGGCTGGGATCCTTATTTTCATTCTTTCCATTCGTTGAGTCAACGCTGCCGAAGTTGGTTTTCCTTAACGATCTAGCATTTAAGTTACCGATGTCTGTCGTCGCTGTTCCTGGGTAGATATAAACTGTCAATCACCTGTGGCGCATACCCGTACCCCTCGGCCCGTGGCAAACGGGTATGTGCCACACCTGTCTAGTGGAAAGGGTTTGACGACGTACGCGACAGGATTTTAATGTTATTCATGTCCTGAACCGGCAATCATATTCGTCAAATACTCTTACCCTCCCATGCAAATTTTGGTCTACACCAAGTTAAGGAGGCGATCATGAGAGCACCCAGACGTAGGCGGCTAGATAGATAGATAGATAGATAGATACGTAGATAGAAACGCTCAAAGTGCCAGAGGTTCGCTAAGAAATGCTTCGCATTTAATACTACACGCATAGCCGAAGACTCAATTAAAGTGTGTAACTTTAGTTATGTAAAAAAAAGTGCTACAAGTTTTGCTACGGACGAAAGAAGGGGGAATTTTGCAGGGCTCGTTTTTCTTTGTTAGACACAACGTTGTGTTTAACAAGAAATACGAGCCCTAAAAATTCCCTTTCTTTTAGAGGTGTGCGAATAGTGAATTTTGAAACCAAATCGAATACGAATCGAATAGTGATGACACCGAATCGAATACTTATCGAATACTCTTGCATAGTTTTCGAATAGTAAGACTACCATTTTCAAAACAGTGCTACACCTCCACCACATTTTAATTTAAACAAATATTACCAAACTTTCACTAAAGAACAGTGCGGTTACTTTTAACCGACTCAAAATACCTCGGTTATGAATACTTAGGTAAGCTCGTATGCAGCAGCGACCAGAGCCTTCGAAATATTTCGCAACTATAGGTTTAAATTGTGGGAATCGAGCGCGCCCTCTTTCTGGTCCTCCTCCATCTCCTGATCCCGAGGAAACTTATGAAAATTGACCTCATCGCGAGCGAAAGTGTTGCAGCAGCCATATGCCGCGCAGAACTGCGGCATCGCAAGTCCGTTTCAACCCCCGACAAACACAACTAGTGAATGTCTGACAGCAAAAATCTAATCGAAACAAGAGAACGGTGCAACGGCAAGAAATCCTTGCGAACTGACACAACTGATGCTTCGCTACGCAGCAGGTCGCAGCAGAAACAAGGAACAAACCGAAGCAAACAGGCGCAACGGCCCTGCTCGTTCCTGTCGATGACGTCACCTCTCCACGTTTCTCTCTCAGCCGTCCTCCTCCCCTGCGCTCCGCGCGTGCAGGGGGGCGTTCCCTCGGCCAAAGTTTGCTCGCTTATAACGCCGTTGTTTAGTCGAAAATCGGGAAAAAACTTTCCCAGGCATGTTGTAAGAGGTCGCAGATACCGAATTTGCAATAAATTCGCAAATTGAAAACCGCTTCAGTGTCTGTTTAAGCCGAGTTGAAATTCTGGTGTGCGTAGCTATGCCGCGCTCGGCAAGATGTGCCGAGCAAAGCCTAATTAAGACTAAATAGTACTGCGTCTAATTAGCTTTAATTAGGATAATTAGCTCATTAGGCTTAGATTGACTTCGAATGCAAGCTAGTCGAGGCCGAGCCTCTAGTGTGCGAGTTAGGCTAATTAAGCTAGTTAAGTTATAATTTAGCTAGTTCAGTTATAATTAAGGCTTGTCTGATTTGGGATGCAAGCTAACCGACTTGAAGTCTCCAATGTGCCACTTCGACCTATTAAGCTATTGCATGTCGGTGGGCTAGTTGGTTTGGTAGCATTGTAACGAAAAAACAGCGCATGAATACAGGAACGGAAGGGGCACCCACACGAGCGCTGTGTGTGTGCCCCTTCCGTCCCTGTCTTCTCGCGCTGTTTTTCCGTTACAATCCTATTAAGCTAATTATTCTAATTATTATATTTAAGCTAATTATCCTACGTGGTTTTGGGATTTCCAAGCGATACCCATGGAAACCGATCAACAACTATGGTCTATACCCGTGATTTAGAATGTGATCCCGTGAACACCTCGTGCATCGGCGTGTGAATGCACGTGTCGACACTTGGCTGTTCGAGCCAGGACCAGCCAAGTGTCGAGCAGCTCCCCTCTAGCCATGCTTTGCGCGACTCAGTGCAAGCTGCGCGAATTTTAAAAATTAGGTTAACCAATCAGAATTCACAGTAAGAATGACTAATGTTGATCTACTTTCACACCTTGGCATGCAGTGCATTACTAATGAATGGCGACAATGAATTCAGCATATTTTAAATGTAGGTGTCAGTGCAGTGTAGTTAAATGCAGCTGTCAGTGCAGGACATAATTAAGACAGATAGGTAGCTCTATATAGTAACTCAATCTATGCAGTTATAGCATGATGGCGGGAAATAATAGAATATCGTTAATTATTAGCAGCAGTAAATATTATTCGTAATCAATGATAATTATTCCTTTAATATAGATGCCATTTATCACTTACATGTGCCACAACAAACATTTACGAGAGATCAAGATTTAAAGGAATACTACGTTGAAAACAGCGCGAAAACTGGACAAAGGCTAAGGAAAAAACGACACAAGCGCCAGCACATTGATGAATTATGCAAAGCACTGGGTGCGAAGGAGCCTGATGTAAGAGAAACAAATTGCGGAAGGATGTGTTGAAGGGCCAGTTGCTACATGTTACTGCGTTGAAAACAGCGCGAAAACGGCACGAAAGAGCAGTGCCTTGTGTTTTTAGTTCCTTACCCTTCGTCCCGTTTTAGCGCTGTTTTCAACACAGTAACAGGCACCCACTGGCCTTTCAAGACACCCTTCCGCAATTTAAAGGAGTAAATAATTGCGCTGATAGTTTATAGGCAATTAATAATTAAGTACAGATATAGAATACAAATTATTTGAAGGATATGATTGCAAAGCATCAGATTATATCCTAAAGAGAGGGTGAGTGTATTCGGAGATTCTTGCTAATAAACCCTTCAGTAAGACAGATAACTGGGCAAGTTGGTATGGATCCATAATTTAAACTTTTTTAGCCTTGTCTTTTGCCTTTTGTGCGCGCTAAAAATGTTTAAATTATGAATAAACCCTTTCAAGCAATCCCTGAACGTCCCGCGGGAGCGTGAGGCACTATGGGAAAAGTGTGTACATCGATCGAGCCAGCCGTTCGGTCACCCGCTGCCCGTTCGCGCCGTGGGAGCACAGAACGAAAAAAAAGAAACACGTCGCCGCTTCAATATTCTTACATCGTAAAACAATTCGCATATCCGAACGCATCTGCATGTATCTCTACGCATGAAATGTGAAAGGAATAACGCAATCATTGTACACGTATTGCCTAGCGTATGTATGTATATCGGACGTAGCACATAAACGGCATGTGCGTTACCGCGTGCCGATGCCGTCAAGACGTTCTGTTGTCATCAATATGAGCCGAACCCTGAATTAATGTTTAGTGTACGAATACTCGTAATGTACCAATGTAAATGTGACGTACTGCATTGCCATACTCACCTTTCCGTTTAAGCATTTGGTGTCATGAACACTTTTGCGCTTGCTCGCTGTGTTAGGCGCTATAGCCTATTCAAAAGGTAATATCAGAGTTGCAGCTCATCTTGCTCACGACTATACATGCCTGCGGTGTACATTCACCTGCGCGCCAACACGCGAAAGCACAAGCAGCGTTTCTAAAATGCAACAACTGCAGTTAGTATCAACGAAGGGCGATAAAGGCTTACCGTTTGTTACATATATGGTGCGAGCGACGCGGTCTGATCAATGTGTACTTTATTTTAGTAAACGCATACGATACCCTCTCGAGTAGTCTTTAAAGGGGCCCTGCAACACCTTTCTTAGTTATATTGGAATAGTCTCATTATTGACGTATGACTCTTCACGAGTCATATGCCGCAAAAATTTTTCGAATCCCTCAAGTCTAAGTGGTGTTACCAAATTATAGAAATCACGTTCCGCAGCTTTCTCCCTCAACTCAAAGCCGCCAGCGCGCGGAAAGCTAAGCAGGGAGCGGAGGGAGGGAGCGAGGAGGTGCGAGGCTCCGCCCAGCGCCGGCGGAATTTTTTTTCTTCTGGGCGCAACCACGTGGTCTGTGGCGCCACTTCCGGTCGGCTTGCGTGGTTCTCGTCGAGCGGAGCTATCGCCCTATCGCCGCTATCGCACCGTGTATCGCGCGTGCTTGAAAACTGCGAGTCGGTTACCCGTAGTGTTTTCATCGCTCTACCAACCATGGACGCAAACCTACGTGTGCGTTTGCAACGAATGACAGCCGAGATGGGTTTCGACCCATACTCCGATACACCGCCTCGTAAGACGGCACTGGCAGACGACGACTCCGACCCGCCGCCGTCACCGGACGCAGGAATCGACGGTATGCAATGGTAAGTGTGATAGCTGCTCGTTCTCTTGATGGATACGCGTACTGGCATCACGATCAAAGTCATAGTCTCAATTTGAAGTTGAACGGCAGCTGAAATGACACTGCCGACCTAGTGCTTGACGGAAAGATTCCTGTCAATCGCGGCTCGGCAACATAGAATGATACGCGCCGTCGAGCCCGGCCGTGAATCATAGAATGTAGTGCGAACGATGACCAACGAGTGCTGCAGCAGCCATCGGGAGAAACCATAAATATTTAGAACTGTCGGAGTGTCGTGGTAAGCCACATCGTCGCGCTGCACTTACATAAGTGTGAAAATATAGGCCGTGCGCGTCTCCCTTTCGTGTTGATTAATATGTGTTACGTTTGGTACCGAGCTGTTGTTTGGTCGCCGGAAGAGATATGTTCCCGTACACTCATTTGTTTTTCCTGCAGGTGCCTTTGTGGACTTTGTGTGCGCAGCGCAAGAGCTGTGGAAAATGTGTGCTGTCGAGTGATTGCGCAAGTCGTTGCTAAAGGCACCGACGATTGCATAACACGGCACGCACATTTCCACAGCCTGTGTCTAAATCCCGCCGTGCTAGAAGCCATGTATTGGGAACTTGAGGACCATGGCGTACCTACTCCATCCGACCTGCACAAGTAATTAGGTTGCTTTCCCATTTTCCCGAAAAAAAAGGGGGTGTATGGGGGGGTACTGTGCCAGTCTAATTGTGCATTGTGGCTACAGGCATAGGAGTGCGCACGGAGGGGGGTGGGGGGGAGGGGAGGTAAGCCGCCCCCCTAAACTACCAAGTGGGTGTGCAAAATCTGCCCAATACTCAGTCGCACTTGTCCAGTCATTGTTTTAAGTGCAGGGTTATGGCCACGCAGGTTTTTGATGATACTGGCGGCCGAAGGCCCCTGATGTTGCATTCCAAGAGCTGTTTACTTCCAATCTTTACTCCCGGAAAGTCGGAAACCATAAGTAAGACATTGTGGGAACCACGTCATCGCATCATATTCATTTTTTTCATTCATTGTAAAGCATGTCTTTTGGACTTGGCCAACCGAGGTAGAGGGGCTTTGACCCCCATGCCCCCTAATGGGCCGTGTTGCACGCCTATGGCTGTAGGAGCCAGGTCCAAGGGTTGGTGTGATTTTCTCGTAACTGGTGTCACGGACATCAGCGAAATAGCGTTGACATTTGCATCATAAAAATATGTCTTTGTGCAGGAAGTACCGCTTCACGGCTTATCGTTTATTTACACGCTGGTGCTGGGGCCGACTGGGACGACGAAACCGTGTGGTGCTGCCAGCATGTGTTGTAGGCCGTATCCGCAATGAATTTCCATCGGCCACCTATGTCGGCTTTCACTATCCAGCACTTTGATGAAAAGGTGAATCGATGGCATTGGTAAGCAGAGAGAACTGTTCACACATTCATTCACCGCATCAATATCACATGCCTTTTATTTCACCTGCAGGGTGAAAGGGCCCTACAAAAGTGGGTAGCAAAAATACAGAGGTGGCTATGGCAATACAGAAAATACTAGATGCAATGAATATCAGTGGTTAGCAATATGCAACAGGAATTCATAAATTGACAAAAGTAGAACATGACTGGAACAGAATTCTGCAGTTCTATAGTGGGGACATAAAACTGTATTTAAATGCATCAGTGCTGTAATCAAAAGGAGATGTTCAACTCGTGGGTGGTGGAGGGTTAGAGTACAGAGAAACTTCAAAGATTCGGTGTCACAACAGGAGCACGGAATTTAGCTTGTGCCACTGCTCCCTGGCCTTCTATATGGCTAGTTATGCTCATGGTATTCCACCAACCTGCTCTTTCCTCTTGCCACCTTAGTGGACAGGGCGCTGCTTCTCGGGCCACATGTGCACATTATTCTGTCCCCTCTTGAAGAGAGCGGCCATGTGCTGTGTTTGTCTTTGAAGTGCCGCCGAAGGAGCGTCCTTTTCCCACATATGTCCCGATTGGGGGGTCCCTTCTTATCTCCAAACCCTTCTTCCTTTGTTACCCACTTTAAACGGGCGACACGTGCGACCATCAGAGTGCAGTTCGGCGTCGTCTTTGTCGGCTCATGGAGGGAGAGAAAACGCCGCCGACAAACGAAGAAACGCAAGGTAGCGGCAGTCTCACCCCACCAGCCCGAGCAACAGCACCGCTTTTTTTACGGGGACTTACCGAGTGCTTGGGAATGTTTTAAATGAAATGTAACCACCATTCCTGCTAATTAAAGTTAGCTTTGTTTAAATGTTCACAAGTGTTCGACCGTTAACTGGCTGGATAGCGGGCGCTTTGACCCGTCAAATGCGAGCTGCGACACCAGCAAAGTAAAAAAGCGAGACGACTGCCATCAGCCGCCAAATCAACGTCCGCCGGCAATGGGATACGTCGCCACGGCAAGACCCCCGGTTTGGCCCAGACATTCACCCACTGCAAGGATTACATCGCCCAGGAGTTGAGCAGCTGAAAGCACAAGGGCAGCAACAAGGTGGGCTCGTTTCATCTTTCATCGCGCAGCTTAGCACCATTTGCTTCACATACGTCCGCTTCGAGACAAAACGTGAAACACGCAAGAATGGATCGGGACATGCTGATGCACGAGTGTCGAAATGTCACATCGGAGGATGAAGCTTCCACATCAAACATTCGACCGCAAAGAACAGCAACACTTTCGATGAAGGCTAAAGAAATTTATGAAACATGCCGCGAAGAGCACTGCTGCAAACTAGACGCTGTTTGGAAGAATGTGGAGATCGCTCTTCAAAGGCTGTCATGAGCCAAGGAAAGACAGTTCACCAGTGCAGCAAAGCAGCTTCGTGCAAGTTATGAGCGCTACGAGCATGTCACCGCAAGATACACTTCCTTTCTCAACAAGGCAAACACGTCTGAAGCCAGGCAGGAATTGCAGCTCCAAAAGGCAATCGATGCAGACCGTGAGGCCATTGTCAACGAAAAGTTACGTGAGGCTATGCAACAAGAACACGACAACACACAGGAAACAGCGTCGCACTTCTCTCTATCGGCCCACTCAAGAGCTTACTCCGGGCTCCTCCACGATTAGCCTAGTCGCTGTGCAGGCACGCGCGCAAGCCGAGGCCATCAAAGCCAGAGCTGAGTTTGGTCGTAAGGAGGCCACGATGCGCCTAGAGAAGGTAAGAATTGAGTTCGAACTTGAAGTCTTACAGCATGAGAAAGAAGCAGCTGCAGCAGACGCACAGGCAAGTGCACTCGAGGCAGCCGTAGAACAGGATGGCAGGGAGTGTGTGCGCATGCACCCACCTATAGACCAAGCACAACGGGTTTCGAGCTACATCACTGAGCAAGCAACCATACGTGATGCCGAGCTTGCGTCTCTTCGGGCGACTGTTGTGCACGCAAGAGGCCAGAGCTTGGAGCATGCCGAAGCAACAAACATCCACACAGACTTGCGTGATTATCAGCAGCCGCCTGCGTACACGCCGCCACCCAACAGTTCAAGCTCGGAGCTTGTCGGCGTCCTTAAGTTCCTGTGCCGCAAGGACCGTGTCTCTACTGGACTGACGAAGTTTGATGATCGACCTGAGAACTTTCGTGCTTGGAAGTTATCTTTCAAGGGAATCATCAGAGATGTAGATCTTTCTGCGCAGGAAGAGCTCGACCTTCTTATCAAATGGCTTGGTTCTGAATCATCACGTCAGGTTCGAAGGTTGAAATCTGTGCATGTCGATGACTTTTCGAAGGGCTTAAACGTCGTGTGGAAACGGCTTGACGACACCTTCGGACGTCCCGAGGCAATTGAAGATGCGTTGCTGAAGAGGTTGGAGGACTTTCCAAAAATACCGTACCGGGATAACGTGAAGTTGCAAGAGCTCGGCGACCTCCTGCTGGAACTCGAGGCTGCAAAGACTGATCCGTACCTCGCAGGCCTTAGCTATTTGGATACTGCAAGAGGTGTAAACAAAATTGTTCGAAGTTACCATCCGGGCTTCAAGAGAATTGGATGTCAGTGGAAACAAAGTACAAACAACAACACAACACTGCATTCCCACCTTTTGTGGTTTTCTCCAAATGTGTTCAAGATCAGGCAAGCATGAGGAATGATCCTAGTTTCATCTTGCAACCGCAAAATGTGTCGTCTTCGTTCACACAACAACAAGAAGAAATTACGACCAAGACCCCGCGGCAAAAATCATCCGTATCAGCAAGGAAAACAAATGTGGATCCCGCCTTCGAACACTTTCCAGAAACCACTCCAAAGGAGCTGCCTGTGCCGAAGAGCTTTGAAAAATGGTGCCCGCATCACAAGAGACCCCACCCCCTTGAAAGGTGTCGCGCTTTTTGAGAAATAGCATTGGAAGAGTGGATAACCTTCCTCAGAGTGCAGGGTATCTGCCTGCGATGTTGTTTATCCACAAACCACACGCAGTGGCAATGCAAGGTGGTCGTGAAGTGCCATGTATGCAGCAGTGGTGACCATGCTACAGCACTTCACCCATCATCTCCGTGCTCAGAGTCGCCGAAGCCTGTTGAATGTAATGACAACTCGGCACATCACTCGGAAGGAAGAGTCACATCTACGTGTACCGAGGTAGCAAATGCTAACGATAGCTACAGATCATGTGCTAAAATCTGCCTCATGGATGTGATTCATCAGTCTCAGCCTGAAATGACACCCAGAGCATACGCTATACCCGATGAGCAGAGCAACCATTCGTTAATTAGGCCAGAACTTCTCGACAAGTTCAGTGTCGAGGGGACACCCACCAGGTACGCACTACGTACTTGTTACGTCAGCGCTGAAGTTGTTGGAAGGATCGCTCACGGCTTCTTCGTACGGAGCGTATCGGGTGATGTCAAGCTTCCCCTCCCGCCTCTTCTCGAGTGCGATGAGATTCTTGACAACAGGGAAGAAATTCCAACACCAGATGTGGCACGGAACTACCCTCATTTGTCAGCCATTGCAACTCACATTCCGCCTCTTGAGGAGGCAAGAATACTGCTTCTCCTTGGCCGAGATGTACTCAGAGTTCACAAAGTTCGCCAGACCATAAACGGGCCGCTTGACGCTCCTTACGCACAGAGGCTCGATCTCGGATGGGTCATTGTCGGAGACGTTTACGTGGGTCGTACACGCAAAACAGGCACTATAAATGTGTTTAAGACACACGTTCTCAACAACGGACGACCATTTCTCTTCAGCCCATGCACAAAACATTTCATCGTGAAGGAAGCGCCGGTTCTCTGCGCTACGGATAGACATCGGGCCCCGAATGATTTCTCATCAGTAACACTATCAGATGACACCCTAGCACCTAATCTGTTCGAGACAACGCGTGAATACAATGAGCATGCCCTCTCCATAGAAGACAGGGCATTCCTCAAGATAATACATAGGGAAATAAATCTAGACAAGTCAAACAACTGGGTCGCCCCTTTGCCTTTCCGCTCGCCGAGAGGTCAGCTTCCATACAACAGAGACCAAGCTCTTTCTCGACTGTACTCGCTGCGACGCACGTTGCGAAAGAACCCGGAGACAAGAGAACGCTTCGTCAACTTCATGAAAGAGCTGTTCGTCAAGGGTCATGCAGAGGAAGCTCCACCACTTAATATGAAGAAACGCAAGAAGAAAGGATGCGCATCCACAACAACTGGAGGAATAGACACGGCCAATCTCTACAAACAACACTGGCATCAAGTGCAGAACATGGCTGATCAATTTTGGAAACGCTGGCGCACAACGCACCTCGCTACTTTGCAACAACGCTGAAAATAACAAGGAATGGCACAATCAAGACATTCTGCCGACCGATATCAGAAGTGGTGCACTTGTTTTCACCTTTATTCAACAGTGGCGTTTAACAACCGCAGACACCAGGCAGGGAGTGTTCTGTCCCCTCTTGAAGAGAGCGGCCATGTTCTGTGTTTGTCTTCCGAAGGAGCGTCCTTTCCCCACATATGTTCCGACTGGGAGGTCCCTTCTTATCTCCAAACCCTTCTTCCTTTGTTACCCACTTTAAACGGGCGACACGTGGGACCATCAGAGTGCAATTCGGCGTTGTCTTTGTCGGCTCATGGAGAGAGAGACAACGTCACCGACGAAAGAAGAAATGCAAGGTAGCGGCAGTCTCACCCCACCAGCCCGAGCGACAGCACCGCTTTTTTTACGGGGACTAACTGAGTGCTTGTGAATGTTTTAAGTGAAATGTAACCACCATTCCTGCTAATAAAGTTAGCTTTGTTTAAATGTTCATAAGTGTTCGACCGTTAACTGGCTGGATAGCGGACGCTTTGACCCGTCAAATGCGAGCTGCGAGACCAGCATACACGTGTTGCTTAATTGATATGGATTGTAAAATTTTTATGCAGACAATGACTCCATTGTCTTATTGCTACATTCTTGGGTGCTCTTCTCCTTCCCCTCTCTTCAGACCGCTGCCAAGGTAAATTGCTACAATTTCCCAGCCAGCCATGATGTTCCTTTCGCTGGTACAGTGGAATATGTTTTCATTTTGTATGATGCCAACATTACCCAAATATTTAGCTAGCTTAACTGTGTGATGTTTTAGTGAACTTGGATTGTACTTTTTTTGATGCAGTACATTTTTTGCCAGTTTTTTTTTTCAAGAATGCATGAAGGAGGTTGCGCTGCAGTATGATATCAAATTTCCAATTAGATGTCTTATTTTGTACTGACATATCCAACACAGAACTAGAATGAACACAAAACGGCTATTGTAAAGGCATGAGTGGTTTGATGGTATGAGTAAATGAGGATGTGACAAGACAGACACTCTCAAGAGGTTGTCATTGGAAAGTTCACGAAAGGATTTACTCATGCATGTTCGTTTAAACAAATTGTAAGTAGTAGTTATCTGAGATAGCAGGTCTGAAGGTAAAGGTTATCACTAAAAACGGTTACACCAACCGTTCATAAAGCCTATTTATCAGTGAGCGGTACCGAGTGGACGTTGACGCACATGGTCAAGTTTGCGCTCGTCTGCCCAGTTTCGGTAATCTCCCTTGCCAGTCAGCCTTTGGACATGCTCATGACAGCTGAACTACAAAACAGAGATGCCATGGTGGTACAGTAATTACGGTGCTCGACTGGTAACTCAAAAGTTGTAGTTTCAACCCTGGCAGCTGCAGTCTCATTTCAATGTAGGTGAAATGCTAGCAGCCCGTGTACTTAAATTTCGGTGCACGTTAAAGAACCCCAGGTAGTAAATTTTCCAGAGCCCTCCAGCACGGCGTGCCTCATAATTATATTGTGGTTTTAGCACATAAAAGCCCTGACATTATTATTATTATTATTAGTAGTACTACAAATTTGTCCTTCTTACATTTTTAAAAGCATCCCCCCCCCTGACCAATTATCATATTGGCTCAGAAACCTAAGCTGGCCAAGCAGCTCACTTGGATGCTGAGTCTGTGCTTGATCCTGTATGCATTACACTTCCCTTACAAAGAATGTCATTTTGTATTCATACCACCAAACCACTTACACTTTCACAATATGTTGTAGCTACTGGACGAGCAAACGACTATCTTGAAAAAAAAAAACAGCTAGTTCTGTGTTCGATATCGGTGCCGTTGGGTCATCAGGAGCTCTTCTTTTGAAGGCCTGTCGACATAGGCATCAGTCATGTGATGGCCTTGTGAGCTGCTCTGTTGGCTAATACTTTGTCTCACTGAGACATTGCAGCGTTCCGTGACATCCTGGAGGAGGAGTCGGACATAGGCTGCAATAAGAAAAGGGCATTGTCATGGTTAGAAAACCTGCTAGTTTTGCTCTTGTTTAGGATATTACACAGGGCATCTGAATGTGAACAGAAATTTCTACTTAGTACCAACGTGCAACCAGTGACAATTTGAAATTATAGAGAAAATACCCTAAAGAAGGAACCTGACGTCCAGTTTAATTGATCTCTCATTTTTCATCGCAACACCAGGTGCCCACCTTTATTGGGCTTTGAGTGCTATTCTGGTGAAAAGGTACGACTATAACTTAGCCTGTGTTTATGAGCCATTTGCCAGCTTCCTAGTGCTTAATTTATGCTATCAGACCATTGAAAAGACTGGGCAGGGATAATGGGAGAGCAGAAAACACTTGGTACACTTCTCATTTTTGGCGAGCAGTATGGGCTATATATTTATCTTCTTACTAATTTATTTATTTATTTACAGGATACCTGCGTTGCCTCAAAGGCGTTATTGCAGGGGAGACATCTATCTGTAGGATCATATGTTACATGTTTTATAGTGAAAAGCAACACAAATATATGAAACAAGGTTAACATCAAGATAAAGAAAATGAAAGGACAATAGGTTAGCATGTTAAAAGATAACAGAAAGTTGAGACAAAAATCTAGCACAATTATACATTATTGTAAACACAATGGGGAATAAAAATTATGATTATCAGGTACAGAAACATACTATTCCGGTAACAGGTTCCAATCTCGTACAGTTTGTGGAAAAAAAAGACCTGGAAAAATGATTTGTGTTGCAACTTTATGCGTGTACTTTCTTGGAGTGGTCGTGCCTAGTTGAGACGTAGGATGTTGGTGACAATAATAGATGTTGGTGACATTAGCCAACATTCCCAGGATTTGGGGACATTTTTGCGTGGCGCCATCTCTTGGCGGTAGCAATGGCATCCTGCCATAACTGAATGGGAAATGGGCAAAAAAAGAAAAATCATATCTCTTTAAAAAAGCAAGCAATCCAAAACGACTTGAGGTTTTAGTAGAGACCTACTGGAACGTTTTGGTAAAATTGCAGTAGTATTGTACTGCAAAGCGTGTGGATTGCCAGGAGAATTGAACACTGCCCACTATAAACACATCCCAGGCAGCACGCCGGCATTGGACCAATCTCGGAACAACGTTGGTAAACATTGGCAGAAATATTGGTCCTGCGTTGGCTTTTGGGGGTTTGCTACACCTAAATGTGCATTGGTCCAATATTGGATGCCAATGATTTTCCAATAATGGCAAGGATGGCTGGAGCCAACATTGTCCGTCCAACATATCGCCAATAATGGCAAGGATGGCTGTAGCCAACATTGTCCGTCGTACGTATCGCCAACATTGTATAAACATTGGCAGCTCCAATGTTTTTTGCCAGCCTTTATCGTTGGCTGCACCATCGTTCTTTCTTTTTCAGCGTTTCACACTGGTTCTTGCCAGCCTTTTTGTTGGCTATGTCAACATCTTTACGACATTTTTCACTGAATGTGTAGTTTAACATGAGGTAGATTTTTGTGCACGTAAATAAATGCATGTTGCCCACGCTTTTGCTTTTTGGCAAGCAGCAGGGATAATCAGCGTAGAAAAGCTGAGAGTACACACAACTTTATTCTGCATGTATACATATGGCAAAGATACTGCAAGTATTGAAAATAATTTTGCATTTCACGCTTTGTTCTGCTGACCGCTTGCACAGAACCTACACTAATTACCTTGAATAACGCTCTTATATTAGAAATCGCGGAAACGGGACCACTCACAAACACACACAGCCTCCCTGTTAGCGCTTATTTAAGTTGTCAGTTCACCGAAGGTTCAAAAGGAAATGAGTGAAAAGCGAAGCGTAATGCAAAATGAAATAAATGAACATCTACATGCGAACAGACATTCGACACAGATGAAATCTATAACCATCTTGAACTACCGGAATGTTCATAGCCTATTTGTTAATTAAAAGGTAACTGCGGCAAGAGCTTCAAAGACTGCAACAACTTCAAAACTAATGAAAATTTGTGTGTTACAGATCCATCATTTCTTTGCGCGAAACGAGCGGCGAAGGGCAAATCAAAAACGGATATTTAGCTGGCGCACGACAACGCGATAAAAGAACAAAACAACAAACGCAAATGCTGAAACATCGCTAAGGGCGAGGACTTAACTAACCTGCTTCGACGCGCACAGCAAAGCCCACCACATGGGTATTCACAAAGTAACAATTTTAGAGAAAGTACGTGGTAATGTATACGTTAATAAACGCAGCACATATTTCACGTACGAAAAACACGGAAAGTAACATGCGACTAAGGAACGAAACGACTTACTGAACGCGATACGTACACAAAAATCCGGCGGAAAGTTTGCGATCTGTCAGGACACATCGGCGCTTATCTGCGGATCGCTCTTCAAAAGTCAAAACAATCAAGTCCGATGAAGAACAGGACAGCTGCCTTCTCACTGTGGCATCGTCGTCGAATCTCCGTATCCATAGAATCGCGGCATCCTGTCTCGATATCCGACTTCGTTTTTCCCGATGACTCTTGACTGAATACTGAGGGGCGCGCGCGCGGCGCCCGCCGATGCTTGGAGCCCGAACGAGGGAAAGTAACCACCACTGACTGACGAAGAATAGCCGCCGGCCAGAAGGGGCCGAAACGCGTACGCATCTTCCGAGGTGCCGTCGTCTCCCGCGATCTCCTCACCCCCCCCCCACCCTCTCGTTTTCTAAGGCATTGAAAGCCCGGAGCCACGTTTGAACCGTCGTGGGCGGAGCAGCCGTCAAGTGACAAGTGTTTTATGACCAGCCACCCCCGCGGAACTGCCGGAGGAGAGGACGCAAAATTCTTGAGCAAAACATGGCGTCGCGCTGCTTCTCCGGCCTCCCGACCACCGAGAACACTTGTTCGAAGTGAACACGTCTGGTTGCGTGAAGCGTTGAGAGTGCAAACATAACTCATCGCTCATCTGGAGATTCCGCGGGCGATACTGTAGTCTTGGACAGCACGTCGCTGTAGCACGCACACAAAGAAGTTACAATCCTGTAATCCAACCAGTCGTGTAGCAAACACAAAAATACGTGGTGTGGTTGAAGTGACATGAAATGTTTTGATTGTTCGCCACTAATAAAGCCGTCAGAAAAATTTCGGTGCGCGTGCGCTAAAGGCGCACCAGCGCAGAGGCCCATTGCGAAGCAGACTAGAATTCTATAGCTTCAATCAATGTAAAGGCAGGGTTTTTTTTTATACAGTTGCGTTGTGTACGCTGGCTGTATCACACAATTAACTTTCAACAAGCATTGCAAAGTGAGATGTCTTTTGTTTCCTTTCTCATAGATGTATTTCCAGCAGCGCGAAACTCACTTGAAAACTTTGTACTTATTTTACATTGCGTAACATCTCTAAAACAAATTTTGTCCAACTGTTTAGGATATATTTGGTGCCACACTAAATGCCAACTTAAAAATCAAGACCCTGTGTGCGCCATTGTTCCCTTTCTTATAGAATGGAATTTCCAGTTTTGTTTGTTGACTGACAGCAATGGACTGTTTTTGCCATATTTATACAGTAAAAGCTCGTTAATTCCACAATCATTGTTTCGGAAAATCAGACAATTACAACGTGTTGTCTGGTCCCGCCAAGCATGTTTATTGTTTAATGGCACCGAACTCTCGTTAATTCGGTCATATTGGGGCGCAACCGGGTTAATTCGGACGAACCTCGGAAAGCGCCGAGCGCGAAGCGCCACAAATATGCGA
Source organism: Rhipicephalus sanguineus (assembly GCF_013339695.2). Classification (NCBI taxonomy): domain Eukaryota; kingdom Metazoa; phylum Arthropoda; class Arachnida; order Ixodida; family Ixodidae; genus Rhipicephalus; species Rhipicephalus sanguineus. The sequence goes on along the minus strand of NC_051179.1, from coordinate 134,632,756 downwards.
TGCAAAGGAGCGAAAACGGCACTCGCGGACGGCCGAAACGGCCGCTGGCTTTCAGAAATGTGGGGTCGTCATCTACAATGGCGTTGTTATACGTAATAAGGAATGGGTTCAGAGCACGTTTCGGATTAGGACTCGACCGGGCCGCTCCCACGTCGGAACAGAAATACCAAGTCTCTTTTGCGTCGCGGGCCCGTTGGACGGCCCATAGCTGTTCTCGAGTCCGGGGCTAGTAAAAACATGCAGCCTCCCAGTTGGACGGCGTGATGCCTTCGCCGCCGTGTAACACGGGGCTTTTGTAGAATATTTGTAGAATACAGCAATGTGATAAGTAACCGGAAATCTTCTTTGAGGTGCGCTGGATGCCGGACAAAGTGATTTTCATATTAGCGTGCATGCGCAGGTGGTGGCTCGATTCGGGCTAACCTTCACTCATTGATGGTAAAAGGAAAAAAAAACATTCTTGCCGATAATGCATATGCTTGCCAGTGTTTAAGACATTTGAGCGACAACGTGTAAGTCTGGACAATATTGTCCGGCGCGAAGCATTGACCGTCCAATATTGTTTAACCAGTCAGATTGACTGGACAATATATCCGATCTACTGCCATTACTTAACCAATATTGTTTTACCAACGGATAAGCTGGCCCAGTATTACCATCCATACGGCCTGGTTCTGCCAATATTGTATGTACATCGGCAACCATGGACCGTTGTTGCCAACCTCAAAGAATGGCACGACCAATATTGTATGTTGGCTGGCAAAGATGGAGCATTATTGGCAGCCTTGTAGGGTGGCTTGCCAACATTGGTTTTATAGTGGTTTGTATGGGCCATCATTGGGCCATCGTTTCCCAACGTATAAACAATATTGGACCAATGTGCTGTGCTGCCTGGGATGGGGCCCTATTGTCAAATTTTAAACACTCCGGAAAGCCACGCGGTTTGTGATGTGACACTGTAATTATAACAAAATGTTCAAATAAGTCTCTGCAGTATAGAACTGGTAGTCGTTTTTGACAACAAATTTTTTTTTCGTGAGATAGAATTTTTTTCGCCTATTTCCCATTCAGTTACGGCAGGCCGTCACAGTCACGGACGAGAAAAGGTGGTACGTGCATATGTCCCCAAATCCTGTTCATGCTAGAAAAGAACTTAATACCATGCGTACCAAAGGTGGGTGCTGTTTTGACTGGAAAAGCAGCGAAGTGACCCTTCCTTGCCTTCGAAATTTTCACTTTCCACCTTTTTTGTCCTCCTCGTGTTCTTGCTTGCTCCCTTGAGGCATTTTCATTAAAATGGAGTACAGCCAGCTGTGTCCTTGAAAATGGGATGTGCATTGAAAACATTCTTTTAGCTGCACTTAGGTTGATTGATTCACTGTTGATGGTTGCAGTGGGTGATTAATATGTACATACATTTTGCATTATCATAATAAAGGGCAATTGTGGTCCATTTAGTACTTCACAACCTTTGCAACATCATGCATTCTTCATGCATGCGCTGAAATAACAGTGATACGCATGCAAATTGAACATCACATCATTACCAATGACAGGCCTAAAAGGTCAGTGACACAGAGAGTTCTGGAGATGAAAACAAACCATTGGCATGTGATCATTTCACATTTACTTGTTGGATAGGCAAGAAGCTAAATTTGATAGTGTTCTTGAAACCCAGAGTGCCTGAGCAATGTGGTTGTTAAAACGAATTGACACTGTGTGTTGGATGCATCAGGACAGAGGAGAAAGGGGCAGTGCATATACTCTCATATTCGGTTCGTGCAGACGTACAATTAAAAAAAAAACATTGTGTCTATTTGATGACAATTTATTACTAATTTGAAGATATGCAATTAATTAGTAACATACTAAAGTAGATTGTGCTCAGCTTCTAGTTACATGGACGAATGTTGCGGTTAGTGCAGCTGAAAGACGGCTTGCAAAATTTATTTAGCAAAATATACTCGTGCATTTCACAATTTGCCTACACTTATTAAACTCGTACATGCCAAAAGATATTGCATATAATTTTTGCAGCTGACCGTGCTTGCATTCCGTCTTCAGAATATGCCACCGATTTCCGAGCAAACCGGATGTTGTTAAATGACTCCAGCGATGACGTTTGGGCTTTGGGAGACAAGTGGCGAAGGTCAGCCAGAAGCCTAGGGTTCTCCAGGATGCCCCGCAATTTCCTGAAGGCCTGCGAGTCTTTTAACATGAAAGCAGTACAACCGTGGTAAGTGTGCAACGCACTGTGTAAGAGAGCTCACAAATATTTAAAGGGATAAACATTACTGCCCGTGCTCAAAGCACAATATAAATTTTTTGTTAGTCTATGGAAAAATGTTCCATTGAGTTTGCTGCACCAACAGCTTGTGTTGGTACAAGTAGTTGCACCATACAACTGTTAGCTAAGGATCTTCGTGGCTCCTTTCACCGTAATAACAATATGCGACTAAAGCTGGAGTTTTAACATCAATTTCACTTTGCAGTTCAGCTCTGGAGATAGTTGCTGGTTACAAGTGGCAGGATAGAATGCAAAAAAGTGAGTAAAACAGTGCAATATGAAGAACTGGTTATATATAAAAGGACACACCTCTTGACATCCAGTCTCTTTCTTCAAGTGGTCCGTGGAGACATTCTGTATAGGGGCCTTCATGGCCATGGTGAATGTTGCAGATGTGGTTCAACAAGCTCCTCCACATGCTCAGTGTGAGCTCTTCATCACCCTGGCCCATTGCAGCTACCCAATACAGATGATTTGTGATGCTCTGAATCCAGGGCTTTATGGACTCGCATCCTTTACTTTTCGCTGCCGCTTTGAGCTTCTTTTTCACTCCTAAAAGAGGTTTAATCATTGTAATACATTCAGGTAAATGAACACTAAAGGCAGTGTGAGCTATGGCATTACTGGACACTCTTACCAAAAAGTCCTCTAGCTCTCAGTATTCTCCTTATATTGTTTAAGATTTAGGAAATATATATCACACTTGATGCTGTAAGGAGAAGGGATATGTGTTCTGAAGGAGCGTGCGGTGGGGGGCTAGTTGGTAAGACATGGTAAAAAACGTAAAATTATGCTTGGGAACAAGACACAGGAAAGAAATGGACAGGACGAGCGCAGACTAATAACCGATTCATTAGAGTGACACCTCTTTTTTACAACAGCACCGCGCATGCGCAACAGTCATTCATAGTCGTACATTCTAAGATATTTTTCAGCAGCCAAGAAAGTCAAGTTTATTTTTGTGCTGGCCTTGTTAACACACTTATCAGGCCCATATCTTATCGTATGCGAGGCGTCAATGATTTCACTGCCTTTTTGCCTTTTTCATGGTTGATAATCTTGCCATGCCTGAAAAGTGGCATGCTTTTTCCCTTATTTTTCGTTTCACACAATTGGCAATGTCTTAGCAAGTGCATTGCACTGTGGTAACTCAGAGTTACTGTGCTCTTAAAAGAAGACTTATTATTGCACCATTCAGTATGCCAAAAAAAATTAAACCGCGGCTGAGTGGAACCTCACAGACAATATCGGTTTTACAGGGTGCATACTTAGTTCTGTGAGCGATTCCACAGTCTGCTTTCTTTCAATTCGAAAATCTTTGTTGTTGTTTGTTAGTGAGCAAAGATGGGACAACTTACATCGCACAGAAAAGTGATCATTTAAAATTTCATTCCCACTTTCTTAGGCTGTGCGAGTACTTGTGCACACAAGGAAGAATCTTAAACTTCCACCTCTCGCTTTCCACGAGCTCTTGTTTTTTTTGCATTGATGCTAAGGGTCCTCAACGATTCCATGACAGCCATGAGAAGAGCGAGAGGAAACATGGCAAAGCGAAGCCTGTCTAGTTGACTGATAAAACTAAACTGCACCATATACCTACGGGAGTTGAGAAGGGAGGATCTCACACACAAGGATGCGACTCCTCACTTGACAAGCTTAGAGTGGCATGAAAAGGGCTGCAAAAGGGCCTGTTGCAACTTCCAAGAAAGAAGTTGCGGCATTCTCGAGCGGGGCCACTCCTTGAGACATGTTCTGCCTTACCTGTTTGACCAGCAGGTCAAGGATTAGTTTTCTGCCTCATTAAAGTCTTCGAGTTCTGTACCGAAGGCGTTTGTCTCTTCAGAGCCTTTTCTGATCGAAAAACAATTGCAGCTCTAAAAACTGTAAACAGGAGCTTTCAGGGTGTTCATAGGTAAAATTCAAATTGGACCTTGGACCCTGTCGATTTGAAAGACTAGAAAACTTCACTGGTAACCACTTCTAGGTTATCTCATCTGGGTTAATATTTAAAATGATAGAAAAGTAATCAACTTACCCAAACGCAAGTATAATTCGGTCATCAGTAAGGATATGTAAGAGCAACACGTCAACTTCGGCTAAACAGATCTCAGTGAGAACAGGTGCGATGCTCGAACATATACATGTGCCACATTGTTCGACACAGACCTTTACCTCAAAGCCTACATGTGACCCATCTCTGCTAACTAACGAACAACCAAAACTAAAAACATAAGAAGAAGCGAGCGAGCTCGCCGACGCGCTCCTCCCACCATCTCGCTGGTAATGAAGAAACGCTTATAAGCGCCTGCCGTCTCTGAGTCGCTAAAGGGTTTGTACATAACGCTCGCCGTTAGCTACGTTGAGGATCTGCGTTTCATGGCGTAGTGGCTGGCGCCACTCGCTGCGGAGCCAGAGGTCCCTGGTTAGATTCCGCTCTTTGGAAGCATTTTTCTGAATCATTTTTCTTTGGGGCTTTTATATATATATATACATACTTATACATATACGGCGTATGACGGCGGCGACGGCGACGGCAAAATTCAGCCGAGACTGTCCATATAATTGCTATCGCAATAAAACAAAGCATATGCCGTGGAATCCTTCACAGAATTGAGTATGTGCTTTGTGAAATGGATGTTGTCTATGAGATTTCGCTCAGCCGCAGTTTAGCATATGTTGGGCAGCCAGGACGCTGAATTATTAAGTCTTCAAGAGCACTGTAACTCTTTCAGTCCCCACAGTGCAATGCACTTGCCTAGACATTGCCAGTTGTGTGAAATAAAAGAAAATGAGAAATGCAAGCCGCTTTTCAGGCACACCAAAATTATATCGACTGTGCAAAAGGCAAAAAGCCGCATGAAATCATGTATGTCTTGCATATAATAAGAGATGGGCCTGATAAGTGTGTTTGTTTGGCATCTTTACAGCTATCTGTACAAAAAAGAACTTGACTTTCTTGGTTGTTACAATGTTATCTTGGGACGTACGGCTATGAACGACTGTTTCGCATGCGATTTGCTGTTGTGAAAAAGAAGTGTCGCTCAAATAAATCGGTTGTTAGTTAGTCTGCACTCGTCCTTTCCACTTCTTTCCTGTGTCCTGTTCCTAGGCGTAGTTTTATGTTCTTGATCAGGATGTCAGTTTTTATGCAAAAATTTTATGGTTTTACCTCAATTCTATGCACATGCTGTCTAGGAAATGTCAGGTTTGCATTGAGTCATTTTGCTTAGGCTTTCTGGTGCTGAGCATGATATCATGATGAAATATGAAAGCACACAAAAACAAGGACTGCACTCATTAGTAATGTGTGCCATCTTTACTTGAGACATCTGCTGCCTTATTCGATTATAAATGGAATAAGGCAGTAGTTGTTGGAATGAAGTATGTTAGCCCATCAGTATGCCTAATCAAGGTGCAATTGAGTTTCTGCAGCAGAGCCCACGCAACAAGAAGCCATTGCATGATATCCTCTGTGAAAAAAGTGAAACAGTCAGCGTTAAAGATTCGTTTAACCAGCAAACAAAGCCCATGTAAATATGTTGTCACCTATGAAAGAGAAAATTGGCATACAGCCATTTGTAGCACAAAGCTGCCGGGTGATCCCTACAAATTTATGAGAAAGAAAAGCTTCCGGGTTTATGAATAATTCCTCCTGTTCTGGGGTTCAAACAAAGGTCCCACACCTTTAAGAACGGCAGTTGATGTACCGAATGAGAAACTGTAAGGCTTGTAGTTGGAAGCAAGATCGTGAATTGACAAATGAATAGAAAAAATCAGTTCCATGAAACCCCACACAATGTGGGAGGGGTTTCAAAGAGAAATTGCTATCCAGCAACTACAAAGCATTGCTCCCTAGTAGTGTGTGTGAATTTCCTTGAACTTCTGTGGTAGCATTTGGTGGATGCCAGTGTTGTCACCTATTTCTTGGGGTTATTCAAGAAAGCATATTTCTGCTATTTCAACAACTCAATGTGGCTGCGAATGAGGGGTCATGTTTAGTTGCAGTGGTATTAGCAAGATAGTCATGTTGTCATTGCTGTGACGCAATACATATAGACAGTTGAATATCAAAAGCCTGCACAACTGTTTCTAAGAAGAGTGTAGCCAGAAATTTTTTCGAGCGTAGGGATGGGGAGCCTATGCTTTATGTATGGTCATGCATGTGTTTTGTGTGTATTTATGCACATGAAAAATTGAAAAACTTTTAGGGGGTGGGCGAGTTGAACCCCCCTCTGGTTGTGCCAATGGTTCCTAAGGAAGAAGCGCTTTACACACCTTTATTTATGTGCCAGACATCAAAGTAATGTGGCATGCCAGGCTTCTTTATGCGGCAGTAAGTCCGGATGGCTGGGTGGCGGTCTGTTGAAAATACGTACAGAAGTGTAAAAGTTTAAAGTGAGCGATTCGTTAGGCAAGTTGGTGATCCATAATGTTATTAACAGCGCAAAAAAGGACAAGGGACCAGGAAGAATCACAGACAAAGTGAACATGAATTCAGATACATAAATACTCTGAAAAAACCGTAAGGCCAAATAATACATGTGCCACACGGACAGCTTTAACTCCTTTAACTGCAGTTTACAGGATTAACCACTGTTAACCAGGATGCGTTTTGTCGTGGTTACACAGGCTCAGTTAGCTCAGTTGAGCAAGACAATGAAACCACGAGCTGATCATATGCTCGGCAAGAAGTGTGGGTACACTTTTGGAGAGTTTTGTGGTACAACACAGCCATTCCACACCTCCGCGACTGTGTATTGAATCGTTCCACCTAACGACTACATATTCAGTGCTTGTGGCTCTATGATGTGGCTAGACATGAACAACGTGAAAAGTAATTCCCCTCAAGAAAAGTGTTGCGGTAGGGCTGCACTGTCTCGCTAAGCCCACGAGGGTGGAATAATCATTTCTGCTGGCCGTTCTACGATGAACCTTGCTTTCCACAAGTTGTGCTTGACTGTTCGCCAACTCGAGTTGCGTTCCATGAAAATCCTCAGACAATGCGAACGTGCCAATTAACTTCCGGTTCATGGCTTGTGCGCAGCATGTTTGCCATCTTGTTAGCTTCTCGGTTTGTGAGAGCGCACCATACTTGCCTAGCTCGGTTTGTGACAACCATGGTTAACATACTAACTGCGATTACGCCTGCCGTGTAACTACCCTAACTGTGGTTAGCCGTAACCTTAGTCAGCTAAACCGCGGTTAAGGCTGTCCGTGTGACAGGGGGTGTAAGTGAAACAACATGGCGGTTGTGGGAACCACCAGTGCATGTTTATGGCATGTGGTTATGAAAGAAGCTAAGCAAAGTTACTATCACTGTCCAGAGAAAACTATTACTTCCTGCAGAAAATTTTAACCCACCTGTTGTTAGGGACCGCACAGTAACGCCATAATGTTCCAGCTTTTCGAGGCACCGTGCCAGGCCTTCCTTTTCCATTGCGGAGCTACTTGGTACCGCTGATGACTGCATGAAATTAATTATAGTTACAGTGGGGTATATCTAGCTTCTTTTGCTTGCTCACCTCTCCTACCCTTATTTGCTCATAATGCAGGATTTGGCCATCCTCCGTCGCCAGGACAGTATACGTGCAATACTTTGCACTGTACCCTGGCGAGTCGCACCGGCCATCTCCTGCAATCTCTACACCATCCTCAGGCAGGTCCTTCAGCAGCTGGTCTTGGCGCGTCTGGAAAAGCTGGACACAGGAGTAAATGCATTAGTGTGAGACCATGAATAATCATAGACCTCGTAGGAGATGGCATGGAAGCTACCTATACAAGTAACAGTCAATATATGTACTGCATCATCATGATTATATTTTACGTTATTTTACGTCTGACAGTTCTATCAGACTTCAGAAATTTTTAATTGCTGATGCTATAACCACACATTTTTTTTTAGATTCAATTACTGAGATCTCTTGTTGTACTTATTTACAGCGCGTAATCTTTATTGTTTCCCACTTTACGGTGGAGGGTGCTTAAATGGAATGTGGTCGATGCCCACATTCCATTTGGGCAGTATTGTTATGTTTTATAAAAAGTTGGTATGTAGAAAAAACACAAGAGCAAATACAGAGAGAAATTTAAGCTGCTCTGCTTGAGGCATTTGTGATATTACAGCTTTGTAAACATTTTAATATACCAGAAGGCTGATGCACAGTTTATTTTTTGTAGAACACCTCTTCTCCTGAGGTCAAGTTCATCATTAGTGTGACATCACATATGTTTTATGGTGTACCTTGCTTCCTTAGTCTGTATAAGAGATTATGTTATTGGTTGATAACCTGTGTGTCTGCAAATTTGTCGAAATTGTGCTGTAATTAAATTTCTTTATTACCACAGTCTGTGTCACTGCAGGACATATTTTGCTTGTGTATTTACTCATTACCTCATCTTCTGTGACATTGTGACTAGGTGAGCTAGTTGGCACATCATTTGGAAGCAAACAGCACTAGAACATGACTCAGCTTGAAAACGCAAGACTGCTTAAACAACTTTCTATGACACCTTGATTATTGCTACTGGCTTATTAACGAAAGGGCCCTATGACATGATTTTACTGCAAGCCAATTTGCTTTAGTGGATTGTTTTTATGGTCTTAAAATTACTATAAAATTTATAATTGGTGTGGGTAAAATATCATTCACTCTCAAAATTTCTAAGAAAAGGAGAAGAGTGACATTGCACTTGCCGTCCCTGCGGTTCACTTGCTCAGTGATGCAACACATTGAATTTTAAAGAACATTTAATGTGTGCTGTTACATCGACGTGAGCTCACTGCTTGAAACACTTTGTTTCACACATATAAGTGTTTCTGAATGCTAATCTCTCAAGGTTAAGTTAAGCTGCACGCTCAAGTTATAGTTTGGGGTAGTTGGTTCGTATTGAAGTCAAACGGAGCATCAGTCCACAGGATGGGGAAGTAAAAATGCCTCGTCGTTTTTGTTTTTCCATTTCATGGTGCCGGTATTGAAAGCATTTTATCAGATTATTAGTGATATTGTATAGTATTTGTCATTGTTGTGATTATTAACAGAGTGTGAGTGGTTTAAGTTTGATGGGCTATAAGAATGCACCTTTTTGATGGCTGGCAGGAAGTAGCCTCTCTGGTAGTTGAAGAAGGTCCTCTCATGGACTGTCTGCACGTTGATGGACTTCAGTGCTCGCAGAAACGTAGCCACAGTGCAGCCAGAGAACAATATGGCAGCAGCCAGTAGCACATTCTTAGCTGGCTTGTTGCCGACTAGTGGCTGGCTCTGCCATGTCTCAGTGTGGTGGGGGCAGCTACTGGTGACATGCAGCATCGACCCCACCACCTTGAATTCGTTGCGGCAACGCTTGTGGCACACTCAGCAAAAAGCAAGCAGCTCCCTCAGGTTGCTTTCAAACACGAGGAACTTGCGCTCCTCGTGTGGAGCCTCTTCTGCTTGCTCACTGCGTAGTGCAAGCACCATACCATATGAAAAGTGCAACATTGTAATCAGATATCAAAATTCTGCCTCACTGATATCGCATTTTCAAACTGTTGAGATGAGGCTTCGCACAATGTTTGCTCTTCATGCCCAAAAAAGGGTAGTCTTGCAATACATTCTCTTCATGAGCCGTAACAGATGAGGCAGTTTTCTATTCTGTGAAAATTATAACACAGAGCAATGCAGATGTTTTGCTTGTGATGACTGCATATAGTAGTAACCTGATAATGCTGTAGTCGAAGGACTCATGGTAGCTGCTGTCGCTTGGACGTTCTGGTGCATCCTCCTCATCAACAAGCATTTCTTCGTCGGATGGCACAGGTGTTGATTGATGAGGAGGCCGGAAGTCAGTCGGAAGTTGGGGTGGAGGTGGCTCTGTTTGTGTTGCTTTGGCAACGTGAAGCTTGATGTCTAGGTGAGCCTGTACGCCTGTAAATAAATATTATTCTGCCTGATGGTACTGGTCACAATTATAACAATGTTCTGACTGCCTGGGATTATCACATAATCTTGGCATGTTAGCCATAATTTGAATTTTCTGCCAGAGGGCAGCATTATTAAGCAAAATAAATGGATGCTCACCAATATCCCTTGCTGCTTCCATGCCACGTGAGCACTGTGTAGCCACAGACACTCTTGCAGGATGGTGGCAGCTGCACTGGCACACTGTGGTCTGTAAATAGGGAGCATTTGAATTTACTAAAAGGATTTACGAAAATGTGTATTTCATCTGCTCAATGAACAATACTTCAGGGCTGATATTTTCCCTGCAAATAGTGAGCTAGCAATTGGAATAAATTATCATGTGTCTGGCATACTTACAAGTAGTGCTTGCAACACCTTTGTAATGCTTGGAAAAGGGGGAACTTTCATGCATACATCCTTTTGCTTTGTAATCACCACTGCTCTCTGCCACATTGTCATTATTCCTGATCTTTGGCTCAATGCAAGGCATGCCAGCTCCATGTGCTTGAGATTCCACATTGGAAAACTTGCTTAATCATGTTTTGTGCTCAGCACAAGTGATGTTATACATTCTCATATGTATAACGACCCTGAAATGCAGTGCAGTACATGCAAAAAAAAAAAGCTTTTAGGGGGAGAGGGGGCACAGCAAAAGCTTTTTTAAATAAATAACTACACTTTCTGTTAATACTTTTGCTCTTTCTTCCGTCCTTTGTCATCACTACAATGTGAAAATGGAAGAAAGGTGCCGACAACATTTGACTCCTTTTTTGCTACCGATGAGCGACGACTGCGATGAATAACACAGAAGTATAACTTACTGGAGGAACATCCACGGAGGTGCTGCTTGATGCAGCTGATGTTGCAGCCCCCGGTGATGACTGAACATCCATGGCATGTGGCTGTAGTAAAATCAAATCCGTGTCACATCTTTATGTGACAAATGCCAAGCGTAGTCACATTATTTCAGTAACATGCAACCTCTAGGTTGATGCACACTTGACTGTTGCCCGAGGATTGTGTGAAGAAGAGATGTTTGGTAAATCAACAAGGGGTGAATGAAAGCTGCCTTCGTTTTTGTCGAAAGTAACTAGTAAAATGCCCCATAACCACATTTTTAGGGCAGGTTGTACTGACCTCTTATGCACTCAACTCGGACGGTAGATGTCTGTACCAATCATTTTAACTTATATTTTGTGAAGCATAGTGGTGCAGTAGTTGAAAGTTCAATTATAGCAATTGCACCATGATAAACAGTGCATAGGCATACTCCATCCATAGCCAGTCCTTTTTGCAGCTGATATTTGTTAATTGACAAGGAAGTTCATAGCAACGTGTGCAATGCTTCAGAAGAGCAGCTGCCAGGTGCTACTGACACAGCTGCTTGGGTTAGCAGTGAGTGGCTTGGTGCATACTTGAAATGACATTTGCTGTGAGGTGTGACTGTTAGGAATATTATTGGCGACGCCGCCAGGTTTATCACATGTAATTGTGCAGAGGAACGCTAATTTTGAAGTGTATGTTTAACTTCTTCTTTTATGCTTGTGTGCTTTATACCCTTAGGTTTTTTCTCAATAGCTCTGTGATAATTTTTCTATACATATAGATCAGACAAGGAGCCATTCACTACATGAACAAAATATAGTTGTGGCCACTTCTTATGCAGACACGCGCCCCAATCTAACGAATAATATGCACTTCTGGAGGTACCTAATCATTTAGGAACTTTAAAGCTTGACCACATTTATCTAAATATGGGCCTTCATTTCTCAGCCTGCCTAGGTAACCAAGTTGAATTACATCCAAGTGTACTTGCACCTCCTGTGAGTTTTAGAAATCTGCACATCCTCAACAGCTTAGGGAAAGAGTCCTGCTACATATGTTCAAATGAGAGAGTTGAAGTGCAGCTGCTCTATTTACTTTGGCAAGTTTTAAAAATCAGCACAAATACACAGTAAAGAAACAGAAGAACCGTACTAGTAATAAAGCTGAAGCAGTACAACTGTGCCATATTCCTTGGGTGAACTTCTAAGAAGGCATAACACAAAAAGATATAAATAAAAAGCAATACAGCTGCTACATTATAGTGTGATATGAGAAAAAACTGTTGCATTGAAGTCAGTATATTCATGCATCACGAACTTTGAACAATCTAATGGTAATTGATAGGTGGCTCAATCAAATAGGTTGAGAGGAAAAGGAATTTGAAAGGTATTGCATTTAGAATGGGCATATTACTGTACCTATAGCAATCCCGCTGCTTTTAAAAAGAAATATGACTTATTGGAGGAACATCCATGAAACTGCTACTTGATGCAGCTGATGTTGCAGCCCCCTGTGATGACGTAGCATCCGTGGCATGTGGCTGAAGTAGTAAAATCAAATCTGCACTTAAAGATTTGACGAATGCCAAACAAAGTCGAGCACTATTTTGGTTAACATGCAACCTCTAGGTGACACACACGTGACTGTTGCCTGAAGATTGCGTGAAGACAAGATTGCAGGTAAATTAAGAAGGGTTGAATGAAAGTGCTTTTGTTTGTGTCGCAAGTAATAAGTGAAATGCACCATAACCACATTCTTTAGGACAGGTTATACTGGCCTCTTATGCACTCAACTCGGACGTTAAATAGGAGCTGTATGTCTGTGTGGATAATCTTAACTTATATTTTGTGAAGTGCACAGGTACAGCAGCTTAATATTACATTATAGCAGTTATGTGCTCTGCATGTCACGTCGAAAACTCCAGTGGATGTGCTTTATCTGTCATACTTCACACCCAAACATTTTAATTGGGTATGTACTATAACAGGCGAATCGCATCCATCGCAGTATTCTGTATGAAATGCATCACCGTTTGATCAGAGAAAGCAACAGCACCTGCTGTACGTATGGAGTGCTCCACTACATCATGTACACTTACCGGAATGGTTGGCAGAAATAAGCTCGGTACTGCATCCGGGTTCAGACGTGCGCGTCCGGCTTGAAACGCCATGGCTTGCATCACGGCCGGGTTCCGAGTATAATCCTCGGCAGAAAAATGCCGTCCACATACGATTAAACGTGCGCGCTTTTCTGAAGCTGGCAAACCAATGCGCCGTAACCACGTTTGCCGACGCTCGGCATCTTCAGGAACCCGATGCATTTCACTACTGTCACCTTCGCAGCCAGCAACATCACATCGTTTGCGTTTCTTCCCTGACATGTTTAACGCAGTAAAGGCGTTTGCGAGTCGAACGAGGCAGCAGCGACGGGGCGACTGCCGTAACTTGGGCGCGGCCGCTGTGTTTCCAACGCACGTGCTTGGAGCGTAAACAGAGAGATCGGCTAAGGTCAGGGATGCGCTGGCTGTAACTCATGTCAGCGCTGCTCGAGTTCGCCGGCCGCATTCTGCGCCAGCACAGTAAACACTACTCGATGTGAATGTGGACTTCGAGCCTTGAGCACGCTCGCTCGGCGCTGTTGCTATAAACTAAAGACTAGAAGAAAGGATCGTGGGGCATCGGGCCGGCGCGAACCCATCCCCCGGCTGTCTGCAGCTACCATGAAAATGCGAGTCTGCTTGGTCGCTGTGTCGCGGTTTCTCGGGAACGAGAGACTACGAGGAGGAGACGCCAAGTTACGGCTCGATGACATACTGAACAGACAGTAAACGGGACTCTCGCCATACAGCGAACACAGATATCCTAAACTAGCCGGCGCCAGCATTGTTATCGGAGAAATGCTGCGCCCCTGTCTCGGTCGGTCGTGAGAACGTGCCGACGATGCAGTTTCCAGCTGACGAGGCAACACTCGAACGACTGCCACTCTCAACGGCAACCGGCGATGGTCAAAAGCACAGAAATATTCACGATTTCGGCACTGCGCATGGTGAAGAAAACGCACCCACGCAACTACGAGCAGACGAGCTGTCGGTGAGACCGGAAGTGCTAATATTAATGTTTGTTCGGTGTTTTTAACGGCATAACACAATATAAACATACATATTATCAACTTATTGAGCTCAAAATTAACAACGAAAGTAATAATGAGGGTGTTATTGTGATTATAACATCAGCCAATGGTGGAGCGGCCGACAATCGCGTCATATTTTGCCGACTAATACATCATTTGTCGAGAGAAGAGGGAGCGATTTTCAGCTGACTTTGAGAATTTATTGTAAATTCCAGGCCGTGCGCATCGCTATAATATTTGGCTCGCGTGTTCTCGGGAGCCTCGACTACCGATCGGCAGCGCTTTTTGGGCATGCTCGAAAAGTGTTGCAGGGCCCCTTTAAATATCAGAGCCTCACCTTCAGCTCGTCGACAGTGTCGACGGACGTTGATTCCAAATGGTTCCGCGAATTGCATAGACCACTCCTAAACTTCATCTAGGAAGCAGGGTTGTATTGTTTTATTTAATTTATGCTGCAGGGGCAGGGGACCCGGCTCGACTCGCACGTGACTGACTTCGTGCCATGTTTTTATTAGTCATCTCTAGAACGGACGATGCCTCATAGCGGTGAAGAGAAAACTGGGCACAGGCAAAAACCAGATGTATGTACTAAGGGACAAAGAAGGCAAACTCACTAACAATATGGATGGGATAGCTTAAGTAGCTGAGGAGTTTAACAGATATCTGTACAGTAGCCGGGGCAACCAGGGCGATAATGTAAGAAGTAGTAGTAGCCCAACGGAATCGCACATCCCACCAGTAACGACAGGAGAAGTAAAGAAAGCCTTGGAGGGAAAAGAGGCAAAGCCGCTGGTGAGGATTAGGTAACATCAGATCCGTTGAAAGACAGTGAACAGAATGTGTGAGAAAAACTGGCCACCCTGTATACGAAGTGCCTCTTGACGGTGAGGTACCGGTACCTTGAAAGAATGCCAACATAATCTTAATCCATAAGAAAGGGGACATCAAGGACATGAAAAATTGCAGGCCGATAAGTTTACTGTCCGTTGTCCAGAAGCTATTTACAAACATGATAGCTAACAGAATTAGAACAACACTAGAATTCTATTAACCAAAGGACAAAGCAGGATATCGTACAGGATACTCGACAATAGACCACATTGACACTATCAATCATGCGATAGAGAAATGCGTGGAATATAACCAACCCCTATATATAACCTTCATAGATTACGAGAAGGCATTTGATTCGGTCCAGTATCAGCAGTTACGCAGGAATTACGGAATCAGGGCGTTGACGAACCATATATATAACTACTGGAATAAATCTTAAAGTGCACGTTAAAGAACCCCAGGTGGTCATCACAATGGCGGTAAATCGGGCTAGCTGGTTGCCCATGATCGTAAAATAACAGCGCAAAAGACGACGGACGAACACACAGACAAGCGAGCGCTAACCAGCTAGCTCGATTCACCGCCATTGTGAAGTTCCATCTTTAGTTTTGCGGGCTCTTGCAACTGTGTTCCTTCTGACCCTTCTCGAACAGTATCGCTCATTGCGGTGGCTGTGTGACGTTCTCGCATGCTCTCTTCAGCGCTCGTTTGTCTCTGTGTGTGCGTCCGTCGTCGTTTACGTTGTTATTTTACGACCCAGGTGATCGATAACTGCGGAGCCCCCCCCCCCCCTCCCCCACTACGGCGTCCCTTATAATCATATCGTCGTTTCGGGATGTTAAATCTAATGAATTAGTATTATTATTATTATCATTATTAACACTTGATACTGGTAGAGTGTTGGTTTATCTAAATTGAATTAACAAAAATGAAATCTCGAAGCCTTTATATATATATAGTCAACCTGGCAATATAGAGGAATATTATAGCATTAATGAGAGGGTTTTATGTATCGTGATTAAGTTTAATAAGAGGTACAGGATGAAGGTGATACAGGCCTACGCGCCTACATCGAGCCATGATGATCAACTGGTTGAACGCTTCTACGAAGACGTAGAATCAGCAATGAGTAGGGTAAAGACACAGTATACTGTACTGATGGGCGACTTTAATGCAAAAGTAGGCAAGAAGCAGGCTGGAGATCATGCAGTTGGGGAATATGGCATCGGCTCTAGAAATGCCAGAGGGGAGTTACTAGTAGAGTTCGCAGAACGCAATAATTTACGGATCTTGAATACCTTCTACAGAAAACGGACTACTCGTAAGTGGACGTGGAGGAGTCCTAATGGCGAAACTAAAAATGAAATAGACTTCATAATGTGCGACCACCCGGGCATTATACAGTATGTGGAAGTAGTTAACAAGATCCGATGCAGTGACCATAGAATGGTAAGATCTAGAATTCAACTACACGAGAGGAAGGAACGGCAGAAACTGATACGCAAGAAGAAGCCGATTAATGAACTAGCTCTGCGAGGGAAAGTACAAGAATTCAGAGTTTCACTTCAGAATAGGTACGCGGCTTTAACCGAGGAAACCGACCTTAGCGTTGACGCAATGAATGATAATCTGACTAGTATCATTAAGGAGTGTGCAGTGGAAGTCGGGGGTACAGTCGTTAGACAGGACACTGGTAAGCTATCCCAAGAGACGAAAAACCTCATTAAGAAACGTCAAGCTATGAAAGCCTCAAATGCAACAGACAAAATAGAGCTGGCGGAGCTTTCGAAGTTGATCAATAGGCGTAAAGTAGCCGACATAAGAAAGTATAATATGGAGAGAATTGAGCATGCTCTAAAGAACGGAAGAAGCCTCAAAGCTACGAAGACAAAACTGTGCATAGGCAAAAATCAGATGTATGCATTAAGGGACAAGGATGGCAAGGTCACAACCAATATGGATAGAATAGTTGAGGTAGCGGAAGAGTTCTACAGAGATCTGTACAGCAGCCGAGACAGTCAGGATGATAATGTAAGAAGCAGTAATATCCCAGAGGAATCAGACATCCCACCAGTATTAACAGGAGAAGTAAAGAAAGCCCTAAAGGGAATGCAAAGAGGCAAAGCCGCTGGTGAGGATCAGATAACATCAGACCTGCTGAAAGACGGTGGAGAGATTATGTTAGAGAAACTGGCCACCCTGTATACGAAGTGTCTCTCGACAGGGAGGATACCAGAATCTTGGAGGAATGCCAACATCATCTTGATCCATAAGAAAGGGGACGTCAAGGACCTGAAAAATTACAGGCCCATCAGCTTACTGTCCGTTGTCTACAAGGTATTCACAAAAGTAATTGCTAACAGAATTAATAGGACATTAGAGTTTAATCAACCAAGGGACCAGGCAGGATTTCGTACAGGCTTCTCAACAATAGACCATATTCATACTATCAATCAGGTGATAGAGAAATGCGCGGAATACAACCAACCCCTATACATAGCCTTCATAGATTACGAGAAGGCATTTGATTCGGTGGAGACATCAGCAGTCATGCAAGCACTGCGGAATCAGGGCATCGACGAAGCCTATATAAACATAATGGAAGACATCTACAGCGCATCCACAGCCACTATAGTCCTTCATAAAGAAAGCGACAGAATCCCAATAAAGAAGGGCGTACGACAGGGAGACACGATCTCTCCAATGCTATTCACCGCGTGTTTACAGGAGGTTTTCAGGGCCCTAGATTGGGAAGAATTAGGGATAAGAGTTAATGGAGAGTATCTCAGTAACCTGCGATTCGCTGATGACATTGCATTGATTAGTAACGCGGGAGACGAATTACAGCTCATGATTACTGAACTGGATACGGAAAGTAGAAGAGTAGGTCTGAAAATTAATATGCATAAAACTAAAGTAATGTGGAACAATCTTGGCAGAGAACAGCGCTTTGCGATAGGTGGCGAGACGCTGGAAGTTGTAAAGGAGTACGTCTACTTAGGACAGGTAGTAACCGCGGAGCCGAACCATGAGAGTGAAATAACTAGGAGAATAAGGATGGTATGGGGCTCATTCGGCAAGCACTATCAAATCATGAATGGTAGTCTACCACTATCTCTCAAGAGGAAGGTATATAACAGCTGCATCTTACCGGTACTTACCTACGGAGCAGAAACCTGGAGACTTACAAAGAGGGTTCAACTTAAATTGAGGACGACGCAGCGAGCGATGGAAAGGAAAATGATAGGTGTAACCTTAAGAGACAGGAAGAGAGCAGAGTGGGTCAGGGAACAAACGGGGGTTAAGGATATCATAGTTGAAATTAAGAAGAAGAAATGGATATGGGCCGGCCACGTAGCACGTCGGCAGGATAGCCGGTGGTCATTAAGGGTAAATGACTGGATTCCAAGAGATGGCAAACGCGTGAGAGGGAGACAAAAAATTAGGTGGGTAGATGAGATTAAGAAGTTTGCAGGTATAACGTGGTAGCAGAAAGCACAGGACCGAGTTGATTGGCGGAACATGGGAGAGGCCTTTGCCCTGCAGTGGGCGTAGACAGGCTGATGATGATGAGTCAACCTGGTTGAATGTTTTCTCCGCAGTGCATTGGTTTAAACCACACTCGTCTTAAGCGTCCTACTCGTGTTTTGGATTTCTCAACTTGGTATATGACTGAAAAAAAAAAAATACAAAGACCAGGAGAAGTCATTTCTTGACTTCTCTGCACACTGCAGTGTGCAAAATACACACTGCAGTGTAACTTTTCGCATGCGACAGCAGCGCCAGAAGACTGCCTAGCGAGCAAAGCAAGGAAAACTAGAGGAATATCATAACCTTCTCCCTTTATATATTGTGAATATTGTGTGAATAGGCTGCTTTCGATCCCCAAGTCCTCTACGGCGTCGAGTTCCCCTGGAGCTTCGTTCGGGTCGCCGCTTGCTCCGCCTATCCGCTGTCAAGGCCCAAGACACGCTGCCTGGTCCATCCGGCATCCCCGCCCAGCACCTCCACCACTCTGAAAGACCGCAGCACAGTCGTGGTCTCGACGCCTTTTATTCAGCAGAGCCGCCTGACCAACGCTCAGAACGAAGATGACGCTCACAGTGATGATGATTACATACAGGTGAAGAGAATGAAGGAAGCACGTTGTGAATATTGTGCTCACAATATATATATATATATATATATATATATATATATATATATATATATTATCCAAGAGCATCTGTAATTCCGAAGTATCCACATGGACATACACGTGGATACTTGCGAATTATTAATAAGCAGATGACAGAACATGCCCAAGATTAATGCCCAAGAGTACGTGACACTCTGGCGTTAATGATGAAGCGTGTTTAGGGGGTTGTTTTTCACATATTATTTCTGTTGTACCCTAGCGTCCTACGTAAATAATAATTTAAGGGATTTTACTTGCCATAACCACATTGTCATTATGGGGCAAGTCGCAGTGGGGAATTTTGTAATAGGTTTAAACACCCGGGGTTCTTCGACGTGCACCTAGATCTAAGTCAGCGGATGTTCTTGCATTTCGTCCCAACTAGAATACGGCCGCCATGACAGGGAATCGAACCCGCGACCTCGCGCTTAGCAGCGCCACGCTTTATCTGCCAATCGCTCCCACGGCGGGTATACACATTATCTCGGCGGCGCTGGAATAAAATTTAACCCCTTCATCTCACGCTAAGGAGACCACACTAGCCTGTACTCTGGAGAGACATTAATTAAACTACTTTAACGTTATTAGTCAATTGCATTGTTCGTCCCACCCTCATCGTGAAGCATTTTCCACCTCACCCGTTGTTGCACAGCCTGCGGTATCGGCCCACTCGAATTTTGGTACCAATGGTATTCGCGCCGCCGAACGCCGGATTTAAAATCACGAGCCATACAACCTTAATGAATTATAGTTGCTTAGCACCATCTGACGGTGCGATTTGTTTATTGACATTACTGTATAATTGAGACGATGGCAATGAGTGATATGGTAGTCGAGGAAACCGAAGAATTTCATCATTTAACATTTCTGACAAATTAGGTCTGTAGATTAGTAGGTGAACGTCATGTCTGCCAAGCATGAAAATGATAAAAAGTAGTCCGCGCATCTCAGACGAGGCCACACTTCCTGCGAGACGCGAGTCGCGCACTGCAGCGCCCTGCTTTCAGCGTCATTGATTACAGCACGTGACTTCAGTTAACCTCCCATTGCGAGGCGCTCAATGCAGTCACTCTAAAGGCGCCGCGAAAAGAACAGAAAGAAGGTGGGGCTCGTCACGTAAGAACAGGGTACATTGCCTACGATAGCAAGAGAAGGCAGGGAAAGAATCTGCTTGCAGGCCATCACCTTGGCAAAGGTAAGGGCAGCGTTAATAATACTATCTGGGGTTTTACATCCCCAAACCCCGATATGATAAGAGACACCGTAGTTGAGGGCTCCGGAAATTTCGATCATCTGGTATTCTTTAACGTGCACTGACATCGCACAGTACACGGGCCTCTGGCATTTCGCCTCCATCGAAATGCGACGGCCGCGGCCGGGATCGAACTCGCGACCTTCGGGTCAGCGGCCGAGCACCATAATCACTGCTCCACCGCGGCGGACAAGGCCTACCTTTACGGCAATGTTTATCCTCTGGCGGCACGGTAACATGGCAGTTCAAGGCCTTCCAACTGTCACACTTGTGCACAGCGAACTTAGTGTCCAAAAAAAAAGAGACATTTGTGAAAGGTTGCTCAGCTTGCCCCCAAACATCGCCTGGTGAGGTGCCATATGTTGTGTTACGGTAAACAAACACGACACAGCGAATAAAAAAACGGCTTTTCAAGAACCGTCCAGGTGTCCTTGCTCACATAAATGAAATGTTGCAGCTCGTAATCAATATATTGAACGGGTCTTGACGAGGGGTATTTTAGCGAACTTTACCATGTAAATATAGAACGCGCTATTATGTCCCGAATAAAGCTGGCCGCAAGAGCGGGTTTCCAAGCAGCGACCTCCAACATTTCTGCAGACGACCATAGGCAGTCAAACAAGAAGGTGGGTTTCTTTATACGTTATAGGAATCTAATCTGTCTCATTACTCCTTCAACACTTAACAGGGAGGAAAACACGGTCTGTGTAGCATGTCATGCGTATAATGAAGTCAGTGCTTTTCGACGTATTTATGTTATTTAGAAACAAAAAGCGCGCTGTTGAAATTAAAGCGACTTTTTTAAAGCCATTCTTTTTAAGAAGATCATCCAACAGTATTCTGCTTGCAAAGGTATTCTTCCTTTCCTTTTGCTTCTTATTGAGCTTTAAAGAAAAATGTCTGTGGCAGCGAATATAACACGGCCAGGCGGCTTCACGTAATAGCGCGAAATATAGATTTTATAAATTGACGCCAACAGAAATCAGGGCCGTCAAGACTACACATTCGGAAACCCGCGATCGTCGTCACCACCTCCGAAGCTTGCATTATTTTCAGGAAGTTAGCTTTTTCACATTTACAAAAACAGCAGCGCTAAAGGACGTTCTTGCTTTCTTTTAAGAAACCCGTTGGAGCCAACAACATCATCAGACGAAATATTTTGAAGAGGCAGGGGATGAGAAGAAGGGCAGCGCTCTCTTTCGAGAGTCAGTCGTCACCAAGCACAGCCAAGTGACTTCTATACGTGTGCACCCTTTCATTGCAACAGAATTGCTGATTCACAGTCGAGCAGCCGAACCGGCCGCTCGTTGCATGCGTTGCAGTTATCTGTCGGCGACTGAGGTTCGCGCTCGTTGTTTGTAGCGGGTGTCGTCGTCGTGCTTTTTTATGCATTGTGGTGTTCTCAATTCGTGCGATTATGGCAAACGTCATCGCGTTGAACGTTGAAGGTCCGTACGCCACGTGGTGTGAAAAACGGTGAACTAGAAGCGATGTCCCGAATTCCTGGGTATGCATATAGAGCACGTCAGAATATTTTTCAAATCCGCCAAGCTCGGTAATTAACAAAGATTGCTTAATGAACTTTTTAAATAGTAGCTCTAGACAAAAATTTTCGATACAAAAGTTGTAGTGCTTGTTTAATCTATGCTATCTCTCCAGCTTAATTTTTTTTTCTGTCCTTTCTTTAAAGCGCGCGAATGTTAAAAAATACCACGTGACTGCAGCCTAACGCGCGGTGCTTTTAGTGTCCTCAAATGTAAGTTGAACGAATTATCAAAGGCTGCTCTGCGCACGAAGCTCGAAGGAGCAGGCTACCGGTGACTGCGATGGACGCTAAATGACCGTCTAAAGAAAAAAAAAATCACACCATCTCCCGCTAAAGGGGACCATGAGACATTGCGAAGCAGCGTTTCGGCATGTCGAGCCCGCGTTTCAGAGGGGGAGTGGAGAGAGGGGAAGTGGGAGAAGAGGAGTGGGAGTGGAGAGAAGGTGTGTGGAGAGTGTTTGCGCATGCGCAGTATGGGTGGTCACGCCGCACACCACCACCACCGGTTCGAACTCCGCCATAAGATGCTTCGCATCTAAGTGTCTACGAAAGGGCGGCCGCCACGTTGTGAGTGAATCTTATCTCAGTCCTTCATCGCGCTGTCACCCTCACCCCTTCCAATGTGTGTCTTCATTGGTGCGAAATGAAAAGAAAAAATGCCTACGCTGCATCAAATGCTGCCTACGGTCTCATGTGGCATTTGCTCCGTGACTGCCGCTTTTTCGTTGACTTTTTGTTGTTGAAACGGTATGCTTATTTTGTCGCTTAATGTCCATCTAGTCACCGATAACATGTTCCATCAATCTGCGTGCGCGAAGCAGCCTTTGATAATTCGTTTAACTTATATTTGAGGGCACAAAGCGCCGCGCGTTTGGCGGCAGTCACGTGATACTTTTTAAAGTTCGCGCGCTTTAAAAAAAGGCCGGGAAAAAATTAAGCAGGGGAGTTATGTTAACATAGATTGAAAAATTCGATGTTCCTGAACAAGCGCTACAACTTCTGTATTGAAAATTTTTCTCTAGAGTTACTATTTAAAAAGTGCATTAAGCAATCTTTGTTAATTGCCGAGCTTGGCGGATTGGAAAGAAAATGTTCTGACGTGCTTTACATGGCTCGGAACAATACTGCGCTAATTGGAGACGCGTAGCGCCTATGCTTAATTTTTTAATACTTGGTGCTTTTTAGCTGAAATACCCTGTATGGCATGGCCTTTAGGGCTGGTTGTGCGGCTATTTGCTTGGTCTCGCGCAACACGTATTGTATCTGCGAAGCAAGTGATTGAGTTTGTTGCTCCCTACGTCACTGTTTCTGAAACTATGGGAGCGATTACGCAGTACTACACGCGATAGCACTTTGACGCGGCTTTGGTCAGCTTTCTAGTTACTTTTTTTATGAATTTATATATGAAAAAAATATGGGAAGGTAGGCTACGTTAGAGCAGCCTATCCTGTCGTCATGATAGTATTATTGAAAAAATACACAAAGACAAGAAAATTGGGAGGAATAAAATAATAAGTGAACAAAAAATATTCAGAGGCACTTTGTACATATACAATATGTGGCGTATAAAGCATCAGCAGATTCTAAGGGCATAGTCCAGTACATATAGCGGATAGAGTCCGTTGAAACCAACCGTATGTTCAATGAATTAGTCAACCGCTCTTTTCGTTAATCACTTCCCTTGATTTTATTTTTTTTTTTAAACGTACAAATGTCCTGTGCAAGTCACAGGTGCGCGAAAAGGTCAGGCAAGCCTTGGATGTGATTTTACCAAGCTTTCTGAATAGGTTCGACTAGCATCGGGCGGTCTTCCCGATAACTTACCTATATCACATTTTGAGCCCATTTCGCTATTGCAGACTATTGTTTGTAATAATCGTTAGAAAGAAAACAAAAGGGATGCATCCTAAGTGCATCAGAAGGCCAACTGCAATGAAATTTAATTTTGTCTAAGTTAGTTACAAGGGAGCAGTATTAACCCCCACCACATCTCTCACTGCCGTCCCATCGCGTAGGACGACAGCAGAGAATCGTCAGCCTCGCTGCACTTGTGTTTGCTGCATGAAGGACGCTCAAGGCTATCGGCCAATCTCCGCCGCCTTTGAAGCAACACCTTTTCATGTTTTGTTGAAAAGTGTGGGCGAGATCATCCACACAAATGTCACCCGCAAAACGGAATCGCAGTCGGCAGCACAATAAGGGTGGATTACTCCTGGTGCTCGCTATCAGTGGGTATATGCGCGTGTGCGGACACACGGTTTTCGGTCACAACGATGTCGTGGCCGTGACTGCCTGCGTGAAATCCCCCCCCCCCCTTCCCCCGCCTTTTTTTTTGTTGGTGATTAGCTTGAGCAACCTGCTTTCTGCGACCATGTCTGCGCAATAGATCGTACAAAGGTTTCGCTCAACGCGCGGCGCGCATCCGGCACCCCGCTACGTTGGCCACAGATCTCTCAACTTCGCTGCAGCCGTGAGCTACAAAGTGGTTATCGCTAATCGCACTTATGCAATTGAAAAAAGAACACAAGAAAGCGGCTGCATTGCGTTAATGGATGTTCCACTTCAGCGGGATGGGTTCAATTGGTTGAAGAGAGGAGCGAGCTTTAAAATTGCAAAGATGCAAGCTGAACGACCCGCCGTAGTAGGTCAGCGCGTAAGCTATCGCGCTGCTAAGCCCGAGGGCGCGGGTTTTAACGCGATAGCGTTAGAGAGCTCGTGTCGCAGAAATTCCGCTGTCGGCGACGGTGTCGCTACCGACGCTTGTGAGCGAAAAATCGTCCGTGAGCGAAAAATATAGAAAGACGCAAATAAAATAATAAAAATCTTCGGTCCCATTGAGGATCTAACCTGGGCCGTTTGCGTGGCAAGCAGATGTCCTACCACAAAGCCACGATGTTACTTGCAGCTGCTTCGCAAAAAAACACTACATGAATGCCATGTAGTGGCATGAATGCCATTAGTGTCCCTTTAGCGTGCACCGACATCGCACAGTACACGGGCTTCTACCACTTTGCCTCCATCGAAACGCGACCGACGCGACCGGTATCTAACCTGTGACCTTCGGGTCAGCAGCCGAGTGCCATGCCCACTGCTCAACCGCGGCGGACTTGCAGTTTAAGAAAACCCCGGTGGGTCTACATTAGAGGTGTGCGCCGCCGCGCCGCGCCGCCGCGCAATAACTGCGGCGCGCCGCCGTTAGTCTTTTCCTTTCATTCGAATGGGGAATCTGTAAATAAAATATAGCACTTCGCCGCAGGACCTCTTCTCGATGTGTGCATGTAATGAACTGTCCATTTCAGCGGCCGCTAAATTTATTTTTATTTATTTATTTACAGAATACTGCAGGCCCAAAAAGGGGCCCAAGCAGGGGGCGAATGTACAAGAAATGCATTTAAGCAACGCGAAACGCGTGCAAACGTTAGAAAATGTCAATAATACATAATGAGCAAAAAATAACACTAATAAGTATAAAACAAAACAAACATGAAGAGAAGGAAGGCGTAAGCCGTACAATTATTAAGAAGGAACAATGCGAAATGTAAACACCAAAAGTAGCCAAAAACCAAAAGTATACACCAAAATATAGTCAAACGTAAAATGTTCACATATTTCAAGTTAAAGCCACATTAATAAGAGCGCGTGATATGCAGATACTCATATACACGTGAAAGAAAAAAAAAAAGAAAAAGAAATAAACCCTCTCCAGAAGTTGTTGAAATAGTTTATTAGATTGCAAGGGTTGACGCTTGGGCAAGTTGGTGTGGATTTTTGAAATAGTTTATTAGACTTTGGATCAGGGACCACGAGATAACCAATTAATGAATGTATAAATATAGCACATGAATGACTGTAGGGTCAAATGATTACATGTTCTAAAAGATCGGCGTTAGAAAGACGTGAAAAAGGTAGGTTGTTCCAATCTGTTATGGTGCGTGGAAAGAAGGAATATTTGAAAAGATTAGTTCTTGTACGATAAGGTGTTAAAGAGTCAGCGTGACGATGCCGGGTTCTACGAGCTGTAAGTGGTTCTAAATAATGACTAGGGTTTATAGCTAAAAGATTATTTTTGAGCGAAAACATAAATTTTAGTCTCTGTATTTTTCTACGTAACTGGAGTGGTTGAATGCTATGCTGTGTCATCAAACTAGAGGGTGAATCACTATTACGATATTTAGAAAAGATGAATCTCACAGCTTTACGCTGAATCATTTCGAGAGTATCAATGTTAGTTTTGGTGTATGGATTCCAGACAACACAGGCATATTCGAGTTTAAGTCGAATTAGTGAAGTATAAGCCGTTAATCTAGTACTAGCAGGTGTATGTTTTAGCTTATGCCTGAGAAAGCAAAGTTTTTTGAATGAAGAGTTGCATATGTTAGAAATGTGAGTATTCCAGCTGAGGGTGTTGGTTATTGTGATTCCCAGGTACTTATACTCGCTTACTTCTGTAAGCAGCTCGGAACCTAGTTTGTAGACGAACGGCAGTTTCTTAAATCTCTTGTTAGTTATTGACATATAGACTGTTTTATTGGCATTTAATTCCATACTCCACCGACTACACCAGGAAACAATACTTTGAAGATTAGAGTTTAGTGATACTTGATCTTCAGGGCAGTTAATTTCATTGTACAGTACACAGTCATCCGCAAATAATTTAATTTGTACAGGGGCGTTAATTTCATTAGTAATATCATTAATGAATATCAAGAATAGCAATGGGCCTAGTACACTGCCCTGGGGCACTCCGGATGAAACTGGTAGCTCGCTGGATGAGTGATTATTAATTGAAACGAATTGTCTGCGGTTAGTCAGATAGGCATCCACCCAATTCACAATGTAAGTCGGAAGGTTGATTGATTCTAGTTTATCAATTAGCTTTCTATGCGACACAAGATCGAACGCTTTCTTAAAATCTAAAAATAATACATCAACCTGACCGGATCCATCAAGAACACTAGCGAAATTGTGAACAATTGAGGTTAATTGCGTTGTAGTGGAAAAACCTTTTTGAAAACCATGTTGGCAGGAAGAAAGTATGCTGTTATCACCTATAAAGTTATTAATTTCCTTAGCTATTATATGTTCGAGTAGTTTGCAACATGATGAGGTTAATGATATAGGGCGATAATTTGTTACTAGTGTGGCGTCACCTTTTTTCAGTACAGGCACAACACGTGCCGAGAGCCAATCACTAGGCAGTGTAGCTGAAGACAAGGACATTTGGAATATACGAGTTATAAAAGGTGCTAATGCTTCTGCGTACCTTCTCAAAAAAATGTTAGGTATGTCATCTGGACCTGGAGAAGACTTAGTTTTAAGCTTGAGTAGCATTGAAACGACACCTGGTGTTGACACAATATCAGGTGCAGGGTCGCATGGCGTATGGTTTTGAAAAGCAGATGTATCGAAGTTAGAAAAAACACTGTGGAAGTATTCATTAAAATGTTGCGCAATACTGTGCTTTTCGCTAACCATGTTCCCGTTGTGTACAATGTGGCTAATTTCCCTGTTCTTTTTTCTCAGAAACGCCCAAAATTTTTGCGGCGCGGAGCGAATAAACTCTGGTAGTGTATGCTGGAGGTACCAACGTTTAGCATGCCCCACCTTTTGGTTTAAGTTATTTTGGATTTCCTGAATAGCTTCGCGTGAAGCATGCCGCCGTCTTAAGCGCTTAACTCTTCTTTTAAGGTGCAATATATCTCTTGAAATCCAGGGAGTAACTTTAGATGTTGGTTTAGTTTTGCTTGGAATGAAATTTCTGAGGCAGTGATTGATAATTTCTTTAAAACGGTGCCAAAGTGCAGTAACGTCTTGGCCTTGAAAATTATCAAGGCATATTTCAAGGTAATCTAAAACGCTTTCATCATTGGCTCTAGAATAGTCTTTAATGGTGATTGTGTTCTTCTTACTGATGACACATGAGTTCAACGGACACAGCGGAAGGTCGGCGAGAAGCGCACCCCCTGATTCCGGTTCTTGTTCTGCAGCGCCATCATGATATTCCGAAGCTTTCAAACACTCTCGACACAAATGAGAGGGATGGAATGCGCTTCAATGTAACAAACGCAGCCCTCAGAGATCCCACTTTCGGGGCACATGTCTTTTGATCGTGTTAGCCATCGATTTAGGTTTAATGCGGCCGCTTGTCTAACGCAGCCGTAAGGTCGGTACGCATTCCCTGCATCGTTCTCAAACATCTGGGACACATCCATATGCAAATTCAGACTTGAAAAAATTCCTGTTTCTGTGCATTTTTTTCACTCCATTACTCTAGGAATGTGTTGGCGGGTTCGGTGAGGCGACGGGGTCAAGAGCGAGGTGACATAACCACTCACCGCTTTTTCTAATTACTGAATTGCGCTCTGCCGAAATGGACTGTGGACATCTGCTTTGGATGAACGCATCGAGAATAGCTCCGCAGAAGTTTTATCTTTTTCTTCTCCAGAAATATCACGAGTATTGCCTGACATTAACGCTGCCGCGTCCTCCAGTCTTAAAGGGCGACGACCCATCTCGCTGGATAGCATATTCTTGGAGTCTTGGACCTAGTACACTGTGCATAAATAAATAAAATAAATAAGTAATATTTAAATCTCGTGCGTTAGTACACTTTTTCCTTTCATTCTTATTCGAGTAAATCGATAAATAAATACAGAAGTAAAGAGAATGGCAAACTTAGAATATAGCCGAGCTAGTGGTAGGTATCCATGTTAAGAAGACATGACGTGGAAACACGGACATAAGAGAAAAGTCGTGGGAGTGAACAGCTATCTCTCACGTAGACCACTACTCGCACTTGATTGATAGGTATGGCCTCTTAAGTGGCTATGCGCTGATAAATATTTGTGTCTACCTTCGGTTTCACCGCTGTGTGATTTTTCAGTTGTTAGCGGCGTTTCTGGTGTCTTGACTACTCTCCTGTGTTCGTGTTTGCACGCCCTGTTTTTATAAAGGGCCTCTAACAGCACCTGAAAATACAACAAAAAACAAAAACAACGAGCGCGTTATTCTCTCGGGGTTTCTTGTCTTTTGGTGCACTTCGTGATGCCAGAACAGTGATTCACGTGACATTATTAGTGTACATACTCTCGACTGGTCCATATACGAGAAATAATAGTTGTGAATTGTCTCCCATACTGCTTTGCTATGCAGCCGCCCACCCGGTCTTGCTTCTCTCGCACGACTATCGTGCGCGATTAACTGATTTCGCTCAATTTTGTACGTTCGCGACCGCCCATGCAGAGATAACAGACTGTAGCCGACAAGCGCGAAATCATGATAGGTTCAACGCTTAGTGATGACATTGTACGCGTGCTTTATGAAGAAATAAGTGGCGAGGAGATGTCCACTGTAAGAAGGGTATTGAAGGCGACAACGTAGCCAATGGAAAAGGCGCCGGATTATGCGATTCTTCCAAAGGACGCACTCTTCACAGCGGAGACGATGCAGCTTTCCAGGAAAATGGCGAGCCCGCTTCGACGGTTTTTTGCGTTTTTATTGCGTTAGCAATTGTATGGACACTCAGGATATGTTTTCACCGTCGCCGTGACGTTCCGTATAAACTCTAAATCGATAACATCGCTCCGCGCATTGTATGTTCTACCCACGAGTAAAAGCTCGCGAGCGTTGGCAAGGAACACTGCTAAACCAGAGATGAAACAAGCTGGACATCTCCGTCACACGGGATAACGTCAACCCGCGTGCGAGGCCTGCCGTCTATTAATCCTCAAGCAGAAGGAAACGGCCCGCCCGTCATTTGCTGGGTGAAGGAGCAGGAAGGGATGTCTGGGGAGAGGGACTGCGTAACTCGAGCAGCAACTGTGAACTTTGACTATAAGGGCGCGGCGGACAGCGCTGGCACGCGCGCTATTTCTGCAGACATCCCCCAGAGAACGCCTCGTATACCTTCTACGCGCTGTGAGCGCTGTGATCTCACTGCTTCGCGCTCCGACCACTGATACAACAGACTGACCGAAAAGCGCTTATCTCCTGCGAGCGGCCGTATTGTCATACACCAGCGTTTTGTAGAGTTAAGTGAGATCGGAGCAAAAAAAGAGTTAGCAGCTAGCCCTCGTTCATGTAACATTACGGTGTGTACTTATCGCATTCACTGCTTCGCCCTCCCCCCCGCGCCCCGCCGCCGCCGGTCCGATGAACCTCGAACCGTTCACGCGCCGCCGCCGGAGGTGGAAACACCGGCGCGCCGCCGCCGGTGATTTTGGGTCCGGCGCACATGTCTAGACTACATTAACCCGGAGTCCCCACTACGGCGCTCTTCATTGATATCGTGGTTTGCACATGCTTACTCAGGAGTTATATCATGCAAGCGAAAGATGCCTCGAGAGCATCAGTGAATTAAGATACCTAAAATTGTATTGCAACACGTCACGTACTAGGCCTGCCCAATATTTCACAAATTCTTACTTAGAAAATGGCATTTGTGCGCGAACTTGTACGGTGTGTATGGTTTTTGAAAAACGGCAACAAAAATGACACCCGGATTTGTTTGAACATCAGGTTTTGACCGCAGTCACATCGAAGTGCTGTGGTCTAAATTTCAGTGTATACCTGTGGCCGCCCCTGCAGTAAAATGTTGCATGTTCTTATGGAAACACATATCTAGAACATCGTGCACCCGCACGGACAAAATTTACTGGTAAAGAGACAATATTACGCAGTGATGTATTTGCTGCACCACTGACCACATGAAATTGACCTTGACTTCGTCTATGATTCGGGTAGCGTGCGCATGTTAATCTATACGGCGTAACGTCACTTATTCGCTCCTGCATTACCGAACGGGCGCATTTCGAGAGCGAACTGCTACATCTTACAAGTATAGCATACGACAAAAAGCAAGAATCTGAGTTTTCAACAAAAGTTGTTGTGCAAGCGCGCCATTCAGAAACAAAATAGGTGGAAGTTATCGATATAGATCGCACACATCGTGTGTACCACTGATCAGATTTCTACATGCGGTCTTGTCTCCTTTCTCAGAAAGCATGGAAAACATGTACATTTCGAAGCGCAACGCCGGCAGGCGAACAAGAGGGCGCGCAGCGAGATTGAAGAGTTGACACGACGCAGACAACTGAGTGAAGTGCCGGGTGTAAAAATTTTAAGACCACATCAAATTTCTCCCTTTAACCGTACAGTGAATATATCAAGAACTACTCGTTTTCCACGCAATAAAGATAGCGAGTTTGTTCAATCATGCGCGAGGAAGGCGTCCCAGTGACGATGAAGATTTACCGCCAAATGCTGAAGCATATGTGGCGTTTTTTTCTCTAAAACAGCCAAATCCAGAAATCTAAACTAGGCGAAATTTCACGGGAGCGTAAAACGCTCTAAGTATCTCACTTCTAACATAGTTGGAATCAAAATGGGGCAATTCCCGATTATAACGTGAACTGAAAAGGCACTTTGGAATAACAAAAAAGATAAGCCAAATCACACCTGTTTGAATCAACCTGAGCCAGATCCATTGAACCAAAGCTGCGTCAACAATTGCGAAAAAAAAAAAAAACATGCCCGCATTCAATCTCTTTCACTTGTGTCCTAGTTGCTTTGCCATCGTGTCTTTGCTTCCCAATTAGTTTGTATTGGGCGAGTTCGTACGTACAGCCGTGGCCACGTCTGTGTAGAGCGCGCGAGCAGCCGGTTTTTGCTCTACGGGGCGACACCTTGAGGCAGTTTCGGGCTCCGACGTGGTCAGCCTGACCGCGCACGCTCCTGACAGACCACGTTAGAGCCCGAAACTGCCGCAAGGTGTCGCCCCGCAGAGCAAAAACCGAGAGTTACTGTATATGCTACCTAAAGGTAGCATATGCAGTAACTACAAAATGCGGCTGCTCGCGCGCTCTACACAGACGTGACCGCGGCTGTACTTGAAGGACATGTAGGGAAAAACTCGAACATACAGAGGAACAGGCCGACTTTCCTACTGTCTGCCGTTTAGTGTTTCTTTTCGAGTTTTTCGCTACAGTATCATGTCCTTCTTTCGTTCCAAGACAGTACATTTGAAAATGAACACAACTGAAATGAAGATTTTGAGCACCAATCTATTCTTTGAAGAAGAAGTGGTCCGAAAGAGTGCTGCATAAAATGAGCTAAGAACAAGAAGCGCTGAAGGATTTTTGAAGGCCTTCAATAGATGTTCAAAACAAGAAAACGCTGCCTACAGTCCAGAAATATGCGCCTTTTGGCTGGAAGGACCGCTTGATCTAGTCATCGCCATAAGGACCATGCAACAAAGGACGGTACTGTAGGAAGCATGAGGATGATGTTAATTTTATCGCAAAGTATTGCTGTATCATTCATTCGTTGCGATTTAAACTTTTTACGAGCTAATTCAAGCCAAATGCAATGATCCAATCTATAAGAGCCAAATCCAAATTTTACTCCTGAATACCGACGATAGTGGGCTATATAGATTTTCGCCGCATTATATATGTGAGGTAATTTGGTGACATGAGCGCCCTGGAAAAATATGTTGGAGCAGCCCCAACCAGATTTGCAGCAGCAAAAAACTGCGTTTTTCTTGGTGGACCTGGCTATTTTAGAAAAAAAAGAAAGAGCGCCACACATGTCTCGCACGAAGACAGGTCTCAGGACTGGAGACAAAAAATAAAAGAACAGATCGCCGACTGTTAGCTACATCCTTCATAAGGGTACGCGCCTGTACGATCACCGAAAAGTAATTTTGCTTACCCAGTAAGAGTCATCTTGGTGCCCCCCCCCCTCGATAAAATCTTAACACCAGCCCCAGTTCCACAATTTAAACGAAACGTCATGATTATCACAGCTAACGTTGATAAAATGAGTTGCGTTATCATATATACTGGACTCCGTTTCAAACAACAGGTAGCAACACTGTGGGGGCTAGCGAGACCTCTTGCAGTAAGCGCGTTCCCAATAACAAATATTTTACCGTTGTTACCACTCGGAATGAGATTTATTCTTTCTTAGGCTGAGTAATGCGTGAACGTATTTTTAGCATTAGAAATAAACTGAGTTATACCAATATCAGTGTATCGTTACGCATCACTTAACGTTTGGTTGTTTTCAGTTTCTCGCATTTCATTTGCAGCAGGTCACGACGCCTCACGCGCAGGCTCGTGCTCGGCTCGAGCAGACCACGAGATTTGCGGAGGCATACATTTTGTTGACAAGTTCTTGCATGTCTGCGACAGCATTGCCCCCTCATCTGTTAAACTGAGTGTAAGTGTAAGCCTTCTCTTTGGAAAGAGTATCGACCGTTCTTTCTCGCGTAAACCAAAGCGCGGGAGGCTTCCTTCGTTGGAGATATGGAGGAAACATCTATGCGCATGCGTGTATTTTGTTCCGCGCGCGGAAAGCGTCAGTTCCTGGCAAGCGGCCCACGACTGATGACGTTTAAGGAGCGCTATCCGGATTCCAGCAAGTTGTAAAAAGATTGAACAACAAGAGCAGCGATATTGAATTGAGTTTCGCCGAAAGCATGGCGACACTCCAGCGGAAACCATCTCTAAGATTCATCAGGCTATCTGTGACGATGACATGAGCACCTCTCGGACACAGGAGTGGTACAACCGCTTCACAAGTGGCCGCACATCAGTGGACAGAGAACTGGGTTCAGACAGAGCCTCAACAAGCCGAAATCATAACGTAACTGTGCAAGCGCGGAGTTTGGTCAAGGAGGACCGCCACACCACAGTCTGAGAACTTCTGAACGAGACGGATAGAGTTATGCATTGAAGCAGTATACGCAACTATTTGGGCATGAGGAGAGTGTCCGCAAAATTGGTACCAAAACTGCCTGCAGTGGAGCAGAAGAAACGGTGCCAAGAAAACATTATATGCGATTCCTCAAGCTCCCTACTTCCCTAACAGGCTCCGTGTGACTTGGCGTTTCTCAAGCTGAAAATGCCGCCGAAACGAATCAGATTCGAGCCAAGAGATTTGAAATGCGACGACCCGTTTGATCAATCCTAAAGGTGCATGCCAGAAGTGTGCCCAACAAGGACGGGAGCGCTAGGAGAAGTGTGTCCATTACAGAGGAGATATATTGAAGGGAATGAGGGTTTTGTACCTTCTACTCAAATTTATTTCTCATGACCTAAAATTTAGCAACCTGGTGAAGAAAATGGTCATTTCTCCTGTACACTAATGACTATTCTTCCACTGCAGGTCATCCTCTCCCATGCGCGAATATACTATATCTAGCTTCATTATCTTTATCATATGAATCCAAGTACCTTGGAATATGCATGCGCTCCGCTACGCGAGACTGTGTGCTATAGCTACCCATATCTGCAGTTAACGTGTGATCAGGATGACTACATAGTTGGTTATACCTCCGCCGCTCTGTCCCAATATACCGGGTGTCCCCGCTATATCTTTAACAAGGGTTAAAAATACAATATTAGAGGCAGGCGAGTGAAATCAGTTGCAAATTGCTGACAGTCATGTTGTCCACTACAGACAGTTTTTTGTTTGATAATTAATTTGTTACTTAGGATTATTTAACTAAAACGCTAAACAATCGCCAAGCAAGAATAGAGACTTTCATCAAAGTTCGAGAGCATCTTCAGGAACCCCAATTGCATTATTTGCTATAAAGAAAGTCTCACGTATACAATTTTTTTCAAGCTGCAAAGAAAGCACGCGAAATACAAAAAGAACCACATGACTAGCGCATACGCGAGCAGCAAACATGCTGCTCTCAGCCGTGGCTTGAGCGAACGAAATCAGCTGCGGCCGCGACACGCCGGGTCCGTTGCAGCGGTAGGCCGATACGTTAAAGGGGCCCTGCAACACTTTTCGAGCATGCTCAAAAAGCGCTGCCGATCGGTAGTCGAGGCTCCCGAGAACACGCGAGCCAAATATTATAGCGATGCGCACGGCCTGGAATTTACAATAAATTCTCAAAGTCAGCTGAAAATCGCTCCCTCTTCTCTCGACAAATGATGTATTAGACCGCAAAATATGACGCGATTGTCGGTAGTTCCACCATTGGCTGATGTTATAGTCACGATAACACCCTCATTATTACTTTCATTGTTAATTTTGAGTTCAATAAGTAGATAATATGTATGTTTATATTCTGTTATCGCGTTAAAAACACCGAACAAACATTAATATTAGCACTTCCGGTCTCACCGACAGCTCGTCTGCTCGTAGTTGCGTGGTTCCGTTTTCTTCGCCATGCGCAGTGCCGAAAACGAATATTTCTGTGCTTTTGACCATCGCCGGTTGCCGTTGAGAGTGGAAGCCGTTCGAGTGTTGCCTCGTCAGCTGGGAACTGCATTGTCGGCACGTTCTCACGACCGACCGAGGCAGCCGTGCAGCATGTCTCCGATAACAATGCTGGCGTCCGGTAATGGCGGCGCTTCGGGGTCGTCTGCCAGTGCCGTCTTACGAGGCGGTGTATCGGAGTATGGGCCGAAACCGATCTCAGCTGTCAGTCGTTCCAAACGAGCGCGCAGGTTTGTTTCCATGGTTGGCAAAGCGATGAAAACACTACGGCGTTCGAGGTGCATACCCGACATTACCAAACCGACGCGCAGTTTTCAGGCACGCGCGATACACATTGCGATCGGCTCCGCTCGACGAGAACGACGCAAGCCGACCGGAAGTGGCGGCACAGACCACGTGGTTGCGCCCAGACGTCAGAGAGAAAAAAATGAAGAAAAAAATTCCACCGGCGCTCTTGGGCGGAGCCTCGCTCGTCTGCGCTCCCTCCCTCGACTCGCTGCCTAGCTCTCCGCGCGCTCGCGGCGTTGAGTTGAGGGAGCAAGCTGCGGAACGTGATCTCTATAATTTGGTAACACCACTTAGACTTGACGGATTCGAAAA
The DNA here is from genome assembly GCF_013339695.2 of Rhipicephalus sanguineus. Lineage (NCBI taxonomy): Eukaryota > Metazoa > Arthropoda > Arachnida > Ixodida > Ixodidae > Rhipicephalus > Rhipicephalus sanguineus. Next base: position 134,596,930 of record NC_051179.1, on the reverse strand, counting down.
CTTTTTGCGGCATATGACTCGTGAAGAGTCATACGTCAATAATGAGACTATTCCAATATAGGTGTTGCAGGGCCCCTTTAACGGTTAAGCGTTAGCTTATCGGCCAGGATACAATCTGGCACGCATCGACTAAGTTTAGTTCTGGGTGACCATCTAGTCTTTGTTCTTTGCATGCAAGAGATGATTTCAACTTCGTGAAGTTTCAGTACCTTCCTGCATGACGAAAAACGCCACAGGGGCACTAACGCACCTTATCGTACCTAATTTTAGAGCACTACATGCACTTCAATCTATTCCCAGTGTATTCCTTAGAATAGAGAATTTTTATTACACTAAAGGGTTAGTTGATTCGGCGCAAAATGCTTCTGTTCTGCCATAAAAAACAAACTAGCGTGACTAAGACGACTGGTCGACGGCACTGAACCTGCGGTTAGATTGTTTCAATGTTCGCGAACGCTGCGGCTACATTTATAGGCAGTGGTAACATATATTTAGCACCATATAAAGGAAACCACGCCAAGACAAAAATCACGGCGCCGATTTCTAAGCTGTGGAACTTGCAGAATCCGCGAAAACGGGAAGAGTGCAAACACGCGACTACCTTCGACCAAAATTGAAGTGAACACATCACGGTATCGCACTCAAGTTACCTTACTCGGTAGGCTTTGAACACATTTCTTGTAGTCGTTTGGCGCAAATGTCACGGAATCGCAGTCAAGTTACCTTACTCGGTACGCTTTGTGATGTATAGGAGGGCAACATGCTAGGTGTCGACGGAAGCCTGTCGAGCTGAAAGAAGCGTCCCAAATTCTTCGCAGGAGCAAATAAATGAAAGAAAAACAGGACTCCTGCGTATCATTAAAGTACTGCTCTCATCATCAGATTTCTTTCTCTGCGAGAGTAACTATCTGCTGCTTTTTGGTTGGCCCGTTCTCCGTTACTATACTGAAGCGCGTTCCTGATATTCATATTGGGGTTCTGGCACGTAAAACCCTACGTATTGTTATTGCTCTTGAAGGCTTTTCATGCTAATGCCAAATTTCAGTATTACCACTCTACTCTGAACAAATGAAACTTCGTTGCCATCTGAAGCGAAACACGAATGCTCCAACGAAAATAATGCAACGCATAACTCACCTTCACTTAGAGCGCTGTTGGTAGAACCATGAGGCCTGGCTCCTGGTAGGCAGACACCAAGCCATGCCGATACGCAGATGCTCAATCGGTGAATCGGTCCTCCAAGCACATCTGCAGGAAGATGCGAAGTGCCCACCGCGGGAAGAAGCCGCACGAATCGTTGCCAACACAGAGTTAAACCGCTGTTACTTGTCGACCATGCGGCTTTGCCTTTTATACCAATGTCGCTCCAACACGCATGCGCAAACTGCTTCAAGAATGGAACATTCGTCACGCTTTTTGAGGCTGCTGTACGCAAAGTCTGGTCTGACATGAATGCTATCAGAATCCAGTCGTAATTTATTTTTTTATTTAATATTTCGTTTTTATTTGTCGAGCAAGTGTCACGATTTCTTATGGCTTATAGCTGCCGATGCTACTTGTACGCGGGACTGAATAACAACGCACGCGGTTTTACGTGGCCGTAGTATAAATACGTTGCAGTTTGCATGTCTTAAAGGAGGGGTGACAGAAAATTTGTGAACCTCTCTTTTTTTCTCCCAATCAGTAGCGACAGTCTCGTTAATAACGGCAACGAAACTCATTTGCCCCAGCGCGAGACGAATACTTATTTATATGCTCGTATATTAGGACCTGAGGCAGTTTCGATTTCAAAGAGCACTCTAGGGTCCCGTGATGTAGTCGGCCTACTCGTTAAAGAAGTACTGACATGAATTTTAAACATTTTCGGATAGTTGCTCCAAATAAAAATTCAGCAAATCCCATGCTTTCTGGGAATCGGTTTCATGCGAAGCAGTCAGCGAGTAAGTACTTTTATGCTGTATTTTATGGCTTTCAGCCAAGCGTTACGAGGTTGATCAAGGTGATTTTGTAAGTGTAGTAGTTGTGTGCACATATTGGGTTTACCAGGCACGTCGACAACACTGGCGTTTAAAGTGTAACCTATGGTGCGACGTAACGTCAGCCCTCACGTTATTGTACATACGTCAGTATTATCGAAATTAAATGCACTTTACGGTGCAGTCATGGGAATATCATACGTAACGTTCGTTAATGTATTCTTCCGGGGTTGAGCAATACTTAATTATAGCTTGCTGAACCATGGGAATACAAATGTAATGTTTATTAGACTGCTATAAAAGCGGAGCGAACACTGGAACCAGAGACGTTAACCTGACATTACGCCTGTATCGTAGGAGTACATGTTTATTACATTGTTATACAATTATACAACCAGCACCACAACCACAATTGATGTTGCACCGACATTACGCCTGCACTGGGTGTTTTTTTCAAAGCAGTTTCTAGACCTGGCATGGCTCTGTGGTAGAATACCTAATTGCCACGCAGAATCCTTGGGTTCGATTCCTGCTGAGATCCTAGTTTTTATTCTTTCCATTCGGAGGTAAACGCTGCCGATGCCGGTTTATCTTAATGCTCTGGCATTTAAATTACCAATGTGTGTTCTCGCCGGTCCTGGGTAAATATAAAGTGGCAATCACCTGTGGCGCATACCCGTACACCGCGGCCGGTGGTAAACGGGCGTATGCCACACGTGTCTGGAGGAAAGGGTTTGATGATGCACGCGACAGGATTTTCACATGATTCATGTCATGACGCGACAGTCATATTCGTCAAATCATCTTACCTTCCCATGCCAGTTTTGGTCTACACTAAGTTACGGAGGCGTTCATGAGAGCACGCAGACGTAGTCGGCTAGATAGATAGATAGATAGATGGATAGATTGATAGATACGTAGATAGAAACGCTCAAAATGCCAAAGGTTCGCAGAGAAATGCAGCAAATGAGATAATTACTAAGCAGTAATAAGAATAAAAGTGATCTATTAGTTGTGGGCATGACTCCACCGGAGTGAAATTCAAATTCGTCAATTGAGCGAATTGGATAAGCATCATGTCATGATTCCTGCGTAGGTGGCGGATCAAAATTCCGTGATCGAGCGTTTGATTCTTCGACGCAGTCGGGAAGGTAGCAGCGCCCACACTACCGCACAAGCATTGTTCGTTGTCAAATTCTTCGGTGGCTCTCTTGCGCACTCCTTGAAATGGGTAGCGTTCCGAATGTGTCAGTCTTGCGACAGTAATGAAGCTGTTCATTGCCGCTTGATGATCCTCTGCAGATCCTACCGTGAACATGTGCTATGAACTCGTGGCTTCTTTAAAGTGCGTTGTAATTAACGGTTACACATCGTGTGTACGGGCTCCACGACGTTGATCCGTGTACTGCTTCGAAGAAGGTTATTTCTGTGCGAAGCACGGGTGCAACATTTTCATCGCTTGTGCGGGTTTTCCAATGAAAAAAAAATGACCTTTTAAGACAGAGATATCTAGTCGCGTACTTCACTTGGTCGTCGTCCATGCAGAGAGGAATGTAGTGGTACAGTCGTTAACGTATACTCTGATGGGATGGTGAATATGTCATGCTATCTATCTATGCAGCCATGCGCAAATAAAGCATCAGGTGGGTGTGTCCAGATAAGATCGAACACGAGGTCCCGGTCACCAATCCCGATTTTGATTAAATTTACTGTAGTCCTAGGCATTACACCCAGAACAATGGTTTCGAAGTTAGTTCTGCGAAAAAAAATTCGGATGGCCTGAAAAAAATACACATGTTTGGACCGCAAAAAACACTTTTCCGCCAATTTCGCGATTTCTGAATTTTGAGCGCACCTATGGAAAAAACGATGCACTTCTTGGTCACAATATGTATTCCCCTTAAAGAACAAGTGAAATACAATCTTATGAGCCTATTATTTTCCTTGCTTGTCGAAGCGCTTTTGAAGAAAAAAATCACAAACTTGGGAAATCGCACAAAATACCTGTATTTCAGGAACTTATTGCTTCAAGCAAGTTAAAGTGAGGATAATAAAAAGCAGTACATATTAACTTTGATACCTTCGCTCTCTTTTAAAATAATTTGCGTGGTTTTATCGCACTCTGTTTCACTCGATAACTGGGCTGAAACGTAAGTGATTTATCAAAAACGCCGAACTTTGAAAATAGTTTTCTCAAAAAGGCCATTTTTAATTTTTTTTAAATCCCTCTGATTGAAGTCAAGGACGTCATCTACCATTTTGCATAAAAAAAAACGTTGCATTAGTTTGGTCGCTAACAAGTTACAGTGCGTCAAATGTGACCATGCCAGCCCAGCGGCCGCGTCAATTGTTATGTGCTGAACCTCGGATATAAGTTGTTGAAAATACTTGTACTTGACATAATCACAAATCAGCAGCTCCACACCAACAAATGCGCAGCCAGGTGTCATGGTTCAGCAAGCTTTGTCTTGCGATCAGCCTCTTGACAAACACGCAGCAGCGGCCGCTCGATGCTGCGGACGCTTGCATTACATGAATGCCGCTTCGACTGCAGATGAGCTCCGCTTGCGCGCCAAATTACACCCAGAGGACGCACGAGAGAAGGAATGCATCCCTGCGAGCGTTAAAGGCTGTTAAGTGCCAACAAATGTCATAATATGCAACGAAAACTCTGCCGTCAATTTCGCAGTGAGTTTCGCAGTTACATGGGGGGCCCGCCAAGCGAGCTCCCCATGTAACGCGAATTCATTACTCGTCACCCTGACATCAACGCGAGAAGACTTTCGACCACTCAAGAGTCACTGACATACATCTCGCATCTTGCCTCTGCCTGTGACGAGTGTCTGCTGCAAGGGCGACCAGGTGCTTTGCGGCGAAGCACCAACAAAAACAAATGCAGGACACGTTCGGAGGGCCAAATTCAAAAATTATTTTCTTCCTTAAAACAAAAAATGATTTGACTAGACTTTTTTAATTACATACCGATGTAGTCTACTATCAAACGCCGCATAACGAGGATTTTTTCTTGGACCGCATCAGTATGGAAAATACGGTCAAACATGCGACAAATCGCATATTTTCTCTAATCTCAGAATTTTTTTCGAAAAGATTTGAAATCTATTGTACCCCTAAACATTTTTGTACTAAAATACACTTTCCTGAAAATCATACTATTATTTATATTGGTTAGGGAGAGTTCCAGATAGCTCAAGAAAAAATCACGAACTTTGAAGATTTTCGTAGTTTTTGAAGATACGTAGCTGGTAGTGAAACACAAAGTTTTCGGGATTAAAGAATAGGACAACTAAACAGAACCTCTGCGATCGCGCAAGCGTGGTTTCGAAGCTCAACACACAAAAAATGGGTTTTATACACATTTTTCTATAAGGCACGGTTTAACAAATACAACCGAAATTCGAGGGGGCGCCATGATTGTCAAAATTTTTTTCGAGCAAAAATGTTTTGCCACACTACTCTATGTGACACAGGAAAAAGGCACACATTTTATCAGCAAAATCTGCGATGTGCGAGCGCCACGTCTGGGACACTTGGCATGGAATGACCCATATATATAACGCCAGCAATGTATAGATTTCCTTCAATGTGCTGTAAAACGCTCCTGCATGGAACTGGGACTCTGAAAGTATTATTTTCGAGGAGGTATGTATACTATTGCCCGTAGTGAGCCGACAATGAAAAAAAAAAACGATGTGTCGAATCACTTTATCCCGACGAAACACAAGCGGAGGAGCAGTGATAATAAAAATATTTTTTTCCTGCATCTGCAAATTTAACCGTGTTGCGTTCTCGGCTGTTTTGAGTCCTTAGAAGAACTCAAAATTAGCAACCAGTGTTCAGAACCTTCGCGAGAGCATGTACATCGACACCAATAATTAGAGGGTAACCTACTCATGAAACGAAAACTCGCCGGTGAGGGGCTGGAGTGTTTGAGATAAGTCATGACAGGCAATTCACTGCTATTCGTAAAGCGGGATGTATACAACAATTGCGCATAGGTCGGCAAAAGAATTGGAGCTCACTCAGACTCATTGAAAAAAATTACACCATCTCCCGCTAAAGGAGACCATGAGGCGATGCGAAGCCGGAGCACTTGCACGATAGCGTTCCGTTGGCGATCGTTGGGCATGCTACCGACCTCGCGTCGTGGAACGCGAAGAGGGACGCTACGCGCGTCGTATCTTCCATCTAGCCCGGCCGTTAATTCTCACAGGGCGAGCGGGGAACGCGGTCGACAGGCGGGCGAGAGGGGGGCAGCGTAGGAGAGGAGAGAGAAGGGGAGGGGACGCGCATGCGCTCGAGCTCACCGCGGCGTCGCGCAGGAGAGAATTTCGGCATGTCTAGCCCGCGTTTCAGAGGAATAGTGGAAAGGGGGAGGGGCATGAGAGGGGAGGGGTGAGATAAAGTGGAGGGGGAATGAGAGAGGGGAATGGGAGAGGGAAAGTGGAGAGGGGAAGGGGAGAGGAGGTGTCTGGAGAGGGTATGCGCATGCGCAGTAAGGGTGGTCACGCCGCACACCACCACCACCGGATTGAGCTCCGCCTTAAGATACTTCGCATCTAAAATACATTTTGCTCCGAAGGCTCGCTCGGGCTCAAACTCACCAACATATTACTCAGTCGGACTCACTCAGACTCAGACTCACCGCTTTACCTGTGTCTGAGTGAATCTGAGTGAGTCGATTCATGAGTCTGTTAGCGTTAAATTAGCTTTTTCGGTCAGGGTGCCGATGCTATATTCAGGGTGCCGATGCTATAATATCTCACGTAATCGGTGCTCTACGATGCGCCTTTTGATTTTGCACCATCAAACACATATTATAAGTGCCTTAAATCATGCAAGGCCATTTTTATGAAATACGCGGCTCACACGAGATATATTATCAAGAACTTCCCGTGAAAGAGTTTGCACGGAGAGGTCAATTCCCCCCCCCCCCCGCTCACACGCACACCTCACACCTCTGATCCATAAATATTGAGGTGGCGCATGAACGCTCGTGCGTTGACATATGTGTGAATAGACTTATGTATAATGGTAACCGGTATAAGCCTGATAGTAATGCTTAAGATGAGTATAGATATGACCATAGGTCTGCAATAGACGGTGTAGGCCACTCAGACTCATTCAAGAAATATATTTTGTGCCTAGGGCTCACTCGTACTAAGACCCACCAATATGTTTCTCAAGCGGACGCACCTGGACTCGGGCTCACTAAAATATTCCTCAGTCGGACTCACTCCGACTCAAACACACCAAAACATTACTTACCTGGACTCGCTTAGAGTCAGACTCATTGCCCGATCTGAGTCTGAATGAGTTTGAGTAAGTCGAGTCATGAATGAGTTTGCCGACCTGTGCAATTTCGTATTACCGGTACTAACATACGGGGTTGAAAATGATGCATCGTCACTGGCACATGTCACTTCCACTGCGTACCTTGAATGCGCATACCCTTCAAAGGCTATCAAAAGCCTCGCTCCCAATAAACGTTCACTGTTGTACACTGTGTTTCCGATAACGGACGACAGTTTTCTAGCGCGCAGTTTCAGTCGTTCATGAATGAAAACGGAATTTGCCACTTTCGCACCGCGCCTTATCATCCGCAGTCTAACGGTTTAGCAGAGAGGGCAGTGCGAACGATTAAACTGGGACTGCGCAAGAACGCTAGTGGCACAATGCAAGGCCGATTAGATCGAATTCTGTTGCAGTATCGCCGCACCCCTCTGCGCAGCGGGAAAACGCCAGCGTTCATGCTGCTTGGCTTTGAGCCTTGCTGCAAGTTGCATAACATCGTGTCATGTCGGCCATTTCCTCACGCAGATACTGAGCACCCCGGAACCACTCGCCAAGTGGGAGACTGTTTGGTACAGGAACTACGGGACAGGAGCCAGGTGGAAATCTGGTGTTGTACAGGCCCCCGAAGGCCACCGCATGGTAACCATCAAGGCCGCAGACGGCGAACATCATCCCCTGCATTATGACCAGCTGAGATCACGAGAAACCGACAGCCCGGGACTCGCCGCCGGTGAAGCAGAAGTCAAGCAAGAGCCCGTGGTTGAGGCACTGTAGACGGAAGCTGGCGAAACCGGTACACCAGTGACCTCAAGAGAAGGACCCCAGAGCCCAGGTGTGCCCGACGCGGACAGCCGACCAAATATGCACGACAACGAGGTTGGAAATGACGTCAGCGGCGCGCAATCTGATGGCAATAAAGAGTTCGATCCTGGCGAAACTGTTACGCAGGTCCACCAGAAACCGACGCCCGCCGGATCGCTACCAGCCTTAAGGGGAAAGAAGGCTGATGCATCGTCATTGGCACATGTCACTGCCACTGCGCACCTTGTATGCGCATACCCTTCAAAGGCTATAAAAAGCCTCGCTCCCAATAAACGTTGTTCACTGTTGTACAAGCGTGTCTGTACGCTTCAGAAAACTTGGAGGATAACCAGGAAACTCGAGAAAGAAGTTAAGTACCGCGCAATGTATGACGGAAGAAAAAAATGGCCCGCATTAAGACACCGAATGATACGTAGAGGAAATAAGGGAACAAACAGGCGTTGCCGAAATCCTAGTTAACATCATCAGAAAAAGTGGACTTGGGCAGGTCACTAATACGAAGGACCGATAATTGATGCGCCGTTAGTGCGGCGTAATGGATACCAAGAGAACAGAAACGAAGTCAATGACAGCAGAGTGTTAGGTCGAGGTGATGATATTAAGAATGTCGCAGGAATCAAGTGCAATCAACTTTCGCAGGATACAGGGAATGGGAGATCGTTAGAGAAAACCCCAGTTCTGAAGTGGTCACTGAATAGGTTGAAGATGATAATTATGTTTATGATGCTCCCAGAGGCGTTTCTTGCACTGACCGAAAGAGGGCTTAATCACAGCTGAATGAACAGTGTGCCCTAGCTGTTGAATATACAAGTTAACTGGATTTAACGTAACCTAGCGTTCTAAGCTATAAGCCCTGATGAAATACGTCGAATCAGTTAAAACGGTCGTTTTTTAATTGTCAAATCATAAAACTGCTAATATGATCGTTTACACTTAATTGTATTGGCAAAAATGAAAGCTCAGAAGCTTTCCAATGAAACTGGTTCAACATTGTCTGCTCGGTGCACCGGTGTACGAACAATGAGCTACACAAGTATTGAGCCTCTAATCATGCTGTGGATTTCCCAACCTATGGCGCGAGGAAGAAAAAGAAACGCGGATACCATGAGAATAAATCGCTTGACTCGTATCCCACGAAGTAAAATGCACTGCATTGAAACATTTCACGTGCAACAGCAGCGCCAGAAGACAGCCTAGGGAGCAGAAGCAAGATTGGAGGGGCGGGAGAAACATCCGCCGTGATGACTGCAATACCTCATCGCGAAGCAATAGCGTCCGTAATCTGGAAAAGCTCACATTCGCATAGCATGCGCATGTGAACTTTTCCAGATTATGTACGGACTAACTTATGCTTGCAATAGAACATTCCCAAGCTTAATTTCGACGAAGCTTAGTGCGTGACACTCCCGCGTTAACGACGAAGCATAAATGTGTGGTTGTGTTCAACGGGTCGTATCTTTTTGCCCCCCAGTGACCAATGTCGGCGACTTTGGAGTAATAACTGTTAGTACTGCCCTCTGAATTTTGTGAAGTGCTTATTGGTAGCATCGCATGACTGAATTTGTGAAGATGAGGGAGAGCGTAGTCAAAGTCACCGAATAGGTGTGCAATAGAGATTGTCTGAACAGGAAAACTCGGAGGGACCCTTATGCAATCGCATAAGACGACCCGAAGGCGAAAGCCATTTTCTTGTCCTTTTCCTTCTCGGTCGACGTGCTGATCCTCCCCTCCACCGTAACATTCAAAAGCTTTCCCACTTGAACGTGCTTTTGCACTGCCTCCCGGATCGGAGGTGTTACAAGCTTTCTGCTCCTGACATGGTTTTGCAGAGCCTCTGTGATCGGCCCGCCTTTAATCAAGTGACGATGCCCTACGATGTCGTCACTACTATGGGTCAAATTCTGGCGATCTGTGACGTCATGATGACGTCATGTTACACTGAGGTCATGTGACTTTTGGTACGCCGACTGCGCACACACACACATATATATTCAATTGAGTATCACGTGACTGAACACACTTTTATTACTTTTTTTTGCATCCTTCAACGCCAACGCCGGTCTCGCGAAGTATCGAGAGATATTGCCAAATCTCGAAGACGCCGACGGTCACTTTTCGCGTTTGATGAGGGGCATCTAAGGCTTTCGCCATAACAGGGGCCTCATACCGGTTATAGCTGATGTTTCGATGGGTGGTATATGCGTCAAAGGCGCCATATGTTTCAAAGGGTTGGTCATTGACGCCTTTGACCAAGATAGGCTCACCTACGAAAACATCGGCTAGCCTGCCTTGTGCCCTTATTCCTCCCCTGCACTTCGGATTTTCTGACTATGATCAGTGCGCACTACAAATAAATGGGCAGTACACATCATTCTGTAGTGATCGTGTCTACAAAACATGAGCGGCTGCTTCGCAGAAGGGCGGCCAAAATTTGACGCAGAAGGTCATGCCTTTCTGAGGGAGCCGGGCTTTCTGCGAATGTGAGCCACGGACTGCAGCGCAGTGATCGAGTCACTAACTATGACACGCAACTTCAGTTAACCCTCTAATCTGAGACGCTCAGTGACGCCACTAGAATGGTGCCGCAATGAAAAACAGCGATAAAAACATGCGGGACCCATCACGTGAATATTACAACGTACTGAGGCAACTTCGCTTGGGGACTCTTGCCGAGGCAGAGACACAGAGTGTCTGAGTTGTCAGTGGTGCTGATCTTGTGGATATGCGGTAACAAGACAGTTCAACATCTCGCAACTCTTCCTATAATTAACTAATTTAAAAAAAATTCATTCTTAAAATTTTAGCTAGATAGCATCTACAACTTTAGGTGCAATCGAAACAATGTCTTGCAAAGAACACGCACTTTTTTCACGGTAAACAAGCATTCATCACAGAGAACAAGAAGACATGCGTTTCGAGACTCTTGCAGTTGCCTTGTTTACAAAGGCAACAGAAAACTTTCAAAATGTAACAAATTTTTCAATGGATTTCGTGAAGGGCCTGTTAACGTACGTTGTGGCGTAAACATGTTTTTGTTTTCGTTTTTTTTTCCTGCTTTAAACAGGCCGCAATAGCTTGGTTTCACTCCATGACTTCGCACAAATCTGCAGACTAGCAGATATCCATTGAGGCATTGAGGTGGGATTTGTCAGTTTATTCGATTTTATTTCATTTTCAGAAACACTGAGAAGAAAGGCGAGGGCGGGCTGTAAATTGTGTACTGTGCTTAGGAACATAAGTTATTCAGGTCGTATTTTATTATGAGTTTGAGAAAGGAAAGCAACATGGCTGAAACTATGACGCCTAATTAAAATACTTCAACGAAGGTTACTGAATAATAATCAGTATTCCATTAAATTTGTGCCTTAGTTCTGTCGCTTATTGAACACGAAAAAGCAAAATCTGTTAGCGACTGTAACACACGGCTTGGCGCTCTCACCCAGTTGCGCAATATAATGGGTTTGTAAACTGACGCCAACGAAAATGAGGGAAGTCAAGTCTGAGTATGCGTAGTCCAAAACGCGCGACCATCTTCATAATTTAAGATGGTATTATTTCTCAAAATTAGTTTCTATGATTCAAAACATGGCAGCGACAGAAGGCGTGCTCGCAAACTTTAAAAGGAAGCAGGGGAGGCCAACGGCAGTACGATCGGACGAAAAGTATTGAAGAAACGCGGAAAATATTGAAAGAAAAATGAGAGGAAGGGCAGGACACCCTTTGCAGATTCCGTCGTCTTGAAGAAGGCGGAAGGCGGCCGTAAAGGCTTCTGCTTTTGCGTTAGGCAGACGCAGTGCATGAACATGCGTCGCCGGTATGTCAGGGACAGTTTTCAACCCCCATCTCCTCCATGAAAGTGCATTGCGCTTGCGATCTGCTCGACCATTCTAGCGTTGAATGCTTGGATTTGTTGGGCAAACGTTGTGAAAGGCCAGCGCACAATCACGACGTAGACGAATAAGAAGCACCCCACCACAGCGCTGATCGGCGTTGTGCCACATTATGGTGTCTGTGCTCCTCACCAGCGGCCCCCTTAATCCTTGGATCATGCCGCTTTTTTGACGCCGCAGTATAAACGTCTGCGTTACGACAAAAATTGTGTATCTACTACATTGAATCGGTGTACTTCATATAAAGTCTTATACGCCTCATCGAACGGGAAAAGTGATGTGTAATGCCATGTGACGCTCCCTCCTAGTCATTTTCCTTCGTCCATGTTCAACCTCATCAGTAACACACACGCACGCACGCACGCAACACACACACACACACAAACAGGCGCGCGCGCGCGAGATTCCGGGAAATACACCATCTCCACATATTTCCAAGGGTCAAAACGTCGTCACAAACTCATAATTGATTAAGACGAAAGCCTTGTATGTTTCACGCGAGAGACGAAAGGCTGGCTAAAAAAATATAGTGACCTCACAAGCGCGAAGCTGTGCGTTAACTTCGCCTTCGCGGCATTCGTGTAAAAAAAAGCAAAGCGGCGTTTGTGCAATATACATTACATGGTAAAACAGTCGCACCCGATGGCTTTCGTATTCAAGCCGTCTTAGGCGAATCCATCAGGGGCACTGTGAATTTTTTTTCTGGTTTCTAGCATATTCACGGTTCCCCGGTTCCTTCAAGCTATCGTGATGAGGTAGCCAAAATTTCTTTATCATACTGTCGCGACAACAAGACAGATGCCGTAACGGACAGAATGATCGTGTGTGTTTATATTTTTGCTTTTAAGTGCATGTGAGAGTGCCTGGGATGCGTGAGAAAGTATTATGAAAGAAGCAAACTTACGGGGCAGCCCGACCTCTACGGTCTACGAACCGGCACAGATTCAGGTTTCCTGCGATGTTATTTCCGGCTTTTAGTTTTCGCACTTTGCGAGTATTAACGTGAAATATTTTCGCTATAGCCAAAGTAAAAATTGGGGGGACACTTAAGTTTCGCCTTTAAGAGTTGAACGCGATAGCGATATCCTGCCCCTAGTGCGCACTTCGAACACTACGAGTGTTTAAGAGAATGCGCGCCCTAAGGTGTGTGCCTTTTATAATGGGTAGCATGCTTTAAACCAGGAGCAATTATGCACGAGAAACTTCTTCGAAGTTGCGATGCACCCACTACGTGGTCTTAAGGGAATACGCGCAGTAATGTGTGTGCCTTTTGTAATGGGTGGCTGTCTTTAAACCACCAAGTCGTTATGATATTCACGTGGTGTGACGCCCGATGGCAATGTACGCTTGTACCACGCAATATTACTGCGATATTACATCTCGTACTGTGGCACCTGTATACAGGACGCATATTTTTGGGAAGCATGAAAGTTACTTTCAGTGCAGCTCCAAGCAGAGGCGTGGCTGTGGAGAAAGACGAAGACGCCGTTCGGAACGGTTGTGTTTTTGATGTTCTCAGCTACAAAGGATCAATCGGCTTCAAGCCGAGGTACTGCCCAGGTTTCTACCAGCAGTAATGACTACCGTATCGTCCTGCCCCGTCTACCTACTGGTAAGCTCGTCGCTGACTCCGTTTTCCTGCATGCAGACCTTGCTGGCCGCCCATACCGAGCGCAGGACTTTCGAGATGCCCTCCGGAATATCATAGACCTTGCTGATATAACCTCGATCGGGCAATTTCAAATGTCACATGTCTGGATGGTGACTTGCAGGACTGCGCTATCTAAAATGAAGATAGTAACCTGTGGTGAATTCTTTGTTCGAGGACGAAGATGCGTCGTTATAGACCCTGAAACCACGGAAGTTAAAATGAAGCTGTTATGGCTCCCTGAACGCCTGGAAGATATTTATGTGCACGAAGCCTTTCAGCCTTTCGGAAAGATCAAGTCGATTTCAGCGGAAACTTGGAGGGTGTCAGAAATGGAACAGATGAGGACCCTTAACCGAGACGTTGTACTGGCACTTGGTGACGGAGTCCGTGTCTCCGACATCCCGCATCTGCTCTCAGTTTGTGGTCTACAAAGCCTAGTGCTAATTCCCGGCAGGCCACCTTTGTGCCTTCGTTGCAACAAAGTAGGACATATTCGTCGACATTGCAGGACACCACGCTGCGAAGATTGTCGGCGGTTTGGACACACGGCTGAAGAATGTGTGGCGACGTATGCCAATAAATTACAACATCGCATGCGACCACCTGAAGATGCGTTTCCAGAACACATCATGGACGCTACGGAAGTCCTCGATGCAACGGGAGACCTTCCACGTGCTGCCGTCGCTGAGCCCTGTGCTGTTGACAAGGACGCAGCTAGTGACTGTGCTGGAGCGGAGAACTCTAAACAAGCGTCAAACACCGTAGATGTGACAGACAGCGGAGAGAAGGAAGCAGTACCTGCACATGAGTCAGTATTGACACAAAAGGAAAGCCCCAGCAGTAATGCTGATGTAGAAACGCCACGTGAGAAGCTAACTAGTGCCGATGTGCGAGAATCCGTCGATGTTTCTATAAGTAAGCGCCCGGCATCGTCAAACCCTGAGACGAGTGAGGAAAGTGACTCGGCGGTTGGCCCCAGACAATCACGACGTCGGAGATCATCAAAGCATGCAGGAAAGTGCAGACGTTCAAGATCAAGGAGGCCTGGCGGCGGTAACGGGGAGCATTCGCGCGCCCCTTCCCCACCAGACCGGCGTATGCAGCTCTGATAAAAGTGTAGACACCATCGCGCTGCCACAGAAAGTCACTTTTGCAACGATCAACGTATGTGGACTTCGAACCAAGCAGAAGCAGGTGCAGCTCCGCCGGTTGCTGTTCAGCCGCCACCTTGACTTCGTCGCCGTTCAAGAAACGAAGATCGAGAGTGAAGTGGACATGGAGAGGGCCTTGCGGCCATATCTCTCCGTATTTGATGTAATTGTTTCGCACGCTGTAGGCCTATCGGCGGGCTGCCTTTTGTTTCTTAGGAAGAGTTTACCGTATTCTTCTGTTGCTTATAATGTTGACGCAGAGGGGCGGCTTATACAATGCGACTTTATGTTGTATGGTTTGCCGTGGCGCCTAATCAATGTATATGCCTTCAATGATGCACCGCGGCGCACTAATTTCTTTGAAAGCTTGGCCACTTTGCTAGATCCTGACCGTAACATTCTGCTCATGGGTGATTTCAACTGTGTTTGCAGTCCGTGTGATCGTACTGGGTTTAGCCGCAGCGATAAGAGTGCTGAAGTGCTATCTCTGATAGTTCAAAATGCGGGACTTGTTGACATAGGAGCACTGAATAGATTACCCTCATATACACATGCACAGGGTAGTACTCACACTAGAATTGATCGCATTTATGTTTCAGCGCCTCTTATTTCTCGCGACCTGTCATGCAAAACGGAGCCTATTTCGTTCTCAGATCACTGCATTGTTGTGGGGCAGATTGGTCATAACACTCGATCATATTTCAGACCGCAGTGGGCACTCTGGAAACTCAACTCTTCAATTGTCAGTGACCAGGAATTTACTGCTCGCGTGCGCGTAGCCCTGAGGAGTTGCTTGTCGGCTGACATGCCTTTGTTTGCCTCTTGGGAATTTTTCAAACAAGAAGTTCGGACAGTAGCTATCGAAATCGGATCAGTGCGGGGTTTTACAGAAGGTTAGAACAAAAGATGTTGCTAAAGAATCTTCAAAACTTATATGAATTTGAATGTGAGGCGCCTGGTTGTTACACAGACGAAATCGCTAATGCCAAATGCGCACTCCAGAGGTACGACACCTTACGCTACAGAGGTGCCCGTGTTCGATCACGCAATACTCGTACCTTGCATTCAGAGGAACCCACACGTCAAGCCTTACTCGATGAATACCGCAACGCAAAAAGCAAATTTATACCAGATTTATATTCGCAAGGGTCATTGGTAACTAATACAAGTGAAATCATGACAGAATTTGAAGCTTATTACACAGCATTGTTCAGCGATTCCTATGAAATACAGAATGAAGATCTAGTAACGCAGTTTCTGTCATTTGTGACTCCTTTATCGGACGAAGAGTGTGAGTCTATTAGTGGGCCTATCACTTTAAAAGAAATAGAACTCGCCGTTGACCAGTTACCGATGTCGAAAACGCCAGGACCCGACGGGATGTCGGGCGAGTTTTACAAAACCTTTAAATCCTTACTGTGCCCGGTACTGCTGGACATTTTCACGCAGAGTTTGAATCTGGGGACCCTTCCTCAATCTTTTACAAGAAGCCACACCGTCCTAATTCCGAAATACTCAGATAGAGAAAAGCTTCGTCATGTTGACGGCTACAGACCGATTACACTGTGTAACGTTGACTATAAAATTTTTGCAAAAATACTATCAAACAGACTACAATTTGCAATGTCAATTCTTATTGGCGCCCACCAGACTTGCGGCCTGAAAGGTCGTTCAATACAAACGAACATACACATTGCCCGCACGGTATTGGAACATTCTTCCCACTCGTATGACCAACTGGCAATATTACAAGTGGATTTAGCGAAGGCGTTTGATCGGGTTCGTCATTCCTTTCTATTTTCTCTTCTAGACCATGCTAACATTGGTTCCACTATATTCAAAGACATAAAACTATGCTACAGTGATTGTTCAACTCGTTTGATTGTTAATGGCCACCTGTCAAAACCTGTGTCGATTCACTCTTCTGTGAAGCAAGGCTGTCCGTTATCGCCACTGCTTTTTGCCCTCTATTTGGAACCATTGTGCTTAAGCGTGATTCAATCTTGCAATGTTCATGGTTTCAGTGTTTACGGAATTGAGGTGAAAGTATTAGCGTATGCGGATGACCTGGCGTTCTTTTGTACAGACATTTCCAGTATAAAAACAGTGGTGTCCACTATTCGGGAATTCGGAACCATTTCTGGTGCACGAATGAACTTTGCTAAAAGTTTAGGACTGTGGTTCGGCCCGTGGGCTTATAAACCAACGAATTTCGAGGGTATTGCATGGTCTTGTGTGCCACCGAAATACCTTGGCGTTCCATTGGATGCATATAAGTCAAGCGCACATTATTGGAAAGAACGTGTACCCAGCCTAAAGCGTTACGCCCAGACGTTTATTCCCCATAACCTCTCAATTTTTGGCAGAGCTAAAGCATGCAATCTATTCCTGGCAACAAAATTATTCTACGTACTGCAAATACTACATTGTTCCAGGGTTTACATTCAGAAGTTTCACCGAATCTTTGCTACCTTTATTTGGTCATCAAGTTACGAGCCGATGAGGCGTGACAATATTTTTAGACCAGTTTATGCAGGTGGTCTTGGGTTGGTGCATCTCTTTATTAGACAATTGGTATCCCGTTTTTTCTACTTTCGGGACTGCGATCATCCGCTGCTTCGAACATTTTTACAAGTGAATCTCGTCGATGTCTTACCAAGTTTAGTGGTATCTGCTAATTATGCCTCGCCTCCCTATTTGCAAGGATTCATGCGTGAAGTGTATGAATCAGTGCGGTTTTTGACAGTAAGATTCTCTAACGACTATTTATTCTCTAGTTCACGGAAAGATCTATATAATGCCATATTAGATATGTTGTTTCCTGCACCTTTGTACCGCTCACTATATGCTGGATTACCTGGACACGACGTGCTTGTGCGTGTGAAGAAAATGCCTATTTCACCAACATCCAAGACATTCTTCTACAAAGTGCATACACAGACGCTGCCTGTGAAGACCTGGTTAAGCAGCAAAGGCATCTTTGTATCTTCAGTTAACTGTCGCCTCTGTGAAGTTCCGGAAACTATAGAACATAGCTTCATCAGCTGTAAAGACGCCATACTCTTCTGGGACGTTCTACAAAGGGCTTTTAAAAAACAACTCGATTTAAATTCGTATAGCATACGTTATCTCATGCCACCCAAAAGCCATTCTATGCCTGTTGACATGCTATTACTAATGGGTATGCACAGTTTATGGAAAACTCGCATGTTAGACAGGCATGCGGAACCCATGGTATCATCGCGGTTGCATCTCATTCAAATGGCTCTTCAGCTAAAAGACTTTTACGAACAATTAGAGTTTCAACCGGACTGGTATCCACTCTTCATGAAATGTATAGCTTTAATACCCTTTTAGGACTTCTGTGTAACGCTTGTGCGCTGGTAGAGGCCGCCTTGAGTATTTTGTTCGCTATGTATGCTAATTACACACATTTGTAATAAATACCATGAAAGAAAAAAAAAAAAGCAGAGGCGTGGCTGTGTGGTAGAACACCTGCTTGCCACGGAGATGGCCTGGGTTCGATTCTCACTCGGACCTAACATTTTTATTATTTATTTTATTTGCAGCTTTTTCGATTTTTCGGTCACGGACAAGAGGATGATTTTTCGCTCACAACCAACGGCCCCGACACCGACCCCTTACTGTTGCTGAGCGCGCACTTATTTTCTTTGATAATAATATCTGGGTTTAAGGTGCCAAAACCGCGATATGATTATGAGGCAGGCCGCAGTGGAGGGCTCCGGAAGTTTTGACCATCTGATGTTCTTTGACGTGCACTGATATCGCAGAGTACATAGATAGGCCTCTACCATCACGCCTCCATCAAAATGCGGCCACCGCGGCCAGGGTCGAACTTGCGACATCCGGTTCAGCAGCCGAGCACCGTAACCTGCCGTAACCGCTACACCACCGCGCCGGACCCTTATTTTCTCTAGTATTAGCAAAAGGGTTGTGTTGTTGCACATGTGACCGTTTTCAGGAAAATTAATAGTCGAAACAGTGCACACTCTCAGAAAAAAAAAGAGCCAAAAGGGGGTCACCGCAACCGACTCTCTTCGGTAATTCATTTGACCCCTTTTGGAAGGTAGAATCAGAAAATGAGATTTCATTTTTCTGCAAGAGTCCGTTGTCACTCTTGCAGCGCGTTTCGATTTTCGATCGGCTAGCGTGTCGAAGACGCCGCCGTATGCGTCATGTACATCGCGCGCCTGGCGTTCGGCGCGGTTCGCGTACGCTGCCTAGCGAGGCGCCGGGGCTCGCCGTCGCGTCAGCGCCTCGGCGCGACAGTGGCGGCGGCGCTTCCTCCCCTCCTCTCTGTTTGCCCGGTCTCATGAAGTGCGTTGCGTGTTTGGTAGTTTTGTTGGTTTTGTGTTTGGTGCTTTTGTGTTAGAGAAAATGTGCGCATCTTCGGTTGCGCTCATGCGGAGGCTTCGTGCTGGAAGTGACGCCGGTGATGCCTGGAGGGGGCCATATTGGAAATATTCGTGGTGCAGCGGTCACGGGCAGCATGCGCCTCTTATAGACAATTTTAGCTGAGCGCCTGCAATAGCTCTGCGGACGCAGCCTGCCATTGCAAGCACACATTTAGTTGGGCGTACGCAGATGTTGAGTGCGCAGTGCACGATGTGTTGCGTGCGCTGCAAGCGAAGCGCTCCACAACACTTTAGTTTACCGTGCTGTGGACGTTCCGCCCAACTAGACACGTCATATTCGAGATGTAATTGTTTTCCAGTGCTTAGGGTGTATCCACACGACGGACCGAATCCGTCTTTTCCGCCGCGGACGGCGCATCACGTGACCCCGCGTCACGGATTTGTGCCATCCGTGGCGCGTTCGCGGACGTCGCGGATGGAAAATGCCAAGCTCTTTTTCGCATTCGGATTCGCGCGGAATAACACAACAGATTTAGCCGAGGGTGCCATTATAGGTCTGGCAACAAGCGCTGCTTTTTCTTTTTTATGTGCGAATGCACTTTATAAGCGAGCCTGAATCCGCCGTCCCATAGCAATGGCGCGAGGAGCGGAGAGGAGCGTCTGTAGCAACGGCGCAGCGACGTCACGCCCCACGTGACTGCGCGCGCTCCGCCCTCCGCTCCGTGGCTGCGCGCGCCCCGCGCATTGCCTGTGGTGATGAAGGCCGGCGGCGAGACGCCGAACGAAAGCGTGCGAAGCGAGCCGAGCACCCCGAAGCCGATCTGGCGCGGGGACGCGCGATGCGTGAGCGAGCGCGGGCCCTCGAATTCGATCGGCCGGACGCGCGCTTCAAGCGAGACTTCCTGGACCGCAGCTTCGAATATAGCTGCGCGGTGTGCGATCGACTGTGGTTCGACAACAACCTGAGCCCCATCTCGGGCGTGCGCAACGCTGCCAACAAGTTCAACGCGTTGCGGGTTCTTTGGAACGAGTTCGCAAGACAGATCATCATCATCAGTAAAAGTGCTTTGCACTTAAAAACGGCCAGACCTCCGTGGGTCGGCTGGCGCGTGCTCTCTCGCTGCCGTCTCCTTCGCTCGGCTCTGCAGTTTAGTCGCGCGCGCCCCCTCATAGCATCACCCCGTGCTTCGCACTTCCTCATACTCCCCTTCGGGGAAATGCGGGTTTTTTTTCGTATGGTTTCGTACGACGAAGTTATAAGGGTCTGGCAACAGGCACGACCTTTTTTTTTTTTTCTCCTCGCCTTGTTCGGGCTTTTGCGCGGGAAGTCCGCTCGACGTACACGATCGGAACCAACTGCAAACTGCAACCATGAACTTGAGCGACGACGCAACTTTTTTTCTGCTGCGTCTTGTTGAGCAGTTCCCCGCATTGTGGGATATGACACTCGCCAAGTACGCGGACACAACAGTGAAAGACACTATATGGGAACGCATAGCAAGCGAAATGAACGAGGAGTGGCCTGCCTACGGGCCGTACGATGTCAGTAAGTACTATTTATATATATTCTTTATATTTTGCGTTATCATGTGGGTGGGCTTCGTGATAATAACCGTCAGGAATGCACCTGTTGTGCATGACGTGGGGCAAATCGGTGTCTACAAGTGACGGCCGTGGTCAGCCGACTCCCAAGCATGCTGCCATGCCGGCGGCAGGGTCGCTCAATTAAAATGCATTTTGATCAAGGAATCCGTGCGAAATTGAGGGAAACTGTAGGTGGGGACGGGTCCGCCAAACGTCGCTTGTGATGCGTAACCTTGCGGCAAAACTGAGGACATTCACCGCACTATTCGAGAGAGCACCAGCCACGTTTTTTCAACATAATGTGTTGTGATGGTTATTGACCGAAACTGCATGGTGTGGACCGTACAAATAAATACACCCCCCTCTTTTTTGTTCTTTTTTTCTACAGAAGCCCTCCGGCGCTTCTATGACAATAAGAGGCGCACATACCGGTTGGAGGAGAAAGTGGAAACCACAAAGAGTGGGATGGCAAGCTCTGAAGGTTATAAAGGCCGCTGGCGCCTTTATAATGCACTAAAATTTTTGGATGCTTCAAAAGGGACCTGCTGGCGTTCTGTGAGCACTGAAGCGTGCCAAGCTGCGGTGGAGACCACAAAGGTAAACTTCCTTTTTTTTCGTACGTATGATGAAGCCTTCCTGTGCTGCGTAAATTATATGCCTTTCTTTTTATTACTTAGCACTTCCTTAGCCTTAGAAGGTTTACAATACTTGACAGCACGCCGCATTATTTCTGCAATAATATTTGTTGCTTGCTGTACTGAATTATTCAAACGTTGTTGCTATATGTAGATTAGATATGATCATAAAATGTTGACGCTAAAGTTTAAATCTTGCACTCTAATTACTGCAAGGCACCAATAACGTACTATTGCTTTTACATGGTTGTTATACAGATTTTAATTGGAATAGATACGCAGATGTGTGTCTGCAAAGAAATGCATTTTGGAATTTTGAGAGACCTAATGTACCATTTTGTTTACTGCAGATACCAGAAGCCATTGATGACCCTTCAGGTGCCTCAGACGCTGTGACAGCAGCGACTGACGACCAGATCACTACCGTGGATGACCCAATCGCGGGCAAGGCATGCCCTGCAACGTCCCGTCAAGGAACACACAGAAAGAGGCGCCAGTCTCCTCATCGTTTAGATGAAATATTGGCTCAAAGGCAAAACGTGTTGGAAAAAAAATTACACCATCTCCCGCTAAAGGGGACCATGAGGCGATGCGAAGCCGGAGCACTTGCACGATCGCGTTCCGTTGGCGTTTGTTGGGCATGCTACCGACCTCGCGTCGTGGAACGCGAAGAGGGACGCTACGCGCGTCGTATCTTCCACCTAGCCTGGCCGTTAATTCTCACAGGGCGAGCGGGGAACGCGGTCGACAGGCGGGCGAGAGGGGGGCAGCGTAGGAGAGGAGAGAGAAGGGGAGGGGACGCGCATGCGCTCGAGCTCATCGCTGCGTTGTGCAGGAGAGAATTTAGGCATGTCTAGCCCGCGTTTCAGAGGAAGAGTGGAAAGGGGAGGGGAGAGGGTATAAGAGAGGGGGAGGGGAGAGGGAAAGTGGAGAGGGAAAGTGGGGAGGGGAAGGGGAGAGGGAAAGTGGAGAGGGGGAGGGGAGATTGTGCGTGGAGAGGAGGTGTGTGGAGAGGGTATGCGCATGCGCAGTAAGGGTGGTCACGCCGCACACCACCACCACCACCACCGCCGGATTGAGCTCGACCTTAAGATACTTCGCATCTAAAATAGCTGCAAGCGTGGGCCAACCAGCGAGTGCCACACAACAGGAAGACGATATCGACTACTTTGGTAAAGTCGTTGCGGCACACATGCGCAGCGTTCCGAAGGATAAGCTCATCGCTTGTCAGACTGCTATCTTAAACACACTTGAAATCTACATCGACAAGAGCGAGTAAGAAAGCTCAACGGATCTCATTTTATATTGTCAGTTAATAAAGCGTTGCTTACATCCATCATTGTTGTCAGTGTGAATGAAACTCAGTTTTAAGTACATATCCGTAATTCGATATGCCATTATTACGGCAGCGTACAAGATCTTGCCCTTCAACTAAACAAACCGCATTTCATTTCACAACTACTTTATTTCATGATAACGCATGTGCATCTTGCACTCTCTTAGCATAATCTTACGGCCTTCTGTATACATCGGCATCCAAGTGCGCTGACTTACACTGCCATGACACAGCACCCCTGCCATTCAAAAATTCACATAGGCTGTCACGTACAGCGGAGCCAACAGCACTTACTCGTCCACGAGAATGAGGCTGTGCAGAGAACAGAGTTGCAGTAGGCGTTGTGTCGACACACGAGTCAGCTGAGTGCAGTTCATTGGCGAGGAAGTTGTGCAATACACATGCCGCATTCACCATTGATGTCATTCGTTTTGGCTCAGCGTCGATCACGGTGTGCAGAAATCTAAACCTATTCGCAAGTATTCCAAAGGCGCTCTCAACTACACGCCGAGCCCTGGATAACCTGCAAAGTAATAAAAAATAAACATGATTTGATAAATTTTACACCACAGAGAAGATAGTAGCATGCCAATGTGTGCTGCAATTCTGGGGTTAGCATATCTTAGATTAAACGTTTAAATTTCACATAGTGCTGTTTCAGTAGTGACATAAATTACCTGTAATTAAATATTATCTTCTCTTCTGTTAAGGAAGGTTCCCCAAATGGTTTCATCAGGTTTTTTCCAAGTGGGAACGCGTCATCAGCGACAAAAACCGGTGGTAAGTACACATCAGGCGAGCTTGCCACCTTGACCAGTTCCGGAAGACCAGCCGACATGTTTGATAATTGTGCTTGCAGAGGCGTCGTTTGCCAGACGCTCGTATGTCCCTGCGACCCTGGCGCACCAACATCCGTGTACAAAAATTTGTAGTTCGCATCAACCACGGCAAACAGTATAATACTGAAGCTTTTCTTGTAATTTCTGTAAACTGTTCCCGTATTTTCTGGCTTGGTAATTATCACATGCTTTCCATCCATCGCTCCAACGCAGTTTGGAAAGTTCCAGTTTCTATTGAAACCAGCGACGATGTCTTTCCACTCATCCTCAGTGCTTGGTCTTTTGAGGAAGTCATTCTTGAGCTCTTCATAAATTACTTGACATGTTTCATGGATAATATCATTTACAGTTGAGTGGCCCAAACGAAATTGGCGACTCAAGGAGTGGTGGCTCTCTCCTGCACAAAAAAAAATACCGTCACTAATTGGCAGATATATGCAAAGACTGGCAAATTGTACATCAAGGACAGCAGGGCTGTGTAAGAGGGCTTTCGCAGCCTTCGCAAGATGTATTTTATTATTGCCAGATATCTATCTATTCAAGACCTTGCAGGTGTTTTCCAACATGCAACGTAATGCCGGCTCTAAAAACGAGGTTCTCGGAGTTGGCGCGTAGGTTTAACTGAACAGTCTCAGTTGCAACAAATAGGAGCAATGTTTCGAGTAGAAATGCACAGACGTGCAACACTTGCCTGAAGCAAGGTACCGTAGCGTGGCATGCAGCCTTGTTTCCGCTGATATGGCTCGCCGCATCACGGTGTCCTGTCGTTCTATGCGAGGTCCCACGAGCGAGAGGAACTGAACAAACTCCTCTCTTGACACTCGCAGCAGCCTCCTGTATTCTTCGGTGCCGCTAGCCAAAAGCTCACGGTACAGTTGGTGTTTCATACCAAGATGCTTGTTAGCGATGTAGTCCTTTTGCCAACAAGATCTTTTTGCCGGAAAGAAGAGCGCTTCATCGTCTAATTCTGATAATGCAACAGCCATTGCAGCTAATCGTCGCTTTCTTTCGAACGCCATCTTCAACTTAAAAGAAACTCTGCGCCATAGACGGAAACATAAAATCCTTCAATACTTTTTCTAGCGATGAATGTGTTTCCGACGTTGAGACTGCTCGCGCCATCTAGAGAAAAAAGGGACAAGCAAGCTTTCGCACATTATTATGACCTCTGAGATTTCGTAGCACTCGCGCTATCGCAGATCACCGAGCTCATGTTCTGCTAATAGATGTACTCGCTAAGCCTACAGCTCTCAGAAAACGAGTACGGCGCTCGGAAACAGTAGCAAATTGTCATGAATACGTTGCCGGCGAAGCTTGAGGACACAAACCTAGAGCCGACACAATCGTCAGTTTGGGACTAACAGCCCACGCAATGCGCGACGAGTAGCCTAAAGATTCGAAGTGGGCAGCTCTCGCTTCAGAAAGTGCCGCCATGTTTTTTTTTGCTGCGGCGCGTCCGTCTACTCGCTTCGTCCGTCGTCTGGATGTGCTTTGCACAGGCCTCGGAAAGTCCAGCCATCGCCGAAGGGGGGTGCAAAAATCGACCCCTTCGCAGCTAAAAAACATCACATAGTGGCTCCGTTCAAATCTGCCCTCGGCGACGCCAAAAAATCCGCCAGAGGCGCCGTAATAAAATCAATATTTAAGAGAAATACAGCTATCATTCCCGCATAAAAGTGCTTTTTCTTGTGTAACTGAAAGTAATGTTTGAGTGATGAGTAAATTTTGTTGTTTAGTGATTGAAAACATCTCTCTTGTCGCTCACCGCTGACGGCCGGCGCGCGGTAGCGAGCAAGCGGACCGTCGCTGTGACCAGTGACGAAGCGCAAAAAGTGCGCCGCTGCGTTTCGGGTGCCGCAGATAACGCGCAGAATATGCGCAGTTATCCTCCGATGGTTGGCAGCTGGTTTGTTGCTCCCCGTGTTCTTGCGAATTCTATCGTTAATGTTGTCTAAAATACGCATGAAAGTTTAATTCGCCGATGTAATCATATTGAAATTATGGTGGGCATTCGGTGTGCTACTGCATGGTGCCGCAGGAGCTGCGATACCAGCGAAGGCGTCAGTTCCCACAGGTTCCTCGACGATGGCAGGTACACGTACTGTCGGCCGCAAAAGTTTGCGGGATCTGCAGCGCGTGGCGGAGCGACGGAAAACTGCATTGCTGCGTCACCTACCGTGATGCGGCGGGTGTTGAGGCTATCGGCCGCAGCCTCCGCGATTAGATCCGGCAACGGCACGTTATCTAAACGCGCCGTCGCTAATCGCCGAGGCCGATAGCCTCAACACCCGCCGCATCACGGTAGGTGACGCAGCAATGCAGTTTTCCGTCGCTCGGCCACGCGCTGCACATCCCGCAAACTTTTGCGGCCGACAGTACTTTCAAGCTCAGCGTTTTTCTTTCTGCTTTGTGACCTCGTTAACATATCACGCTTCACTGTTCTCGCTGTTGAGTTGTATGCTAACACGTGTGGACAAAGCTGCTATTTCACTTGTACTTGCAAGGCCTGGTGGGCTCAAATGAACGAGTGAATTATGCGATGGCATGAGCACGACTTGGTCAGACTGTTGATGAAGCCTACTTTCCAGTGGCGATGTCACAATAAGAGAATGACCGGGATAGAAAATCGTTTCTCCCTTCTCTGTATTTGTGCACCTCTTTGAGGCCTTGCATATATCCCATATATGGGTTGTTTCATCGGTATCACGTGTTAAAATCCTCATGTTTTCTGCCACTCTGTCGACATCCGCTATATTGCGATTTCTTTGCGTAAACCTGCTTGGTGTTCTCAGCCTGACTGCAATATGTTGTAATAACAACAAACGCGGGGGTCTTCAGGCGTACTCGTTGAAAGCAAGTACTGAAACTGTAGCAAAAAAGATGCTGATGCTTTACGCCTGTACTGCATTACAAGTTGGTTATTGTGAGCGCTAGCTGATGGTGGAAACAGGCAACACACGCCGTCTAATTTGTTTTGTCTCTTTGAAGTACCGCGAAGGCTATTCGTTTACGAGCTCACGATGTCTCGACAAGGGCCTTTTACCGCTTGCTCACTGTCAATAAAGATTATCCTTCCTTCTACTCACTGGTGAATTGTTCTTACTGGTGCCCGTTGCCAATGTATGCCTTTCGGTTCCATGTAACCTTCGTACGCACAGGTACTGCGTTCCGAAGGGCGCTTTGGCGTGCTGCTGGGCGTATGGACGCGCTCAAAACAAGCGGGCGAAAGATAACGAGACCTCCGTAGGCCTACGCGAGTCCCGACCTCTTTCGTCCACTTCTGTTTAAAAAGGATAGAATAAAAAACCAGCCGAGGCACCCGCGTATGCGCATACGCACCCGGTACAGAATAAAAAAGGCAGCCATTTGCTTTTTTCTACCTAAAAAAACAATAAATTTTGTTTTCCGCTTCCTGTTTACGCAGCGCCATCTCTTGGGTGCCTTCGGTAGTTCCATGCGCTACCACTGCTTATCTTTCGTACCGTTGTCAAGGCTACAGTTTCCCTTCTCTAAACTGGTTCTTTATTCTATGCTTTGCAGCCGGACGGGTGGCGGAACGATCGTCCGCGGACGAAATTTCCGCGGATAAGTCCGTCGTGTGGATACACGTTTATGAGCGCCAACGACGTCAGAAGTATACTATAGGTCCCAGTAACAACGTGGACTCTCTGATCTGCGTGCAGGACCTCGATGGCCGTGGTAACGGCCACGAGCGTACACGTCAGACGCCGTTCTTGGGAGCATTGGTCGCGCGCGTAGACCTCTGCCGTGTACGTTCAACTTCACTATGCGTGCATAGTTTTGAAACTGGGAGGACTACGCAAGAAGCGCATTTGACGAGGCACAGCCACACTGGATGGAACACAGCGTCCTATCCTGCGCGGCCGTGAATGACGCTTAGTATCCTGCAGTAACTGGTCGTATTCAACGTATTCTTGAGTTTCCGATCTACGAGCAACCCTTTCAAGGAGTTAAAGATCGCACAACGCTCAACGCGCTTTATGTTGCAGCATGAATAAATGCACGTATCATGCTTACGTTTTTTTGTTCCTTTTTTTACGGGGTCATTCACCGCGAGGCCTGACAGAAATAGAATAACGCGTTCCCGTACACAACCTGTCGAAGACGGTTGCTTGAGGTTTTCTGCGAGAAGCCAGGCTATGTCTTCCCACTCGTCAGGACGCCGGAACGTGCCGCTTGATTGCACCTTGTCCGGCGTGGGAACGTCCTTTCAATGTGGAGTACACACGACTTGCATCGGTTTCGCTGTTGCTGTCTGCGTCGAAAGCCACTGCAGCCAACATGCGCTCTCGTTTCTGGTTTCTTCGAAGTCTCGCAAGAACGCAACGTAGTAAGCGTTGCGTTAGGTACGTAACGTCTCGTTACGAGCGTACGCGCGCATCCCTGGAATAGATACGTTACGTACTGTGCATGCGCACTTCTTTGCCGCAGCCGTGCTGCGTATGTAGGCTCGTTACGTACGCCCAACTTTATAAGTGTCTTGCGCAATGGTTGTAAGCCTGCCTCCGCCGAGCTGTTGCGGACGCCCAACTAAAACTGTCAGTCAACGAGTTGAAATTGTTATGCGCGTCTTTGTACAGGTTCCCGTTATAAATTATCAAGGGTGATTGTGTGCTGACTGCAGATTGTGTCTGCACTGCTGAAGGCACAATATGTCGCTTTGAGATGCGGTTTCGTGTAAGCCCTAATAACATTTGCAGAGATATTCAAGGTGCAGCTTGCGTCCACTCGCGGAAAAGCGAAAAAAAATGATAGCTGATCCCTCTATCATAGGAATCGGTATAACACGAAAGTGAAAGGTGTCGTCACAGAAGTAGTTTATTGTTTATAGGGCATTGGTATATGACAGCTTGTACAATGTCTACTGTTCTTTGGCAGATATAGCGCGGACCGAGAGGTCATGGGTGCGACTCCCGTCAACTGAACTTTTCCTTGTAGTTTTTTTCCTTTGCCATCTCATGGCATTCATTTTGCTGACGTACTTCCGTGATGGAAATACGTCATGAAAGTCTTGGTGCACCCCTGCATACAGCACGTTCATGTTGACTGCCGATATGACTGCCGATAGGTGCGCTTGGACGCCGGCTATGCCGCGCAAAGCCGGGCTTACTCCGGGAGCAATTTGTGATTTTTCAGGAGTGCTTTATTCGCGCATAGCCTGCGTCTATTACAAAACGAGGTTCCCGCTTTCTTTTTCGTTAAAATTTGTTTTCATTGACAAAATTGTTAAAAGCAAAACGCTCGTGCCATAGGTGTATATAGTTACGGTGCGTTGCATAAAGAGCGGTTTTAAATCCAAATCACTCACTTCTACATTCACACTCATCGGGGCTCTCGCATGTTCATTTTCATTTTTACTCGCAGTCGTCGATAGTCACATTCATCGGCACTCACTCAAGTTCATACGAGGTCTGTTAGAAAAGTATCCGACCTTTGGTGGAAAAAAAAAACTGGCATAATTGGAGCGTTGGAAACCTAATCCCCCTCAAAGTCCCCTTGGCACCACACACTTCTCCCAGCGGTGCTGCCATTGTTGGAAGCATTCTGAGAAGGCCTCTTTCGGAATGGAGTTTAGCTCAGCTGTCGTTGCGGCCATAATTTCCTCCCTTGTCTGAAATCGCTCTCCTTTCAATGTCCTCTTGAGTTTGGGAAACAGCGAGAAGTCGCAGGGGGCCATATCAGCAGAGTAAGCAGCCTGTCGAACTACAGGAGTGTCACTTTTTGCCAAAAAAGTCTGAACCAAGTGTGAGGAATGTGCAGGAGCATTGTCGTGATGGATGCACCAGTTTCCTGTTGACCACAACTCAGGTCTCTTGCGCCGCACAGCATCACGTAGGCGACGGAGGACATCCCTGTAGTACTCTTTAGTGATTGTTTGGCCCTGTGGTGCATACTCGTGGTGTACCACACCGCGGGAGTCAAAGAAAGCACTCAGCATCACTTTGACGTTGCTGCGCACTTGGCGGGCCTTCTTTGGTGTTGGTGATGTGGAATGCGTCCACTGTTAGGACTGGGATTTGGTTTCCGAGTCGTACCCGTACTGCCAAGACTCGTCACCAGTGATAATGGTGTTCATGAAGGTAGGGACACTGCTTGTGAAATCCAGCATGTCCTGTGAGACTTCAACACGAAGTTGCTTTTGCTCCACCGTGAGCAGTTTCGGCACAAATTTCGCCGCAACTCTCTTCATGGCCAAATCTTCGGTCACAATGGAATGTGCAGAGAAAGTGCTGATGCCTCTTCCGCGATTTCCCGGAGAGTCACACGACGGTCCCGCATCACCACAGCGTTCACTTCGGCAATGACCTGGTCATTTCGGCATGTTGATGGCCGACAGGAGCGTGGCTCGCTCTCCACCGATGTGCGGCCGTCTTTAAACCGGTTGTACCACTCCATAATCTGTGTGCGGCTCATAGCGTCGTCACCGAAAGCCGTCTTGATCATCCCTATGGTTTCCCTTTGGCTGTCGCCCACTTTCTGGCAAAATTTGAAGCAGTAGCGCTGCTCCAGTCGCTCCTTCATTTTCCTTGCAATTAAAAACCGACGAAATCACTGCGCACGACCTCACTCAAACGCTGCGTCCCAGCGACTGACGCTATTGGCAGGCGGGAAAAAATTCACGCATGCGCACGAAGGTTGAAGGTCGGCTGATGCAAGCGCGCTCGTTTCAAATCCATCAGGTGCTCGAAAAAAAAATAAGGTCGGATACTTTTCTAACAGACCGTACTTTGCCCCTCTTAAACTCATCGGCATTCACTTAAAGGGACCGACAACCAACTTTTGTGGTACCCGTTTTCTTGAGTGCAATGGGAAGCTTACCGGTCAGAGCTTCTAATCACGTAGTGGTAACGCGGAAAACGCCGTAAAACATTTGTAATCAGAGTTTTTCGATCTGCAGCGATTATGCAGTCTTAGTATCACATGCTGCAAACAGTGAGAGGTGAGCGCGATAGCGATTATACGCCAGCAGTGGTGACAAGTTATGCCCTAAGTATGAAAAGGCAATGTTACGTTTGCAAAGCCTGCGGTGACGCGACTACTGCCTTCTAGCTTATTAAATTATTTTACAATAGTTATAGCGTTTTTCTGGGGCTTCTTATAGAAGTACTTTGGCCGTACACAGGTCACTTTATCACATTTTAGTCAAGCCAAGCCAAGCTAAGCCTTCGAAAACGAAACAAGTGGTAGGATACACCAGCAGTGCTGTTCATGAAGTGGTAGCAATCTTCCACAGAACAGTAAGTCGATGGCATTTTGCGAGCAGCAGCGCAAACTCGTGTGCTACTCTTCAAAAGTCCGATACGATGAGAGCAGACGAGTCGAGCTACGCGGAAAACGCCGCCGGACGCCGCGCGCATGCACCGCAGCCTCCATTTCACTGGAAGCCACGAAAGCAGCGCCGCATCTCATGCTTTATTTCTTTTACCTTAGAAACAAACGGGAATTGACAATAACATACATATTCAAATTTTCAGCCCTCGTTCTGGTGCGTGTAAAAGCATTAGACAACGTACAACAAAGTGCTTAAGACTGCATACGTCTGGTTCATGGCGCTCGCGCTAGGCTGCGCGACATACCGGTTTTTGTTACTTTTAAACGCGATTTAAAAATATAAATCCTACTCAGATCGCTAAAAGTATTCTGGAATCTGTCACTATAATTCGCGGCCTTTTCATTTCCACCAGGATCTAATCACCCGTTCTGACCAGTTGTCGGTCCCTTTAAATTCACACACGCGTTTACTCACCCTCATCGATACTCACTCACTTACTCACTCCACTCACCCTCATTGATACTCACCCACTTTCATAATCACAAACTCACGCTCATAGGTACTCACTCACGCTCATACTCACGTCCACTCACACTCGTCGATACTCACATTCATACTCACGTCTACTCAGTCTCATGAGTACTCACTCACGTCATTACTCACGTCTACTCACTATCATGAGTACTCACTCACGTTCATACCCACGCCTACTCACACTCATGTGTGCTCACTCATGTTCATACTCACGTCTACTCACACACATGAGTACTCACGTTCATACTCACGCTTACTCACATCATGAGTGCTCACGCACGTTCACACTCACGTGCACTCACACCCATGAGTACTCACTCACGTTCATACTCACTTCTACTCACACTCATGAGTACTCACTCACGTTCATACTCAATTCTACTCACACTCATGAGTACTCACTCACGTTCATAGTCATTTCTACTCACACTCATGGGTACTCACTCACGTTCATAGTCATGTCTCTTCACACTCATGAGCACTCACTCATGTTCATACTCACGTCTACTCACACTCATGAGTGCTCACTCACGTTCATACTCAGTCTACTCACACTGATGAGTACTCACTCACGTTCATACTCACATTTACTCACACTCATGAGTACTCACTCACGTTCATACTCAGTTCTACTCACACTCATGAGTACTCACTCACGTTCATAGTCATTTCTACTCACACGCATGGGTACTCACTCACGTTCATACTCACCTCTACTCACACCCCTCATCAATCAATCATACTCACACTCACAACGTTCAAATGAGTGTGAGTGAGTGTACTCATGAGTGAGTATGCCGAGCTATGCCTGCACGTTTCTGCCTTTGCGCCCTCAATTTGACAGCTGCACCGATGCGCTACTGTCGTGCTACACTGACACTGAAATAATAGGTGCGACACTGGCACGGCACTTCTGTGAACCCGTGCACAAAGAGCAGCCAAATCGAGGCAACCTTGCACGACCTACATGTCTGAAGGTCACGATCTGAATAACGTGACACAGCTATTGCGTACGTCATAAAACCCTTTCCCGTACTCACGTGTGGATCATACCCGCATACCGCGGCCCATAGTATGCAGTATGCTCCATAGCTGATTCACAGTCTGTACCGACGCAGGACAGCGAAAATAGACATTGTAAACATTATATAAATCTCTGAATAGATTAATCACGAGAAATTCATACCGTTTGTTATAGTTAGTGATTTTAATTTAGCACAAAGATGCTTAAATATGTACTACGAGACGACACAAAGAGCTACAGTCTAGCGTTGCTAGTGCCCCGCAGGAATACGCCAACGAACGAGGTTGCACATCTTCTTTTCAAAAAGTGACGTCTGTGCTGTATCGTGTGTGCCGGCATGACGTCGGACAATGACCTACCTTTAGACGTCAGAGTAGTCAGCGTGCGTGGTAAGCTGACGATATGAACGCTACTACCCAAATTACACAAAGATGTCAATCCTCCTCGTAAGATTTTGCTCAAAGTGGGGCATATAGGGAGCTAATCGCAGACTGCTTCACGAGAACTCGATTCCCACAATGTATTGGATCTGCCGCTTATTCTTTGTAACAGCGGAAGCGTACACTCTACCTCGTTATTTTAGGAAACAGAGTTGTGCGCCTCGTGAAAAATCTGTGTGTCACTAGTGTGACCAGTCAGTTGATGAGAACATTGCCACGGAACTCTTCGCATCATGGTGTATTCCGCTTTCATTTTCAGCCAAGCCTGTTAACTGTGGTAACACAACGATTAAGTATAAGTGCTGCTAAGCTCGAGAGCGTGGTTTCAACTCTTAGCAACGGAAGCCATATTTTCGATTAGGAAATGTTACGTGCAAGTTAAATCCATGGTGGTCTGTAGTCCCCGCGATGCAGTGCGAATCGTAATGATGTCCCTCTTCTGGCACGTGACATCGCGGAACTCCTATTATTCTGCATCTAAAATAATGACTGACGCAGAAAAACAAACATACTTTCTTTACGGCGCTTTTTAGAAGAGGTTTTTTTTTATTTAAGCTCTGATGCCAGGGCACAACTGGCAAGCATTCCGCTTGCGCCGGGAATCCACGTTCTCAGGCGTCGCATCGCTCGAGCATCTCGCCGTTTCGGTGGTGCCGCTGGTCCGCGAGCCGCCCTCCAAAGACGGGGCCGATCTCTGGGCGAACGCCGTCACCTCCGCAGCTCTAACCTGCTGTGGCAAGAGCAAGTAACCCACTATTTTAGAGATAATAATGAACAAGAGCAAGTATATGAAGCAAAGCGAGCTAGAGGAACCAATGACAGCCGTGAATTCCAGAAAAGAGAAATGCAGGGAAGTTTGCACAAAGTCGCACAAACCTTGGTACAACGAAGCACGGGCCCGTCGCCGCTCGCTGCATGGGCTACCTATTTGTCTATTTCTCTATATTTATCCATACAACTGGACGGCCTTCTTTGTTTCTCTTCAGTTTTCTCTTTCTTTTCCCCTTTCTCTATGTTTTTGTGTCCTTTTGGTTTATAATTATTTCCATTTCTTTCTCTATCTCTTTCTATTTCATTTTCTTTCTTTCCTATCTTTGTCTCACTCTCTCTCTTTCTTTTCGTTCTTTGATTCTCTATCTTTCTCTCTATTTCTCATTCTTTTTATGCTATGATTTACTTTATACCCTATATTTACCTCTCTTTCATTCTCTTTATTTCTGTTTCTACCTTTCTTTCTCTTTGATTCTCTCTCTGTTTCTCTCTTTCTCATTCTTCATGTTACGCTTTACTCTCTCCCCTCCTATTTACACTCCTCCTCACGCTCATTTCCCTTTTCTACTTCCTTGCTGTACGGTACCATACAAGGCTATGCTATGTTCTGTCAGCGTGCCGGGATAGCCGAGTGGTTAAGACGCTCGCCATCGGATCGTAGGTACGTGGATTCGAAATTCCACCGCTTCATGAGGAATTCGTTTCCGTCAAGATTTTCTCTTTCTTGATATCTGTCTTTATGTCTCTCTCTCTCTCTTTCTTCGGCCTCCTCCTTACCCTCACATCTCTCCTTCGCTTCGCGTTTTCCCCTCGCTATACGCTCCAGAAATCGGCGCACGTGTTCCGGTAGCGAAGCAGAAGATGAAGAAAAGGACGAAGAGCGGGCGTGCCGGTTTCATGATGATGATAATTTTGGGCCACTACATTTTACGCCGAGCTAGAACAGCTTGGCTGCGAAAAGGCTTGCTTAGTGCATCTTCCCTAACACTGCAAACAGTTAGAATTATTAAGTAGAGAATAAACATTTAAATATTTGACATCTGCAGATATTCAACGAGACGCGCAGTAACTTAAGTTCGGCGTACAACCTCAAATGGATAAAAGTGCAAACGAATTTATCTCAGTGGCGCTCTTATCAAGTCCATCAATTGGTATTTTATTGACGTAAACGCAACATTTTCCTCTGAGATTTTGCACTAAATAGCTCAAAAAAGTATTAGTGATCGTGCGTTTGTCCATGTTAGTCCAACGTGTTCAACGCTCGAAAGAACATTCTCGAAGAAACACTGTGTCCTAAGGATGCAGCCATCGACGGACGAATCTGTGGAATGCGCGTCATCGTACTGATTTCTGGCAGGACAGATCATAAGCACTATTTGCGACAACCTCGGTGCTACTTTACCACTCCAAACGCACGACGTCACAAACCTAGGGATAGAACGCTCTCGGCAAAGGTTTCCTTTTGGGTTCATTTGGTTAAATTCACCCAAATATTTAAACATCCTGTTTATATGGCGGATCTTTCTTCCCTGCACTTGGATAAGCCCCATAAGCAGCGGACGTCACTTGCACAACAAAGCGAAATGCTTGATGGATCCCAATTTTACGACTTAGGTTCTTCCAGCACACTATACTCTAGGGCCTCTGTTACAAAAATAAAATTTAAGCCACGAAGCCACAATACGTGTTCGCTTCAAACGAAATGCAAGGGGTGCCATAAGCTGAGTGTGAATAGAAAAGTAATCAAGTCACAGGTGGGAATCAAGAATGATTCAAGTTATTTAAGTGCCAAGCAAGGTACATTGTAGTGAATCCATGTACGTACATTAGAGCTAATGGAATTATTGAATAGTAATTCAAGTGAAGTACGAGTGCATCGTAGAGCATAAACTGTAGCCTGTGACCTTTGTGTTAGGTAATGGGTCCCGGTGACTTTATGGTCTCTTTAAATCTGCCTGAAAGCTGTGCCACAAGGCTAGTCCCATGTGCTCTGCGAGCGATCTGCGGGTAGTGCTATAGGTACCCACCTTACCGGTCGGGACCTTCTGGCACCTCCGGTGCTCCTCCGGGCAGCGATTTGCCTGCGTGATAAAAAAAAAGCACCCGCATGTGAGCACTGAAGCCATACATTCTTGTACGGCACATACACCAAGATAAATCTACGATCTATAAATAAATAAGGAAATATTACTGATTTCTTGAGAGTTTCAGTGTGTGCCAATGCGATCAATTGTCCTCGCGTACTGCATTAATTTGTCACATTAGTGGTTGGCAGTTGCCACCTCTTCTCCTTTATGTTGTCTTTTACATTAAATAGGCTGACATCCACGACTGCTGTTTTGTTTGCATGTGTAGCGTATATTCCAGATATCACCTGACATGTAATCGGTGATGCTCTGTTTCGTGACAACAGCAGGTATACATTGAGCGCAGCATGAGACACTGACGAATGTAGGAAAGAAGATAACCTTTAAGGGCATCTTCTTTCCTACATTCGTCAGTGTCTCATGCTGCGCTCAATGTATACCTGCTGTTGTCACGAAACAGAGCATCACCGATTGTTAGACACACTATGAATGAGGACTAACAGACAATAATGTCAAGGAAAGTATAGCGGGTGTTATTTGTAGCAATTAGGATATAAATGTGAAGAAAGTAAAGTGGACGAAAAGATAACTGGCCGCCGGCAGGGACCGAACCTGCGACCTTCAAATAACGGGTCCGATGCTCTACCACTGAGCTACGGCGACGCTTCGGGTATTTCTTGCCGTTTCGCATCCACATTCTTTGTCGAGCGACGCCTCGAACACCTTCGCGTGCTTACATAAATAATGAGCTTACCTAACCAAAGTACATAAATACTGCATAGAGTTTAAGTGTGCTTTCTTCTTCCAGACATGTTCGTGCGCCACCCTGCTTCCTTCTTTTTTTTTCCTTTTTCTTCAGCCCTCTCAACAAGAAAGAGGTTCGGGGGACGCAGAAGCTTGAAGCGATGAAAAATCCTTGAACACGGGGTGTCCCTTGAGCCGGCGTTTCGACAAGTGGTCTCGTATTCTTGAGTTGCTGCCTTGAAGACGGAAATACCAATAGTCGAGACGTTGGCTCCAGTGACCCCTATCGTTCAAGGATTTCTCATTTTTGGCGGCGAATTCTGAAAAATGTTACACGACACTGCAGTGACTTCAGGGTGCGCCCAAGTTACCGAAATCATTTTCGTGTAGATATAGCTACTACTTTAAGGCATTATCTCATAAGAAAGTTTGAGTATTGCGTAGTAAGTCCAGACAATTAGTCTCCATGAAACGTTACGTTATGCACGCCAGCCTTGTTCCTTGGGCTACCGAGCACACGCAACAAGTTACCATGCTTTCGCGACAATAGAGTTTTAGAATTAGAGACCCAAGACACTGGGTGCCCCAGCAGCGTTGGGTAGGCTGTTCTTGAGTTGCGAGAAGCAGCAGAGTGTGATAGGAGGGGCAAACGCAGGCGGCGTTGGGTTTAACGCACGGAACGCCGCACTTCCGGAAATGAAATATATGGAAGACGCGGGTCAACGCGTCCTCTGTTTGGCGTTGCGCGAGTCATCCTGCGCCGTGGCCCGCGCCGCGTCCGCGCCGTCTCGCTGGCGACACGAGACGCCTTTGGTATTAATGGTAACGAAATATTTGTGGTGCAACTGAGAACAAAAAAGAAAACGAAAGAAGACAGGACAAGGCGCCAGCCTTCTGTCTTCTTTCGCTTTTTTCTTTCTTCCTTCTCCAACTCGCCCAATGTCACACTCTGCTCAAGTACCAAAGCTAGTTTTCGACATCAAAAAGCTAAGTAGCTCCACTATAAATGGGGCGGCCAGGGGACGCCGAGGTGCTTCACGTGTTTGAATATCGCCACGAACGTAAGGGCCCTGCCAGCTGGCTTCGTCTATCCGTGTGATGTTGATACAACATACAACTCACGCACAGTTCGCGGCGGTTGTTGCGTGTAAGGGGCCCGGCAACATTTTTTCAAAGTAATTAGCAAGTGACCTCACTGTTGGATTTTATAGCCTCACGAATCGACTTCCGCAAAATTTTAAGAATCTGTCAATCCCGAGCTGCGATACAAGGATGTGTCGCACGCTTTTGGAGGGGGAGGGGAGGAATGAAAAGGCGGCAAGTGCTGTGCCCGCGCGTCAGCTCGCGTCATGAACTTCAGCGCTTTCTTTTCTTTGTTGAGCGCGCAAGCGGCCAAAGGAAAACGTTGTGCGCGGCTCACTTGCCCGCTCCGCGACGTGTCGCGGTAACTGTGCAGCTCACAATGTTCAAATCAGCCAATGGCCGTGTCGTTTGGGTATGTGACGCAATTGATTTTGGCATATGGCGTCATTGTTTGAGAGAAGATAGAAGGATTTCTAGATGAATTTCAAATTTCATTGTAAATTTCCTTTCGCGTGTGGCGCTATATTGTTTGGCTCACATATGCGCAGGAGCCTCGACTACCAATCGGCAGCGTTTTCTGACCTTGTTCAAAAAGTGTTGCAAGGCCCTTTTAGGTGCTACATTCTCATATCTGCGTTAACACTGGTTCCTACTGAAATAGGATAAGCCCGATCAACAGATCGCAGCAGAGGCAGTTGTACAATAAGACTCAATGATACAACACAGAAATACTTAGAAATGACTTGCAAAACAGAGAAATGCAACAGCCTGAGGAGAGTGCACTTCAGCTTCGGTGTTTCGACGCCTTTCACGGAGTGGAGCGGCCTCGATTTATTTTGTCGACCACTTTCAAGCAATGGCGTGGATCTGTGGTACAATATACTTGAATGCCACCCAGAATGGCCGTGCTCGACTTCGGCAGGAACAGAGATTTTTATTCTCTGCATCCATTTGATTTTCCATTCTTTGGCCGCCTTGATTTTCCATTTGACATCCATTTTTATTCTTTGCATCATTTGGACAACGCTGGCGACCTTGTCGATAGAATTTCCTGCGATGCGAAACTCTTACCACTACTGCGTTAAGATTTCTTAAGTGTGTTCCCGCCGTTCTCTAGTAGAAATAGACAGTGAATAGAGTGTTGCGCACAACCGCATTCCAAGGGCCATAGTAAACGGATATACGCCGCACGTGACGGAGAGAAAGCGTTCAATGACGTACGGGACAATCATGTCACGTTATTCCTGTCATAGCCTGTATATAGATAGATAGATAGATAGATAGATAGATAGATAGATAGATAGATAGATAGATAGATAGATAGATAGATAGATAGATAGATAGATAGATAGATAGATAGATAGATAGATAGATAGATACGGTCAATGTCTTTGGTTCGCAAAGGCGCCTCTCATTTGATAACAGCACATGAGCGACGGGTACGTCATAAAACCATTCCCCTAAGTCACATGTGCCACATACCCTTATACCACGGCCTGTTCTATGCGGGTATGCGGCACGTGTGTTTCACCGTCTATATCAACCCGGGACGACGAAAATAGACATTGAAAACTTCATAACACGCTTTACATAGACTAAAGAGAAAGACATACTGTTTTTCATAGTTGGTGATTTAAAAGTAGCACACAAACGCCTAAATACGCGCTGTTATGATTCGATAAGCTACTCTAGCGTTGGTCGTTTCCGCAGGAATACGCCAGCAACACTGCTTACACTTCGATTCGCTAAAAGTTACGGCTGGGCTGTAAGGTTATGTGAGTGCCGGCGTTACTTCTGATAAGGCGCTACTTTTTTTACGCCAGTGTAATGAACGTGCTGGCTACTCAAGTTAAACAAAGACGTCGATACACCTAGTAAGCCATGGCTAAATGTGCACAAGCAGCTACTCGCTGACTGCTTCGCATGAAATTGATTTCCGACAATGCGTGGGATCTGCCGGATTTCTGAAGGCGAAAGTGTAGGTGCCTCATCAAACGCGAAAATTTACCGTCGGCGTCCGGCGTCGGCGGCGTCAACACGAGTGATGCAAAATAAAGCATTACATCATGGCCTCTTCAGATGACGTCACAGATCGCGAAAATTTGTGACATCATGATATAACTACGACGTCCCATAACGTAACGTTTCATGATGGCATCATCACATTACATCGTCGTTTGGTCAAAGGCGGGCAGGTCATGGAGGCAGGTGCGGTGCGGAGAGCTTGCAATGCCTCCAATCCTGGAGGCAGTGCAGAACCACCTTAGGTGCAGAAATCTTTCATATAGTGGCGTGAAAGGATCAATACATTGAGTGAGGAGACAAAGAACAAGATGGCGGGTTTCGCCTTCGAGTCGTCTTAGGCGAATGTGTGAGGGACCACGTGAGTTTTCTTTTTTGTACTCAGCTGTAAATCACAATTTTGTACGTGAACCACGTTGTACCGATCTACACAACGCTGCTGGCTTCAAGCATAATCGGTGCGGATCACCTTTGAGAATGATGAGGTAGATGACCAGGCCAATGATGGCGCACATGCAGATGAGGAAGACGCAGAGCAGCAACAGGATGCCCTTGGATGATAGCCACGGCCGCGTGGGTCCCGCAGGCGCAGGAGCGCCCCCGGTGTCCGCCACGCTCGACGACTCCACACTGCTCATCGCGCTCCTGCGTACGACAAGGAAGGATCAAACAGGACTCCCTCTGCTATTTCTGCCTACCACACTGAATGCGATCAACACCATTTCACACAAAACGAGTAGGGACAGTGCCGCGTCCAGTGTGCTAAAGCAATTCATCCGAACGGAACATGGAGGGGGGGGGGGGAGGGGGGAGAGAGAATAACGATCTTTTTAATGACAGCACAAGTTCGGTAGTTTTCAGATAAAATAACCTCAATGCAGTGACAGTTGAACGAGTTTGTACTGGTACACACGAGGATTCCGTGAGTGCGAAGCGCTTAGACAACCGAAAAACGTGCATAAGACACGTGCGCTAAAAGAAAGACAACATGGAAAACATGCCTGACTCTTTTTAGAATGCCTTACTACCGACTCCTGCCCTCTTCTGCATCTCACTCCCGTGATAGGCGCCAGCATTACGCGCGTGCCTGTTATTTTGCTTTCAATAAGACACACGCAGGCTCCGTTTTCGTGGCACCATAGACATCGCCGAATTTATCCCTCATGTCGTCTCTGTCCATTTTTTAAATTTAATTCGTTCATGAATTTTTTTATCTTGCGTATTTTTTTACATAATTCATGGGCTATTCCAGCATACCATCGCATGATCGTAATAAGGGATGAAGTTTAGCACGCTTCAGGATCAGTTCATCGGCATTTCAAATTTATTGCTACAGTTGTGCACACTGACGCATTTTAATCGTACAAAAAACTAGACCCGACGTGAGCATTAGATTTTACAGTGAGCTCCCTCCGCCATCCTAATTCCCGCCCTGCCCTACTCCATTTCCTCAAGCAGTTTTTTTTTTCGAACAGAGATCCAGTGCAAACTTGATTGAACAATATCTTGGGTTAGTTGGTGATTAAGCATCGACATATATACAGAGCTCAAAATGAACGAGCATATATGAGAAGTACGTTGGACAGGCGGGAAGATGCTTCAACGAGCGTTTAAAGGACCTATGTTATCACGTTAACTCAGCCGTTCAAGGCCATCTCGGCATTCATTATAGAGATTGCGGTTGCGAACCCGACTTTTAAAAGGGCACCGTTGTCGCGAAACATCGTGAGCAGCTCACACGTGAAATCATGGAAGCTAATAAAATGCAACAGCTGGGTGACCTCTGTGTAAGCATGCCTTCTGTTGCCATCACCAAAAAGAAAGTTGCTTATCTGGCTGTGATGCGATGAGTTGTGCGATTGCGCCAATATCTGCTGTTATCCTGTGTATATATTTCTAGCATTTTCGCTAATAAAATTTAGTTGAAGTCAGCGCCTGTGTTGTGTCCTTTAATCTGTCCTCGTTCATTTGGCACTGTGTAAATATGTCGAGACAATCCAGATAGGCTGGCGCTCCAGCAATGGTGTGAATAGGACTATCAAGAAGATCATGGATTAGCTTCATAATAATATCTGGGGCTTAACGTCCCAAAACCACGATATCATTATGAGAGACGCCGTAGTGGAGGGCTCCGGAAATTTCGACTACCTGGGAGTATTTAACGCGCTCCTAAATCTAAGTACACGGGCCTCAAACATTTTCGCCTCCATCGAAAATGCAGCCACCGTGGCCGGGATTCGATCCCGCGACCTTCGGCCCAGCAGCAGAGCGCCATAAACACTAGACTACCGTGGCGAGGCATCACGGCTTATCTTACTCCAGGGCTGAAAGTCAGGGGGGGGGGGGCTTCCATTTCTGAGGCAGAGGCTGTATGTATGTGTGCACGTGTGTATTTAGGTTGCCGCCCTCAGAGCCCCCCCCCCCCCCCCCCCGCTGCAATGAAGGGAGACTTTAAGCCCTGGCTTACTCACGAATCGCTCGTTCGTGCCGCGTGCCCCGAAAGGTCGTGTGCGGCAAGTTGATGTGGGGCGCGTTGCAGGATTGATTGCACGAAACTCCGCTCCATGGGGCTCGCGGAGAATGCGCAGAATCACTCTAAGGGCTCATTCGGTATCTCGAGGATGGTGCGAACAACCAGCGTAGAAATCCAAGGCGGGACGAGAATAGTTTTTCATTTATGACGGCAAGGCAGAGAATGTGTGAAGAACTTCCTAGCTGTGTGAATTGCAGCGCTGTTGAAATAGCGTTCTGCGCCAATATTCTTTTTGCAGAACTTTCGGCTTTGCGAGGTAAGTAAATATAAGTATTAGTAAATAGTTCAATTTAGTGGTTTCATATGCCAGGACAAAGACGACCTGTCTGTGAAGCACGAAGTAGGATGTCAGGTATATTTTCACTACCTGTGTTTGCTCGACGTGCAGCAAACCCAGGTAGTGACGTTGCGGCGAAACTGCGATTTTTTTTTTGTAAATAGAAAGAACCCTAGTTTACAGAAATTAGCTTTTTTTTAGTCAGACTCCGCTTACTTACACATTCCGATTGCAAAAAAAAATAGTTACAGCCGTTGGCATTGTGTGTATTCCATACTCGCGAAAAGAGGGTTAATCAAAGAAGGAAGATGTACTCGTAGACGAAGTATAGACTTGCGTTCGTCGATCACCTACTTCGACATTTGTTGCTTAGCGTTGTTTTCGTAACCGTCACTAATGTCATAGATATTATTAAGGTGCTTTCGTCGCCTATAACGCTCGAACAAGTTTAACAGAAGAAATGTTTTGCTTACTCATCCGCCATGGCTGCTTCTTGGCTTGTCTACCCCTGTAATGCAGGAAAAAAAGAAAAGCGTAAACGCAGTTTTCACGCTCAAAGAATGATAACGACAGGCGATTGACCTAAATCGTTTAATATATAAGCAGCGAACCGTATGCTTCTGATACCATGACGGTTAGCGTGTTTGCGCTAGCCGGCTACATTTCTGCTAACTTAGCGGCGAACACGAACACTCTTGTTCCTAGGAAAATTTAAAGGGACTGACAACGAATTTTTGGGGCACCTGTTTTCTTTAGCGCAGTGGAAGGCTAACTGGTCAGAGTGTTTAGCCACGGAATGGTAACGTGGAAAACACCGTGAAACATTTTTATCCAGAATTTTTCTATCTGCGGCGAATATGAAGTCTTATACACACTTGAAGACACATGCTGCAAACAGTGAGCGCGAGAGCTGTTCGTATTCGAGTGCGGGGGTTTACTGCGCATGCGGGCACTCCGCGCGCATGCGCTGCGGCTCTACATGGGCCACTGGCAGCCGCGAAAGCAGCGCCGCTTATCACCGTGCAACTCCTTTTACTTCGTAGGCAACACAGAACAGAGCAGGAATAGATAATAATATGCATACTCTAACTTTGAGGACCAATTATGGTGCGCATGAGAGCATCGGACTACGTACAGCAAAGTGACCGACTTCATGATGCTGCTTCAAGGCTCTTCCGCTAGGCTGCGCGATATACCGTTTTTTTTTTTACTTTTAAGCACGAATTAAAGAATATAAACCCTACTCACCACGCAAAAAGGATGCTAGAACATGTCACTTCATTTCACGGTCTTTTCATTTCTACCAGGATCTCATCACACGTTCTGTCGTCCAGTTGTCGGTCGCTTTAAGAATGCCTTTCTTACATTAAATTCGGCCCCGCATACCCTTCTTAACAAACGAAAGAACATTCAAAACTGATGCGGTCGTTTAATTTCTCAACAGAAGGTTGTTATGAGTTAGATGTGGATGGTAGCGGCGTCGTGCGTGAAAACCCCGGCGCTGGCGAGTGCACATAAATGCGGCCCTCGGAGGTGCGTCGGCCACATGCGTGTTTATTATGCGCCGTTTTCAAACAACTGATGATCCCTCCATCGCGGGCTTGGCGCCGATCAGCTCTTTCTGATATAGCATTCTCATGGATGTTTTATCGAGGGCACTTGTCA
The DNA here is from genome assembly GCF_013339695.2 of Rhipicephalus sanguineus. Taxonomy (NCBI): domain Eukaryota; kingdom Metazoa; phylum Arthropoda; class Arachnida; order Ixodida; family Ixodidae; genus Rhipicephalus; species Rhipicephalus sanguineus. Next base: position 134,552,883 of record NC_051179.1, on the reverse strand, counting down.
TTTCATGTTGCCACATTTTATTGTTGCCTGCATGTGAGCAGGGTCATCTTCGCTGCTTGCACCAACTGAAGTGTTGCACTGCGAAACACATGAACGAAGGTCCCATTTCGGGCATGGAGCAAGGAAACAGTTAGCAGAGAGCATTGCGAAAGAAAGAAAGGAAGAGGAAAGAAAGAAAGCAATGAGGAAAGGTAGCGGAAAGAAATAAAGAAAGAAAGGAGAAAGGGAAAGAGAAAGAAATGAAGAAAGAAAAAAAGAAAGAAAGAAGAAAGAAATGAAGAAAGAAAGAAAGAACAAGGCACCAAAGGATGAGGAAAGAAAAAAAGAAAGAAAGAAATGAACAAAGGAAGAGGAAAGAAACAAAGAACGGAAGAGCAAAGAAATAAAGAAAGAAAGAAGACCGGAAAAGGGAAACAAAGAAATGAATAACGAAAAAAGACAGAAGAAAGGAAGTAACAAAGGAAGAGGAATGAAAGAAAGAAGAAATGAACACATGAAGAAAGAAAGAGGAAAGAAATAAAGAAAGGAAAAGAGAAAGAAAGAAAGAAAAAGGAAAGAAATAAAGAACGAAATAAGAAAGGAAAAGATGAAGAAAGAAATGAAGAAGAAGGAATAAATAAATAAATAAATAAATAAATAAACTGGAAAGAAGGAAAGGATGTATAAAGGAAGAAAGAAAGGCATGAAAAAAGAAAGAAACAAATGAAGAAAGAAAGGAAGAAAGAACGAAAAAAGGAAAGAAAGAAAGAAAGAGAGAAAGGAAGAAAGAAAGAAAGAAAGAAAGAAAGAAAGAAAGAAAGAAAGAAAGAAAAAGAAAGAAAGAAAGAAAGAAAGAAAGAAAGGACAAAAAAGGAAAGGTATGTCAGGCAAGCCCACGCAAAGCTTCGCTTGCTCCCATTTTCTCGACAGGGGATGGGCTGCTATTAAATGCGAAGCATTTCTTAGCGAACCTCTGACACTTTTAGCGTTTCTATCTACGTATCTATCTATCTAGCCGCCTACGTCTGGGTGCTCTCATCATCGCCTCCGTAACTTGGTGTAGACCAAAATTTGCATGGGAGGGTAAGAGGATTTGGCGAATATGACTGCCGGGTTATGACATGAATAACGTTAAAATCATGTCGCGTACGTCGTCAAACCCTTTCCACTAGACACGTGTGGCACATACCCGTTTACCACGGGCCGCGGTGTACGGGTATGCGCCACAGGTGATTGAGAGTTTATATCTACCCAAGAACGGCGAGAACAGACATTGGTAACTTAAATGCTAGAGCATTAAGGAAAAGCAACATCGGCAGCGTTGCCTCAACGAATGGAAAGAATGAAAATTAGGATCCCAGCAGGAATCGAACCCAAGCATTCTGCGTGGCAATCAGGTATTCTACCACTGAGCCATGCCAGGTCTATGAACTGGTTTGGAAAAACAGCCGACGCAGGCGTAATATCGGTGCAACGTCCATTGTGGTTGTCGTGCTGGCTATCTAATTTTACAAGAAAGCAATAAACACATTATGATACTCCTACGATGTGTACTCCTACGATACAGGTGTCATATCAGATTAACGTCTGTAGTTCTAGCGTTGGCTCCGCTTATATAGCAGTCTAACAAATATTATGTTTCTATTTCTTGATTCACCAGGCTATATTGAGGCGTTGCTCTACCCCGGAGGAATACATTAACGAAAGCTACGTATGATATCCACATCACCGCAGCGTAAGGTGCACTTCGTCCACCAGAACGACGCAATGTCCTCTTCATTTCTTACGAGGTTGGGCGATGGCCTCATGCTGACTGAGGAAGATGCCAGATTGACTGAGAGCCGCTTTGTAGACTAGGCTACGGGCAGGCCACGTACGCCCAGATAGTGTACGAATACGACAAACATCATCCACTGATGTTGGTCTGCATAGCACTATCCAGGCCTACCAGCCTCGACGGCCTATACCTCACCAACGCGAAGACGGCTTCAGGTTCCGAAATGTACGAATTTGTACAATTCATGCACGAATTCCAACAGCTCTACTATACCACATACTTGACTACACATGGACCCATCGTCACCACGATCACGACCGGATCCTATAGCAAGTCATGACCAGCTGCTGGTGCTCACTGATCACGGTGATGCTGCCCTTGCTGAAGAACTGTCAAGAACTTCTTGCACACATGCACACGGGTTCGTCAAACGTGCATGCGTTTGACGAACCCGCGTAATACCAACGTTGCCATTGGCAGCGTTACACAACCGTAAACAACTGGTTATATAACACATATGCGGTTCTTCAACACACACACATATATATATATATATATATATATATATATATATATATATATATATATATGTGTGTGTGTGTGTGTGTGTGTGTGTGTGTGTGTGTGTGTGTGTGTGTGTGTGTGTGTGTGTGTGTATAAAATTTATACAAATCTTTAGCGTCATTTTATAACGTGTCGCTAAGTAGAAAAAGTTACGCCACAGTCACCTACCCGCCGCATGCTTCGCATAACATCGACTCCCACGGTACGTGGGATCTGCCGAATTTTTTTTTAACACGAAAGTCTTTTATGCCGGGGTCCACCAAGACTTCAGTGACGTATTTCCGTCACGGAAATTACGTCGAAAAAAATTACACAATCAGATGGCAAAGATAAAAAGTTCCGTCAACGGGCATCGAACCCTCGACCGCTCGGTCCGCAACAACAGATGCCGGGCACGCTATCCACAGCGCCACGGTCACAGACTCTCGAGGCTCTACAAACGCGCCTTTTATATCTACCACTCTCCCGGTCGGCGGGGTGGTGTTGCCCTCTGGGAGCGTAAATAAAGTAATTCTTCATTACTGTGGCCTCCGCGATGAGCACCTGCAACGCGTGACACGTCCGTCCAATTGGGCGGGTTTGCAATAGAAGTTCAATTTTGTCAGTGCCTTAACGCACCGCGAGGTGGCGACCTCGACCTAATCGTCGTAAAAGCGTCTGCCTCGCTCATAGCATCAAGCCAAGCTAATCCAAACCGAAAATATTTCAGCGACGCGCGCCTGCCTCACCTGGCTGTAACACCGCGTTCCCCGCTCACGCACTCGCCCCGAGAAAAATCGCAGCCGGGCTACTGCGGCGGCACGACGCGCTTTGCGTTTCCCTCTAGTCCGCCCGTGGTGTTCAATCACATTCTAACATACCGCGGGATGGCGACCAAGTTCTGCGTCCAATATGTGACGCTCTTCTGGCTATCACACCTCGTTCTCTGATTACGTTTTTACCGTTAACTACTACGGCTGCCACAAGGGTTTGTTTAGCCATTTAGCATGAACGTTCGTCGTCGAGATGCAGATGTACCACCAATCATCAAAGTGGGGGCATACACGTCAAACGGTGCCATTAGCTGCCAGACGTCAGTATACATGGTGCAAACTCTCTTATATCAATGTACAGTAAACATTCAGTTACTTCTGTAAGGGCACGCTTTACTTTCGTGTTATTCCGATTCCTATGACGGAGAGATCAACCAACCTTTTATTGCGATAGCAATTATATGGACAGTCTCGGCTGGAAAATGTCCGTCCCCGTCGCCGTCATTCACCGTATATGTATAAGTATGTATATATATAGAAAGGCCACAAAGAAAAATAATTAAGAAATTCTTTCCGACGCGCGCAATCGAACGGACGACCTCTCGCTTTGCAGCCCGCCGCGTTAGACGTTAGGCCACGACAGCACCGTCTCTAAGCCTGCTAACGGCGAGCTATTTATATACACCATGTAATTCAGCATACTTTCTTAGTGGCCACATAGATGGCGCGACGTGCGCGCGTGTTGCGCGCTTTAAAGATCGTCGCCCCGCCCCTGCGAACGCCGTTGCTGTTCGCTCTACAGGGCGTCGTCGCTTTCGTGCGCTTATCTCAAGGAAAGAAGGGGCGGCCGGTGGGGTGCTTCGCTTCGCTCGCTGCAGCGGCCGCGTTTGCGAAAGGAGCGCGCTGTTCAAACAGAAATAAGTAACAACTGTGACAATTAGTTCGCGCTCGTCTTGTGTGTAGCTGTTTGTTTGTTTCGTGCGTCCTGCTTTATGTTTGAGCAATGCGCTTCAAGTGTCGAGCTGTGACGCATTAGTTCGCGCTCGTCCTGTGCGCGTTCTTTTCGTGAGTCCTTTGGGCTCGAGCGATGCGCTGGCAATTTCGAGCTGCTTTCCGTTCTTCGCGCTACATTACAATTTATTGCTATCGCAATCATTGCTTCGCCGTTGCGGCGAAAGTGTGACTTTTTTTCTCTTATCTCGCGTCATGTCAACTTGCTCAGCTAATATTTCATCCCAAGGACAAGGCTGCCTGCTTCCCTGTACTTCATACTAGATTTTGACCACCTGTTAAGTACTGTTCACCGAGCTTTAGAATAAAATGGATCAATCAATCTTTATTACTAACGTCAAAAAGGCTATCTATCTATCTATCTATCTATCTATCTATCTATCTATCTATCTATCTATCTATCTATCTATCTATCTATCTATCTATCTATCTATCTATCTATCTATCTATCTATCTATCTATCTATCTATCTATCTATAGATGCACGGTAATTGTATACCACATTTCTCTGGAAAGCCTCAAGGCCTCGAGCGTTTGAAATAACTAAAATCGATCAATGACTTCAGCACTCCAAATCAAAAACCAGCGCCTTCGTATTGTGAAGACCACCTTTGATATAGCAAAACAAGACATTTCACTAAAAGGACCAACTGCACTTTCTTACATGCGACGTGCCGCTGCGCTAGTTCAGTGGTTCTCACATGGGGGTCCGCGAAGCTGTTTTGAAGGGTCCGCGAAACCCAAGCGCGGGGGCGGAGTGGGGTAGGGGGGTACGGGTTTTTCGGAGCCACACCATGCCCCGTGACAGTGGCCACTTCCAATGTTTGCAATGCGTCGGCGCCTAACGCTTTTGCATTGCGGCGGAGCTGACCTATGGTTGCTCTTTTCCATGAGATGGTTGTAGAGCTTTTGTTGCAGTTTTGTACGACATATGCATCACACGCTTTTTCCAGGCTTCCGTAGTTTAAAAGCAAACACTGCTAGAAAAAGTTAGAATATGGCTGCAGACCGTACAACTAATTGACAAGCTGTTGAGATCGAATTGGTGTGGTACTTTAGTTTGACCGTTCTTTGCCAGGTAGAAATAAAAGGCACCGATTTCACGCTTCATGTTGCGTTAATTTATGACCAATTTTCTCTCGCTGCAAGGGGTCCCCCATCGCTTCCAACGGCCCACAAGGGGTCTCCGAAACCTCTGTGACTGAGAACAACTGCGCTAGTCCATGTTTTTTTAAATACACAGATAAGCTAGACAAGCTCCGCACACACAATGCCGCGAGGAAGAGAAAGCACAAACAGGTGACACAAGAGATGCGATTCCAGAACATCTGCTAGCTTCATACCCTGAGGACCAAAATAAAACAATCTAGAATTTGCAAAATCAAGTAACCCAGTACCATATGATGCGAAGGCTCTACGCAATTATCTGACTTCTCAAGTTCCAAGAATTGAAACGCCTGGTTCGAGAAAGCGCTCCCATACGGCTCTTGGCTCAGGTTAGCATATGTGCCCGGCTTTTATAGATGATAAAATGGCTCCAGCCAGAGTTTTTGATATGAAACCCTTTGTTCCCTTCCTCAGGGGTTGTTTTTATTTGTTCTGGAAGCAGCGTAGCTTCCACAATCATAGTCACCATCTATGGAAGGGAACGAACGGGCCCCGAAGCGTCAAGTCCATTTCAAAAACTGGGGCTGGAGCCATTTCAGCGACTATAATTATTGCACCCAGCGAGACAGATATCTATTAGAATGTCTACTGGCTGTTCAATCATACACTGGCTGCCCTAGCACGTCACCTAAACCACTGATCCCCATAGAGTTCACTCAAGGGCATGGTGGCTCGCTTTACTATGTAACGGTTCGGGAAAGATGTCGTCTTCAGCGCCGCCTGTGCACTTGGGCGCAACAGCAGCGCAAGGACTAAGAAGCAACTGCGTGTAGGTGCTTTCAGAAGAAGGCGTAGGCCAATAAGGAGAGAGCCGAGGCCTCACCTGGGAGGAAGAACGGGTGCCGGAGCCGGCCGTCGGACCTGGTTTGTGCAGCGGTCGCAGCCGAAGTCTGGCGGCCCAGGCTTCGACAGGAACAGCGAGCTGCCGAGGTCCGCGCGCGCTCCGGTCACCGCACGAATTCGCCGATGGCTCGCTGGCTCGCTCTGCAAACCGTGGCACTTACCCACTACGGGATATGCTTCGAACACCCCGTGATACAACGGGTTCTAGAAGATGAAAACACAAAAGTTAGGCTAAGCGTGTTGTAATTAGTTTAAGGCGCATGGTCGCTATTTTATTTACAATGATTTACAATTTCGTCGCATCATAAGTATCAGTTCAGAAGAGAAAGCTGGACTGTCACACACTTCGGTGAGGCACCGCCGATCTAACAACGGCGTCCCGACAGACTTCCACTTCCACACGCAGGCTTCCACTTTACGCTTAGGCCCGCGACGCCTGGAAGGCCTCGAAGTGGTGCATTTGGAGTTGTTGTAGGCCAGTCGCCCCATGCGGAGTTGCATATGTAGTCATGTTCAGAATAAATGACAGACTCATTGAGAAGGCACGGACATTTCAGGTAAGGAACAAACGAGCGGTTGATTAGAGGGCAAGAGGTACACAATGAACTAAGAGGAAAGAAAAATATGCGGGATAAAAAGAACAACTACAAAACAAATTATGTACTAAATGAATACTGCAAATACAAAAAAATTGGGGGACCCTTAAGCTTCGCCTTTAAGAGTTGAACGCAATAGCGAAATCCGGCCCCTGGTGCGCACTTCAACCACTAAGTGCATACTTATTAATGTGTAATGTTGCACACACACGCACACAGACACACACACGCGCGCGCACGAGAATGGTACATACACGTTTTTGATCTAAAGCAAGAGTTGCATGGTCTCCAAGATGCACGCCGCGCGCTTGCCATCTCGGAGGCCATGAAGAGTCTCACAATGCCTCACAGATGGCAGCACATTATCTAGCGTTCGCTGTTTGCTTGATCAACGCCTCCTTTTGAAAAGGCGGCATTGGCTTGATATGTTTTCCGCTAGATGGACATAGTTGTCCATTTCCTTTCTCGATTTTTCGCTCACGGATGATTTTTCGCTCACAACCAACGGTCCCCGCGGTCCTGACACCGACAACGGAATTTCTGCGACACGAGCTCTCTAACGCTATCGCGTTAAAAAATCACGCCATATCCACGAAGTGAATGATGATGAGTGGGCGAAGCTCCGGAGGTAATCTAGTAAACCGCCAATCCCCGTAAATTTTGCCCACTCGATCATAATACAAAGACCTGACACACAAACGCGGGGGTCCTCATATATGACGTTAAGCTCAGGGGAACGTTTATTGTCGGCGTTGCCGTTTTGCCTTTCGAGGGCGAGAGTGCCTTCACGATTGTTTTTATCCATGGCAGAAAGGGAATGTGTGGTCTGCAGCACGCTTATACTTCATGGTCATCAGCGTCATCGTTATCACGTGTAGTGGGTACATTCCACTATACTGGAACGCGCTTATTCTTCATGGTCATCAGTGGTCATCGTCATCTTTATCCCATGGAGTGGATACATCCCACTATGCGTGGCTACATACTACATACTACAAAGGAGGGACAGGCCCACACACTGAGGAGCTTCGCCCCTAAAATAGACAACGCGGTATGTTGATAATATAACTCGACATGATGGAGACTGAAAGAAATCCGAAGATAATAATGACGAAGATCCGGCTCCCACTTCGGAGTTTCTTTTGCGACGAAGCGCACACTATTGCAAGGATATTAAAACCTGGTTATAATAAAATACAGGTGACAAAAAATCACAATGAAATGTTCCCTGCCAGCTCGTGGTGCCCGCTGATGGCTTCGCCAGCTGCGGTAAACAAAGAGGGTGCCCGGTGTTGCAGCCGAGTTGATTCGTTGCGCTGGACATTCCGCGCTCGCCGCTTACGCGAGACTCGCGACACCGATGACCGCGCTCTTCGGCTGTGTTCCAATTCAGGACAGCATCGTAGACAGTCTACGCTGACAGCTCAGAAGACAGCATCAAGGTCATGTTGTCCGACAAATGGAACGCGTCTAGAAGACGTCTACGCGACGTGATGCCACCTAGCGTCGAGGAGAGAAAGCTAAGAAAAACAAACGTAAATGTTCTTTCTTTAGCCTCTTTCGTGCTCAAACCTATGAAAAAATTAACATAGCTTACATTGAGCGCCTGGAAAAGCGCCTAGTGGTGTACAGACGACCAAACCGGCGAGATCCGAGCTACGCGAGCATTGCGCTGAGCCGCCATCTTGTTTGGACAGCAAAGTAGCCTGCATCGTTTTTGTCTTTCTCGAAGCTGTCTATTTTGCCGGCTACGTGATAATTGCAATGGAACTTAAGATGGCCGCTGTCCACTTAGCTGTCTATTTGGCCGTCTACGGTGAGAACTGGAACACACCCTTCGCTGGTTCAGCGTCAACTGCCGAAGCATTCCAATTCTTTCGCGGCGTAGGCCCCATCGGAGATGCATTCCACTGATACGTGCCTTTTGCTTCCGGTGTGGGAGAGCACCGGAGGCGCCGTTTCCCCAAAGTCAATTGTGGGAAGTCTGCCTCGGGACACCACGGCGGCCTTCCTTCGATGAAGGAGCACGCGAGTGAGAATTGCAGACGCATGTGATAGAGATCTTGAAGCTTTTTAATTGAAATGAAAATGGTTAGTCAGTTTGTGTTCCCCGCCATGCTGATATGATGGAAAATGGAACACGGAAGAAATGAAGCGATGAATGGCGACATAAGGAAAGGAAAAGGAATTGCGCAATGTTGTTTAGTCTTGTGCAACAAGATATTGAAGACGGAAATACTATTAAGTAAATATTTATTAGGCAATAGATAAATAATTAATTATATAATTAGTCTTGCTGTCTGGCGAAGCGCTCTTACTATATTTTGTGGGTGTTGAGCGCTGTAGACCATGTGCGCGAATTTGAAATATCTATTCGGGGCTAGGCGCCGAACGCTTACTGGCAAGCGCTCAAGAGCTGTTTAGCAAGACAACGGGACCCGAGCGGATAATGTCTGCAGACGAATATTGGGGAAAGAGCCAATGTTATTACATTTCAATCGAAGCTTTCACGTCGATGCGCTCAAGGGTAAGAGCACCCTTTATGACGAGTTTAGACGCTCGCAAGCCTTCGCTTACGCGCTCATCGCGTGGTGAAAATAAGCTGTTATTTCGTTTACGTGGCTTCGCACAGTGAGAACTCCCAGGGTCTTTTATGCATTCATTTAAGACGACTCGAAGGCGAAAGCCATCTTTTTTTCCTCTCAGCGGATGTATTGATGCTGCCCCGAGGCCCGTCTAACGTTTTCTGCACCTAACGTGATTTTGCACTGCCTCGAAGATCGAAGGCCCTTCATCTTCCTCTGTGATCGTAAGAATTTTGGCCAAGCTATGACGCAACATAAAGACATCAGCATGCGAGTCACTGTGAAGTCATGATGACGTCATAATGACGTCATAATGATGTCACAAATTTTGGCGATCTGTGACGTCATTTCACGGTGATGATTTTTTGCATCACTCGTCCCCGACGCCGCAAGACGCGAGACCTCGCCGACGCGGGACGACGACGGTAAATTTCGCGTCTAAGGCTTTCGCCTTAATAATTCGTACCCAAAAATAGATATATTTTTACGTTTATCAAGGCAGAACAACTGCAGCCCTTCAACGGAAATGCGCAGCTCGAGACCTGCACCGCAAACGGCAAAAGGCAGCAGCACGTGCCCTCGCTAATTGAGCTAACCGTGATTGTGGGCTGCTACTCCATGATACGCCTACAGGTAAACATCATCCTCTTCTCATATGAAAGCTTTGCGCCCTGAGCTCGTTAATCTGCGCGCACCGCTTTCAAGGCGTATGATGCCTAGCCGTAATTATAAGAGATTTGAAAAGTCGTCCACCCCTCATAAACGCTTAGACTTGTGTTTTATTGTTGTCTTTGAAATCTCCGTTGTTTCAATTCTATTTATTGTAGACACCAGTGTATGCCAGCATAATTTAGTATACGTGGTGTATTTCTTTTAGACAATACATATTTTTTATAAAAAATGCTATGACAGTCAGGCCCCTGTCGTCTTCCCAAACGAACATATTAGCCGAGGCGGAAAAACTTCCCCGCATCCCACTCGCATCAGTAATTACCAAAAATACGTTAATTAACTTTTTAATTGTTAACTTTAGGGCCGTTGGTTATATGGAAGAATTGTAGGGCGTCACAATTTATTGCAGGCTCATTTTTTTTTAAAATCGCAAAAGAGCCGCACGTAACTTGAGATAATATTCACCGAAATTCAAGGTCCCGATCGAGGCGATACCGAAACTGAGCGCACCGGCTGCGCAGGAAATCCGTGATTCCTGTTACGTCAGACCGAATGCTCACGTGTCGAACTTTGAAAAAAGGCGCGTCGCAGCACAACATGGTCAGGAAAAACGGCAAGCCGTCTCAAATACCCAATTGGACCACCTAATCCTTGCGCTTGGTGTGTAGTGCTTATCCGTTTCTTTGTTAAACTCAAGTGCAAATAACTCGTTCGCTTGTCTGCAAGACGTAGCGCCGCTGTGGCTGCCGGCTAGTTTTAAGCTGTACAATGAAAGAAAAACCAGATTTTACGGTTTTCTTGGGTACATCGCGAAAGAAAGTGATGAGCACTGTATACACACTAATCGCAAAGCATAAGAGGTCCGTTTTGTGATTTGGGACGACTTGCTGTCCTTCCTGATCATAATCTGCTGCGACATGCCTTTTTGCTAAAATTGCCACCTGAGCTTCCGGTCTGACGTAATAGCGATGACGGACTGCCTGCGCGCCCGGTGCGCTCAGCTTAGGTTTCGCCTAAATGGAGCCTCGAATTTCAGTGATTATTATCGCACGTCAGAAGCGTTTTCCGCGATTTTTTATTGCGATAGCAATTATATGGACAGTCTCGGCTAGATTTCGCCGTCGCCGTCGCCGCCGTCATGCACCGTATATGTATAAGTATGTATATATATATCAAAGTCATAAAGAAAAATAATTCAGAAAAATGCTTCCGAAGCGCGGAATCGAACTAGCGACCTCTCGTTCCGCAGCGCGTGGCGCTAACCACTACGCCAGAAAGCGCAGATCCTTCAGGTAGCTAACGGCAAGCGTTATATACACACCCTTTACCGCTGGCAGGACTCAGAGACGGCAGGCGCTTATAATCGTTTCTTCATTACCAGCGAGATGGCGCGAGGAGCGCGACGGGCGCATTTAAAAGTCGTCGGCGAGCTCGCTCGCTTCTTATATTTGCGCAGAGAGAACCTTGCCCTTCCGCTGTCTGCTCGCGCGGTTTCCTCGTGGTGAGGGGAAGAGGGATGTTTCGAGCTTTCCCCGTGATGCCCGCGCTCATGTTACGGAGCGTACGAAAGTCACTCGAGCTCAACGGACGGCGCTGAATGAACAAACAGAAGATGAGCGCGAACTATCAAGTGTCACAACTCGACACTTGAAGCACGCTGTTTCCTTCGCTGCACTGCAAACGGGTTTGAGCCTTTTAGGGAGTTTCGGGCTCGACGCATAACGTGCGTCCTAAAGGTACTACGCAAAGCCCCCTTCAAAAGGAGGTTCAAAAGAAGGTTTTATTTACATCCTTTAAGGGAGTGATTAGACGGAACTAAGGAGGTAAATTTGTGTTTTTATTGAACTCATTTTGAAGGCTTGAACGGAGCGCATTGTACGTTTTTCTGGTTCTTTTGAGAGCTTTTAAAGCCTCCTTTTGGAGGTAAAGTTGGTGTTTTTATGTAAGCCATTTTGGGGGCTTGAACAGAGCGCATTGAGAGTTTTTCTGCTTCTTTTAAGAGCTGTTAAAGCCTCCTTTCATACGAGGCCCTAGAGCGGTCGCGAAATGAAAAAAAGAAGTATATTTTAGGCACTATAGCCCAATTTCCGCTACTGTTCATCACATAATAGAAAATGGGCATCAAAGTATATATGAACAAACATAACATTTGTATAGAAGTACGCACGACACAGGAATCGAACTCGCGACCACACGCACTCAAAGTAAGCACTATAACCATTACAACACAGCGCCACCACTTGCAAGTTTGCTTTTTTCGTGGGCTTATATATGTAGCAATGTATGTACAAAGCGGCTGGTAACCCGTCGGCACAACTTCGAACTTCTCTTCTTGTACCATCGGCGTGTGTTTGCTCTTGCGGAAGGGCAATACATAATTTGTGGGGCGTCATGCCGGCCGAGCCGATCGACGTAAACACGCTCGGCTCCGAATTCTCCGGTTCACCGTGTCGTGCCGCTAGAAAAATTATAAACGTGTGCCCTCTTCGCTCGCGCTAAATTCGTGAATACCAGCGTGACAAAGGTATCTTCAGATGAGCGAACGTATGTGCATTCCATGAGCGTATGCTGTGGAGCAATTTTCGTTATTTCTGCAGCCGCGAACTGCGCGCGTCCAGATGCGGCAGCGTGTTATGAGCGGTTCGAAGACCGCCTGCGTTCTCATATGAAAGTTACACACGCAGAGGCCCGACTTAGAAGAACATTGTAACGCGCCTACATTAAGTACATTTAATGCGCGCGTACTGCCGCGAGCTGCACGCAGGGGCAGCAGCGCGCTCTGAGCAGCTGAACAAAATTCTGTTTCCGCAATTAGCGGTTATTCGCAATGCGCCCTTTAGCGCGGACCGCCTGTGTTCGCTAATGAAAATTACACACGCAGAAAATTCGAGAGTTACAAGGACATTGTAACGCGCCTACATAAAGTGCGTTGAATGCGCGCGTATAGCCGCAAGCTGCACGCAGCTATAGGGGCAGCAGCGCCTTCTGAGCAGCTGAACGCTTATCTATTTCCGCAATTAGCGCTTATTCGCAATGTACGTTTAGCACGGCATTCACTGATTATTCTATAACGCATATTCAGTATTTATTTGCTTTCATATTCGGATACTACCTACATTTCTTACTAATTAGCTTTTATTGGTAAGCATCACGCCACCGCGTTAAAGCGAATGCCTAACGCGTGCCCAAAGGTCAAGGACAACCTCCGCAGTTTACCAGTGACAGGTCTCCCACAAAACAAAAAATGTACTTGCACTTCTCTCTTGTGAACGTCCATGTGTACTTGGCCCTCCCCTCGGACGGATGATGCAGTACCCATTAAAAGAAAGCATTACCCTCTTCCTCAATGGAACAGCTGTTCTTGAGAAAATATGGTTCTGTTGAATTACTCCACCACAGCAGCAGAGAGGTTGGCTTGTTTGCAATTCAAAATTTCGCAATTGTAACAAAGAAGCATGAGGGCTGTAGCAAATATGCAGAAAACTGGAAAAACTATCATATGTGCCCTCCCTCGTCCACCTGCACACTACGTTAAAGTTTATTTATACAACAGCAACCTTCAATTATGCTACTATTGATAAAAGATCACCCAATCTACGTTAGAACACAGTGATGATTTTCTGTCTAACTTTCTGTTGCCTATCTTCTACAATGTGTCATAATCTGTGAATCATCCGTTCAATGTGTTTGGTAATAAAACACAAGCAGTTACACTGAGCAGGCAGTGTTTCAGCAATTTGTTTTGCAAGCACAAATTCATTTCTTCAATTTGCATGCACGGCAAGTAGTCATACTTCAATTGATACAAGAACCAGTGGTTGAGACATTTTATTGGAATCAAAACAGCAGCAGTTCTCGTGTCAATGTAAGGATATAGGTATATATTTCCATCGTCATGCACAGAACCTACTCCCAAAACTGAACACGTGGAACGACGTATACAGTACAGCCTAAGCACTATACATAATTCACAGCAGTAAAACAATACGAAAGTAGGGTGTCAAATCTCATCATGATGCGCACTAACGTGTGCACTTCACCGTGCCAGTATGTAAGTACAATCCAAAAAAAAAAAAAAAAAAAAAAAAGCTACCCAAGGAACTTGGTGTCAGCCTACACACGAAGGCAACTAATTAGAACAATAAGGCTAGCATCACTTTTGGGAAATATGAAACCGTGTAGACAGGCAGAGTACTACGCAGCCGCACCGTCACATCGCCGTGCCTTGACCGGCCGCGCATTACCGCGAACCGGCGCCGTATACCTCGCCTCGCAGTTGAACAGTTTTTTATTGCATTAGTTTGCCCTATGGCATCAAAACATGTCGCACATGATTGTGGAGTTGAGTTTCCTACAAAAAAGCCCAAAATAGACCTGTGGTGTTGACTGTAGGTCCACATACCAAGGTGCATAAAAGCATTCAGCAATGCCCACAAAATTACAAGGTTGCCTTCATATGTTGCTGTACATATTTACTCACAGATACCTGGAAGCCATCATAAATTTCTGGAAGTGTGCTTGCGAACTTGTCGGTACAATCACATGACTGCAATGTACCAATACTTCTAATATGCATAACAAGTAATGTCATGCTTCAATGTTTTTATGCCAGCTAGTGCCATCTGTAACTCAAAAGATCATTCTTAATTCCTCACTTGATGGCTTACGCATAATTACCGCATTGAAAATAATCCAAGCACCATGGCTGCAACGTAAACTTGCAATTAGGCAATCACAGGCACTAAATAAAAAAATTCCTGTAAATAGTGACTGGTCGCTTTGCACATTGGATCCTAGGACTTGATATGCCATGAGGATGAATAAAAATTGACCACACATATATAGAGACTGTGAAACAGTCAGGACTTCAGTTCATAGGTAAGGAAAACGTGAAAACGAAATCAGAACACATAGCAACAAAGGGGACGGAACGACACACTAATAGAAGCTGAAGTTGAACATGTGCGGCTTTTTTAGTCATGTGTGTTTATATCTTTCTGTGGTTTTGATTACACTTCAGTTACTAGTAGCGCGTCATCCTGTCCCCTTCATTTCTCTGTGCTGTGATTTTTTTGCACCCTCATTAACTATGAATATACACCAACTCGCCCAACTGCCCCTGTTAAGACTTATGTTTGCTGAATAACACTGGGTCCACTCAGCGTCTTTTTTTAAAAAATGCGAAATTTTCAAATGCACACGATATCAGAAAGGTTTCACGCAGTATTGCGCATAACACTCTGCATCAATACCAGTCTTGGCCTAAATGTGGTAAAATGTACGAGCTGTTCGACATAGTGTAAAGTGAGGCACATCAGGGTGTTCCCACAATCATGGCTGTCGGCAGGGGTTTGCAAAAAGGGCACCTGCCGCCATCAAGACACACCAGCACTTGACCCCAGGCAAGCTACACCAATGCTCTCCTGCTCACCAGGCCGACACGTTACGCCGCCTTGCAAGCCCAAGACAAAATCCTGCCGACACTCATGCCCGCAATACACTTGTCTTGAATGGTGGGCAAGCAACACTTGCTGCTTTGCCAGAAGTGTATCCCTGAAAATTACACAAAAAAGAAGTCCACTAAGATTTCTGTATACATAAAAATGAATGTCTTACCGAAGATTCGCACTTGACTATCCTTATTACAACATTTTGTCAAAACAAGAAATAAATACAAAATTGAGATGCTGCTAAGTATTTCCTTGTGAGCGTTTCACTTCGTGTGCACAGGGCACAAAACTAATGAGAACCAACAGATTATCCGACACGCGTTCGAGTGCTGAAAACGGTACGGAGGCTGATGTGCCGTACTGGCTACGAACGATGAAGTGCGATTACCAAAATGTTTGACAATTTTGAGTACTATGAACTCTACTGTTTAGAAAAAGTTTATTTACACTATGTACAAAAACAAAAACTTGATAACATTTCGGTAATCAAGGGTACATACACATCGGCACAGCTATGTGCCACGTCAAACACCACTATCTTGTAATGATGTTTAGTCTAATATACATGACTAAGATGTGACATGGAGTACAAAAGAACTCGGTGGGATACAATGAAACAATGGATACAATGATACAATAGATGCAATGAAACACAGTGGGTTACAGACGAAAGTAACAAACACAGAACGGTAGGCATACAAGAGCATAAACAAAAACAACGACTCGACGGGCGCTGTCTAGCACCACGTCGGTCGAAAAGTAAGTTGTACCATTTCGTGTTCGACGTCGACAAAAGGGCACGACCAATGCTGCACAAACTCGCGCTCCCCTAGGAAGAAAAGCTCCTCAGAGAGGAACGCGAGGATCTTGCCTCTCATTCGCCCCAGTATCGGCCACAAAGCACGCCAGCGGCAATTTCCAGCCACGGCCTCGAATCTGTTTCGCCAAAGGCTGAAGAGCCCCGTAACTATTAAAAGCGCTGAGAAGCGCCCGCGTGGAAATCGGCCGTCGGCCACGAATGGTCGCACACCTTGTCCACGGAAGCCTGCATGAACAGCGCGCCAGAAGGCGCGTGCTACCGCGCATTCAAGGGTCGCATGACGGTTAGTTTCAATCGCAGTGCAGTTGGGGCACCGATTGCCAAAGCTCAGTATTGCTGATAAAACCAAGCACACGAGGGCACACCTATCTTAAGTAATCCTAAAAAGCCACCATGATAGACTTAGTTATAGTTTAGAGTATAGCTGCCTGTCTCAATAGATTTATTTGTAGCCTCTAAAATAAAAAGTACTGCAAAAAACTGTCGAAGTTTCCATATTATCCTTTAAGCAAACGACGAGATAGAGAAATATTGCCGTCTAAATACCTCCAACGAATTCTTCACTAAGCGATGTGCAGGTTCATGTAAAAGGAGCGTTGACAGCAATTGCAATCAATGAAAGATCGAAAGAAATAAAAATCCCCGCGGATTCCCTTGTTTGGATTTGCTACGCTATGCGTACGCGTAGAGCTGCAAGCTGTGGTCTTGCCTCGAACATTGATTTCGGGTGGCATTGAGATGGCAGCTTTCATTTTATTTCTAGCGTTCGTCAGCGTCTGCAACGGCCCCACAAAAGCCGCATACCGTGACTACCGTAACTAAAATTGGGAATTACATTTTTGCAGGGTGTAAATTTTCCTTATTTGTAAAACCCTCCATGCTCGTTTTCTATCTTTTGCTCGAGAGACCTTATATTCAACGACCACGGAATTCAACGAAGCCATTCATAGAAGGTGACTTTTACAATTGTTTTGCGCAGCGTGTACAACCTAGTCATATGCTTTAAATGCATATTCACGTTTTGCAAGTGTGGGTGTTAAGCCTGGTGAAAAGTGGAGACCTATCGTCATCATGTGGTTGCACGAGAGTCCTTTATCATCATCTATTCACTGAAACCTGCTCAATAATGGCGGCCAGCCATTGTGACCCGAATTCCCGACCAGCGCATATACATTCGTCAGCAAGCCTAACTCGAACGCTCCGCAGCGTGTCCTGCAAATGTTTTATTGAAGCCAGCACCGCGTAGCTTTAGGTTCTGTTGCCGAGATGTCACCAATGGGTGCCGACATACTATCCTAGCATAACGGGGTATTATCTCGGCAACAGCGTCCACTGCTTCGCGGCTGGCATCAGTCAAACCAGTCAAGGCCATGCTGCAGAGCGTTCGACTTAGCCCTACTGACGACTGTACATTTCGGCCAATGCACACAGCGGTGCCCTGAAGTGCTGAACTCGATAAGGCTGTTACATGCGGGGCTGGCCACGGCCAAAGCAGAGCACTCAAGTGATGATAAAACACTGAACAGGGAATGTCACTGGAGCTAACGTTTCTAAAAGTGTGTTTTTCTTCGCCAATTCAGCATGCATTTCGGAGCAGTGTGTACCTGTACACTATGCACCCTCTTCTCCAACCACCAAAGTGCGAAAATATTATGAAGAAAGGAAACACTAGGAGGGAGCGTCACTCGAAACTCTCTAAGCGTAGTTATAAAAAATAAGCCTTGGCACGTGGCAGCCAAACGCTACTACTGATCGGCTCGCTTTGGTTGCATCTGCTGCGGTCGCTGCGGGGGCCAAGTGCTACCCAGAAGGCACAGCGTACTGGTCGGGCGGGGCGGCGTGAGAGGTTGGCTAGCCGAGGCTAGCGGAAACACGTCAAGCTCCCATGTAGCTTTCTCATTCCGTAACGGAAAAAGGGGCGGAACAGAAAGAGACGACCGGAGGGGGATATTGAGATCGGTGGACGTAGCAGATGGGTTGAGTAAGGGGGAAGCATGAATAAAGGAAAGATAAGAGGGGAAGGAGAGAGAGATGTACCAGGTTTCCGTACGGGTTTTGGCACGATTCCTTGTAGGTCCTGTTGAGAGCCTCGGAAGGGTAATTTCTGTCAAATTTCCCTTAGGCTGATCACGTGATGAACTCTGCACCGTCGTCGCTACCGGTACTTCTTACAAGCCTCGCCCGCCCAGTAAATATTTCTTGCTCGATGTGTCGCAGGTGGTGACTGCTAATGTAATCCAGGTATTGTTGGCTAGCTGTTGGTTTCCTGCAGAGCGCCCTCTTTAATTTTTCTCGTCGTGTCCACGAAGTTAACATCTCACTGGAATAATGGTGCATTTTAAATTTACTACTAGGGTGACGATTGCTGAAATGGTCAATAAATGTATTTAGAGCACTTATACCATGTTCCCATAAAATAAATATGCCGTCTATGTACCGGAGATAGCTGAAAGGCTCTCCGGAAATGGGGAGAATGATGTTCGGCTGAGATATGTTAGCAAGAGTCTTGACAGCATATGGGCTGCGTTTTCTTTATATGGTACAAAACAGTTATGGTACGCTTGCGCTTTGCCTCAAGAATAGAACGCGATAGCGTAATCGGGCCCCGTTCGTATCGCCTTCTCAATCGCTAGCGGGGCCTTGCTTCTCGTTGGACACCTCAACCACAGCGCGAGCAAAAAACGTCTGTGCGTGCAGCATTGGCCATTCGAAACGCCCCTACAATGCCTACTGCAAGTACAGTTGCGAAGTGCACACTACGTCATAATTCTTCCTTTTTGCGAATCAGCGAAGCGCCCACAACGCGTTCGTAAGGCAACACGCGAACCAACGCAGCTGCTCACTTTGTTGGGGCTTTTGCTGCTGATGATGATAATGATTAAATATCTGAGGGCTTTGTGATGGGTGGGCCTCTAAACCCCTCACTCGTTGTGAAAGTCGCATATCTTGATGTCCGGCGCAATTCTACGCTTCTGTCACGCAACATTGCCGGAAGCTGTTCCAAGCAATGGCTTGGTTCTGTGGCAGAACATCTGCTTGCGATGCAGAGCGCGTAAGTTCGATTCCCACTCGAACGGAAGTTTTTTTTATTATTTATTCATTAATTTGCATCTATCTCGCATTCTCGCTCACATCAAACGGCACCGACACCGGAATTTCTGCGAAACGAGCTCTTTAACGCTATCGCGTCGAAACTTTCGCAGGGCTCCTTTAAATTATACGCACATACCGCTCAGCACGCATCACAACAGAGTGAACACGGGGCAATCTGGGCTAATTGATTGGCGTTTATGATGAAAATTTCGTGCAGTGCTCACGACTATGACAAGCACGGCAGAAACAATGAGAACAGGCGCTGACTCTCAAGTGACGCTAAACAGCGCAAAAAGCGCAGCCACGAAACACAAAGGACAAGCGCTGTCCTGTGAGCTTGCTTTTCGTGGCTGTGCCTTTTTGCGTTGTTTAGCTTCAGTATGAATACCAACTAGCACAGCCAGTCAGTTACATTGTGAAGTAAAGTTTATTTTGAAATGCAAGGGGAAAGGAAGAAGAAAAAAAGAAGGAAAACCAGGCCATTATAACTGTCACGTGCAGCCGCAAGATGAGCACTCTTCGCAAAAAAAAAAAAAAACAAGAAACAAAAACACCATTAGTAAAAAAAAAAGCTTAAAGGTGTCATGCCCTCTTCAAACAGGCTCCTCTTATGCCTACCCACGTGGAGAGCAGGTAGTAAAACTCTGTGTCATAATCGAACTGATGGTTCGATTATGGCCGAAATCGCCGAAGCTCTTTCACTTACTTTGACCTTATCTGGGCTTGAATGTCAGATTCGCGCAATGATAGGTTTTCTCGTTTTGTACCGGGAGGAGTAAGGGCTGTCGCTCTGGAAGTTCTCGCGCGGAATTCGCGCTACCTTACCAAGATCACCAGCTTTCGGTAATAAAATAGAGGTGCGTATTCGCAGACACGTGTTTACAGCTAGCAGTCGATTCGCCGTAGTTACGTGTTCACAAAAAAAAAAAAAAAAATTGAGAAAACAACGTTTCCGTTTTTTTCTTTTTATTAGCATTATGACACTGTCAGAAAGCGCGACCGGTATTCCTTTTTACACGGGGGATGATCTGCTGGGCGAAGAGTGTGGCGCATGAGGGCTGGAATAAAGTGCTGCTTCCGGTTGTTGGATGGATGCACAACGACCGTCAGTGTTGCGGAAAACATTCTTACTTCAAGACAGTTGTTCTGGCCGCTCCTTGAGAATCGCTGACGTAGGCCCGAGCTGCAAAAGGTGCCAGAGAGCAGCCGTTTTTCAGTGGGCTCGCTCATCGTGCTAGTTTTGGTACGTTTTCTTTAAGTGCTGATAGCAAGCAAATCGTTTCAATGTTCTTGTCACGGGAAGAACTTTAACAGCAGAGCTGTTATGCATCACGTTGGTCCGGATTGCGATGTCGACAAGAAATCAGCATCAATCATGCCGGTGCGGCCACGTCCAGCCAAGTTAAGCAAACCCGTGCCAATTTAAGCCAAGGTAATCATAGCCAAGTCTAATTAAGCCTAGTTGAGCATGGTAATACCGAAATAGCTGACCATAAAGTCAACTCTTAATTAGTCTTAGTTAGGCCTAGTTGATATTATGGTATGCCCAGTCATGCCGAGCTCGGCAAGGTGAGCCGACCTAAGCCTAATTAAGGTTAATAAAAATTGAGTCTAGTTTGTGCTCATTGGGCTAATTAGCTAATAAAGCCTAGGTTAACTTGGCTTGCATGCTAATCGAGACCAGGCCTCGAGTATGCAAGTTAGGTCAATTACGCGAAATAGCATAATTCATTCGATTGAGATAATTAAGGTAGTTAGACTACTTGGCGCTGTGGTTGCCAAGCGATTGCTAATCGAACCCGATAGATACCAAGCCAACACTCGTGATTTACAACATTATCACGTGAACACTTCGTGCATCGGCGTTGAAGGCACGTGTACCTGTCAAGCCAGGACCGGCCAAGTGCCGACCAGCTCTGCTCTGCTCCAGGCTTGCGCAAGTCAGCGCAAGCTGCACAAGCTTTTTGCAAAACACTTGCAACAAAGAAGTTACATGACGGTAACCGTTCGACAAGACAGTGCGCATACAATGGGGGGAAATATGTAAACAGGGCAGTTACGTAGGAATGCAAATGACGAACTAACTTGCATACCTGCAGCAATTACCCTCTTTTAATACTTCACAGATAAGGAACGGCAGCAGAGATTTTTATAGGGCTAGGAAGGACATTGAGCTTCATTACTTTAGCTGCGTTATGTTCGGTATAGCATTCATCCCATTCTGTCACGCATTATGATGCACTGTCTGCAAATCCGTCAAATTCGCAGGGCATAATTCGAAGGTACTCAGTATTACATTCCAAGAAGGAAATGAAGGAATGCGTTGTTTTTTGTGAGTTCCAGTAATTAATGGTAATTTGCGTGTAACTAATCATCTTATTATTGTGCCATCAGCCAGCTTCAATAATTGCATAAAACGACTCAACTATTAGGCCCGAAATACATGCACAGCTTATTTTTTGGTTGTATTCGTTTCGAGCGGAGAAAAGCAATGCTCTTGTCGTTTGTCCAGGAACGCGGCACGATCCAGGAACGCGGCGCGAGGAACGATCGTCTAACATGGCGGTGTCTCCAGCAAAGTGATCCTCTGCAGCAATACACAGCAGAAGTTAAACAACCGCTACTTGTCCACTAAAGAAGGCTGCACGAATGTGCACGCTGAGTTTCAGGCCATTTGAAGAAATACGCGGCGTGTGACGCGCCTCCGAAGTTCGCGTACACAATTTTGTACGCCGTGACTCAAGGGGTTATTTAACGTAACGAATAAGCCTTCAGATTTTCAAGGAAACCTTAGCGAAGTTGTGAAACTTCGGTTCCGTCGAGCAGCGGCGCTGCATTTAGGCTAGCCTTTGTGACTAAGACATGCTGCTTAAGTTATTCACTAAGACCGCTACGTGAAAAGGAAACTACTGTCTTTGACAAAGGCAACTTACTCTAGCGCTCCGGTCCTTCCGGTTCCGGGTTATCCTTGCCACCGGGTAATTGGCTGCCTGTAAGATCAAAATCGTTGCTTCAGTTTGGAACAACTAAAGAGAAGCAGCGCTACCGTGAATGCGAAAACTATTCTGAGCCGTGAAATGGACGCAGGCGCCTCATGCGCCTCATGCACACTTCCCCACTAAGGATATAGAAAACGCGTAGAGTCTCCCGTTTTACAATCTTTAGAGAGCAATCTGGTATGAAACTTCTAAGAAAATGTTACAAGATACGAAATTTGACGGTTTATTTTCGGGAAACGTCGTCAACACCCTTACGCAGTGGCACTCTCGCATTGCATTGTACATATTTTCTGCACTAAACAGAAAATCATCTAGCGCAATTAGTGCATGTCTTCAGCAGGACAGACTCTTCGGCTAGTTGGTCTTGCGGTATTACGATGACGAGGCAAAAAGACCAGGTAGAGAACTACAGGCGCTTTTATCTACCTGATCAATGTTTATCTGATGAAATCAGGGGTGTAGCCGAAATTTATTTCGAGGTTTAGGAAGGGGGTCTGATTTTCCTTTATGTATGTTCGCATATGAGTTTGTACGAAAGGTTTTTATATATTTGTGCAAATTCTAAGAATTTAGCGGGGGTGGGGGGGAACGGCGGGGTCTGCTTCTTAACCACTCCTCTTGCTAGGTCAATGGATTCAACACATCACGAAACATAGCTTACGTGTAGGAAAATAATGGCGCGAGAATGTTTACGCTTTCATGATGATGATAACGTCATAGGAAAAAATACCTGGCCCCGTTGAACATGCACCCTTTTTCCATGAAGCTGGTATTTTTTTGCAAGGGTTTCTTCATGCTGCTGTTACGCACATCTATAGCCGCTGAGCCCTGCAGCATCTTGCAGTATAAGGCGATGTCGATGAACGTTCTCCTTTTGTTTTTTTTCTGCTTTTTAAATTAGTGTTATATGAAATAGAGTGCCGGCAGCAGCGGTAAACAATTCGCCAGCATGACGCCAGATCATTAATGGTGCCACTGAGGCAAAATGACGAAGTGAGCAGAAGTATAGCACTGTTGACGTTTGCAGTGGCGTTGCCAGGGGAGTGGTTGGGTAAGACCAAACTGCAGGAACTCAGCCTCGGCGAACGAACGGGTAGATGAATATTGGAGAAGTCAGGGATCAGGAATCACGCTCGACCCACTGTCAAAGTCGATGTGCCGAGCAGCTTTAGGGACAGGTTGCTCGTTCCTCCCTTGCCGAAGGACATGGGCCCCGCATACCCCGGGGTCGAAGGGAAAAACGAGCACAGGACGTACAGAGGAAATATGGCAACTTTGAAGACGCATAACTTAGAAGAATAGACTGCTGGGCGAGTTGATAATTCATGCTGAATGGAAATAGCGCGAAAGAACGTAGGACGGGACGAAGAAGGCTACAGCACAAGCGCATACTAAATAGCTGTTAGTATGCGCTTGTGCTGTAGCCTTCTTCGTCTCGTCCTACGTTTTTTTAGCGCTATTTTCATTCATCTTGTAAAAACGCGGTGTTCGTGGACGCCGCGAGGAATGCGCAAAGGCCTGAGGCAGTAGACTGTGAGGTCATTCCATGATTACTCGTAAAAGCGTTGCAGGAGCCCTTTTACAGGCGAGACATGTCCGCAATCATGTCTCACTTGGTGGAGTCAATGTAACAGGAAATTAGTGGCGTTTTTCTTGCTAGCGTTGGTGGTCTTCTAGAAAACCACTGTAGAAGCAGATGAGTAGTGGGCTGGCGCTGAAGGTGGCTACATCGGCCGCCTCCGGAATCGAACACACGTCAACAGCGCTAGTCTGTCGATACGAATGAGATACACACCTTTGAGCATGATGAGGTAGATGACGAGGCCAATGATGGCGCACATGCAGATGAGGAAGACGCAGAGGAACACTAAGATACCCTTGGACGACAGCCACGGCCGCGTCGGTCCCGCGGGAGCCGCCGCCGAATCGGCCATGCTGCTGCTCGCAACGCTGCTGCTCGCAACGCTGCTCTCCACACTGCTCATCGCGCTCCTGTGCATGGGCAAGAAATGGTAAGCGTGCAGCCGTTTGCCGCATGGTAGTTCTGACTTTCTCAGCGCAAAGCGTGCAGTTGCTTAGTAACACACAGCTATTGCCCGAACACTCAAGTTTTACAACTGCGCTCGTTGCGCCGCTGAAAGTGACGAATGCATCACGATTGTCCTACTGCTATGGAGTTTCTGTTAGACAACCTTTCCATAAGCTCCTTACACCACGATTCTCTCACCACGATTCTCTCAGCGCCTGTCCTCGTTTTCTCTGTCTGTCCAAGTACCCCGTTTGCGCTATACAATTCGTCATGACTCTCATCCGGTATGGTGATATTTAATTTCTGACCAAAATATGCGCTGATACCGAGGGCAGTGCAAACACTTCACTTCAACTGCCACACTTGCTCACATGTTAGCAGCACTAGTTAGCGCCGGCTAAGATGGGCTAAAATAAGTTAAAATTTTGGCAAGTCGAGGCCATTGCTAGTTAAGGATGGCAACATAATTGTTAATGCTGGCTTGTGTTGCTAAGTGATGACGGGTGATGGCACGCGTCGGCCAAATTTCAGCAAATATCGGCTAGTGTTGACGATAGTTGTGAAAATGGTGTTGTCGTGCGAGCCAGTTAGACGTTTCGCTTTCGGTACACAACAAACGTTCATGAGCAGCCAGCCCTCATAAGTAATTTACGCAGTGTTCAGTAAATCAATACACGTAACGAAAGCGTTTCTGACACTAATTCAAGGGAATGACATGACGTAGCCGAATATAGCTGAAAAGCATGTCTTTTTGCAAACAATACCAATTTGGTATTGCTATTGCTGCATCCCCGGCAATGTCCGCCATTTCCAATATATATGCAAAACAGAGTGGAAGTGATGCTTTTAGACTTGTGCAAATTGAAAAAAAGCTCACGAAAGAATCCTCGAAGGACAAGTTTCGCGGCAATGTGTGCAGTTCGTCGTCGAAAGTGTCATTGGCTTAAACGTGCGTGTCGCTGTGACACGATGGTTGCCCTCCGGCCATGCACATGCTGTTTGAAATTGCCACCAGCGACCAATGAGTCTCAATAGAGTTGAAAGCTGGGCTATAGTTGGGGATTGATCATACCGTATCGGTGAAGTAGAGCACTTCAACGAGGACAAAGCGAGTTTCTTGTCCCCTTTGTCTCGTCAAAGAGCCCTACTTCACCCATACGCGGTATGATGACCAGCGAAGGCCTGCAGAACTTCATGCAGTGACGTGCTGTAAACGCACACGCAAGCCTCCTCAACAGCAGAAGCATAACACAGCAAGCCTGCACTGGCGTGCGCTGGCGTAGCAGCACATTCTGCATCGGTGGTAACAGGCGTGCACAGTGTTCTCCGTTATGCGGAACCAAAGTTTACACCCCCCCCCCTCTTCCTCACAACGGATGCACAAATGAAAATGAAGTGGTGACGTTACTCTCACAACGGCCTGCCCTTGGTCACCGGTTTTCTGGGGAAAGGTGGGAAATAAGCTCTCCTTCATATGCGACATATCAGGGGTCTTCGGCCGTAGGTGTCGTCAAAGACCTGAATAGCCGTAACCGTGCACTCTGAATATTGAAGAGACAGATCTCAGTATAGGTATGTGGCATACGTCGCCCCCCCCCCTGATATTTATATAGATCGGGGCGGGGGGGGGGGAGGGGGGTGCATACACACCTATGCTGAAGTTACAGGCTTCTAGCCGATCAGAGCAAGAAACTGCGAGAACACAGAAGGGTTAGTACTTCCTGTTGCTATAAACTTGAGACTTTATGCGTGAAACATGTCCACCGTTGCATTCCCTTGCACTGTTGTAACATTACTGACCCCATAAGAATTCATGCTATACTGCAAATTAAACTCTTCAAGTAGTGGCGCGAAGGAACGCAAATCTAGATACACTACGGATGTCTGGTTGAAGAAAACATACACTCGCCAACTAAAATAAAACAACAACAGAAGTGACGTTTTGGCGCCCAGTACGGGTGCCTTGTTCAGAATGAACGAATGCATGATGGTCTTTATTATATAGGCGTCGAAAGGCGCTACGCGCTTGCGTATACCTCAGGGAGTGGACCCCATCTCCGATTTATCGTGTTAGTAGTAGATTGTATGCAAAAAGATTCCGTGAGCAGAGGGGATGATAACTTTCTCTCTTTTTCGATGATAGAAGCCGATTGCAAAACAAGACAGTGTCCAGATTTTTTCACTATGCCCTGCAAGGGCGTTCGAAATCGTGTGCCTTTTCGAACGCCCTGGCAGAGCATAGTGAAAAAACTGGACACTGTCTTGATTGGCAATCGGCTTTCATCATCGAAAAAGAGAAAAAGTTGTCATCCCGCCTGCTAATCGAATCTTTTTGCATACA
Source organism: Rhipicephalus sanguineus (assembly GCF_013339695.2). NCBI lineage: Eukaryota > Metazoa > Arthropoda > Arachnida > Ixodida > Ixodidae > Rhipicephalus > Rhipicephalus sanguineus. The sequence continues at coordinate 134,526,205 of NC_051179.1, read as the reverse complement.
ATCTACGATTAACACGATAAATCGGACACGGGGTCCACTCCCTGAGGTATACGTAAGCGCGCTGCGCCTTTCGACGCATATATAATAAAGACCATCATGCATTCGTTCATTCTGAACAAGGCACCCGTACTGGGCGCCAAAACGTCAATTCTGTTGTTGTTTTATTTTAGTTGGCGAGTGTACGTTTTCTTCAGCAATAATTTTTCCTCTCCAGACAAGTTTTCGTCAAACGCTAGACTTCACTACGGATGTCCTTGCGCCCATAGAGTTTCCTACAATACTTACTAGAGGGAACTCTGGCGCTAGTGTCTATGGGAGCTGCAATGCATCGCGCTTCAGCCAGCATGGGAATCATGGGTAGTACACGGATTTGTCTAAACTTCGTTCTTTCGGCTCCGTTTGGCTCCGCGTCGCCTGCATCCGCTTTGTCGCAAAACAAAGTTCAGCAAAACGCAGCAGTTCTACTTCACCACTTTAACTTCTTTAGCCTAACCGATTCAAATCTGGTCACGAAGTTCACGACGATCCATTCTTTTATCCGAAAGAAAACCAAAACATAGCAATAAACAAAGCCACAAGTGCGTTCGAAGCCCACAAGCACGAAGACTAGGCAAATCCGTGTACTACCCATCATTCCCATGGTGGCTGAACGATCGCAGCACCAGAGTTCCCTCTAGGTCATTTTAGGAAACTCTATGCTTGCGCCCAATCTTAATTCACCATTCCATATTGACAAGTCTTTTGACGCGTGTGCGTCAGCCTGTAGAATGTAGTACGCCTAGCTAAGAAGGTACAAGATTGAAAAACTTACTCGTCCCCCATGTTTGTGGTTTGGTGAGCGCCTTACTCCCTGCAAAAAGAAGCAAATATGCATTAGAAATGACACAACTAGTTGTATCACCTATATATAAATATGTTGTAGTAAAAAAAAAAAAACAGCGCGACCACTTTTTATATTCATCGTGGCTAACAGCGCGAAAAACACACGCCAAGACCAGAAGTGGACACGGCACACTTCTCCTCCACTTCTCGTCTTTGCCTGTGTTTTTCCCGCTGTTAGCCACGACGAATTTGCACCAACTCGCCCAGTATTACATCCCACTTTTTATACCAGATATAACGCGATTGCTAGTAACCTGCGTCAACGCTTTGTCGTGCGATTGAAATCTGCGCGAGATCGTGGAAAAGCATAAGTCCTATATAATTATTAATCGGTTCGTATGATGTGAATTTGTGCAGTAGCCACTTGGCACTATTGTTCAAAAGCATAACTTGAAAAAGAAACAAATTTGGTCGTTTTAAATATGCGGGAATTATATTTGCCTAGGGACCAGACCAACTGAATACCGACGCATTACTCTGACGTGAAAAGTGAAGGCCGGTAGGGAATCTGGGCAGTGCGTGCATTTGAGCGACGTAAATATGAAACGGCCACAAAGACTCCACATGTCAAGAGGCAAGATCGCTTAATATGACCTTCATGCTGCGTTAAGGATACTGACACGAATTTTGACAGCAGTGCTGTTCTAGCTCTGTGTAAAATGTCGTGACCTAAAATTATCCTCATCATGAACCGGTACGCGTTCTCTTCGTCCTATGCTTGACCTTCTAATTCGCTCCAAGAACACGAGCGCCGATTTGTCTGGCATGTAGCAAGGGGGAAGCACGAAGCGAAGGAGAGATGTGAGGGCGAGGAGGAGGGCGACGAAAGAAAGAGATAAAGCAATAGGGAGAGAGAAAGAAAGATAGATATGAAGAAAGAGGAAATCTTGGCGAAAAAAAAATTCCTCGTGAGGCGTCGGCATTCGAAACCGCGTACCCACGAGCCGAAGGCGAGCGTCTTATCCACTTGGCTATCCAGGCACGCTACTGAAGCATAGCATTACCTGGTAGAGTATCGTATAGCAAGGAGGTAGAAAAAATAGGAAATTGTGAGAAAAAAGCATGTAAGCGTGAGGAGGAGGGGGAAGGAGGAGGTTGAGAAGATTAAAGCGTAGCATATAAAGAATTACAAAGAGAGAAATGGAGAGAAAGAAATGCAGAAAGAGAAAGAAAGAAAGAAAGAAAGAAAGAAAGAAAGAAAGAAAGAAAGAAAGAAAGAAAGAAATAGGAAGCAAGCGAGGAATGGAGAGATAGAGAAAGACATAGACAGGAAAGAAAGAGAAAGAAATAGAAAGATAATAGAGAGAGAGGGAAAGAAATAAATGCAAATAAACAGAGACAAAAAAGACGGAAAGAACCGAGAGGAGAGCGAAAAGTAACAGAGGGAAAAAGAAAGAGAAAACTAAAGAGAAATAAAGAAGGCCACTAAGCTCTATAGGAAAATATAGAGAAGGAGGTCGCCCAGAGAGCGGTGACGGGCGGCTGCTCCGCCGTGCCGAGGTTCTCGCGACTTTGTGCAAACTTCTGGGATTTTTTTGAAGCTGACTTTACTCCGCCACAAAAAGAGACGGCTCTGAGTAAGTGGGAAACTCAGGAAGAGCTGAGAACACACTTTCTTTTGACATTAAAGTCATCTTCCTCATGGTGCAGCTACTGACATCGACACTACCGTGACGTCAGGCTACAGTGTCAATTCTGGTGACTTCACGCACCAGTACGGCTGGCTGTGATGACGTCAGGCACCAATGCACAAAATGACCGCTCGTGCGTCACCGACGAAGTTGCGGAGCGGAGCGGCAGTGGAAACGTCACGATATTTTGAGCGAGTACGTGACGAGAAGGTCGCGCCGCGTCGTGCCGTCAGGGCACAGCAGGAACCGACACCAGCTTTTAAAAGGTCCTGAACCTCTTGTCAAAGTAATGACCGACTGACCTCAGTATCGGTTTCTATTGCATCAGGTATCGATCGCCGCAAAGATTTTTCGAGAGCGTCAAGTAAGAGCGGAGCTGCATGGATGTGCCGCACGCTGTACGCGTTTTCTTTCCTCTCGTCCCAGCTAGCACACTGGAAGCTACGCATGGATCTATGCCAAGAGGGAGCGAAGCTACGGCATGCATGCGTCATGACCTTGAGCCCGCGTCATGAAACGCGATCGCTCTCTCTCCGCGTTACTCCCGCGGGCGCAAGTGTCACTACTATGTAGCTTAAGCACACTATACACTACTTTTCGGATGAGCTTCGGGCGGCCATACTGGGAGGTTAACCTTGCCGTATTGTATCTTGAACGACTAAACGAACAGTGCTGCGGTACACGTGAAAACGGTTGTGTTGTTTGATTCCACGTTTCCTGCCATTATCAATAATGAGATATAAAAGTTTGGCTGCGACCATGTCTTAGGCGAAATCGTCTATAGAGCGCGTTGCCGGCACGTAGCGGCACTCCGTGGCGAGCAGCGCGTCTGATCCAAACGACGCTCTTGCTTTGTGCCAACTATCGGTCAATAGCAGCAATCTTCTGTGTGACGCAAAATCTGCTGCATGACGGCCCTCCGAAGAGCGTGCGTACGGACATTTGCGTGAATAGGGGGCACTTCACACAGTGGGAACTTCGTACTCCGCTTGTGAACGCTTCTTGCTGCGCACGACTACGATTTGCCCGAGCCGTTCGCAGCAGATCTGCTTGCCGGTGCATGTTTGTTTTTTTACCAAGCATGAGGGGTAGTTAATGACCCCTTCCAGGACATGAGGTAATTGATTTTTCAGGGCGCATTCACAATTACAAAGTAAATTTTCTGGCTCTTGAGGGCTTAGGCTTTCATTCAACGCAAGAGAACCACAAGTGAAACATTCCGCGTCAGTGTCCCTTTAAAATTTTTTATTGACTCCGCTTGCATTAATTTCAGAGATCCGCATGTGGCCTCTCCACGTAATAATTTTCAAAATCCTGCTCAAGTAAGTTAACCTTCGAGGAATATTTTTTTGTTCTAGTTGCGTAGCATTACGGATATTCAACATATCACCCGCGTTCTTCTTTGCATTGTATCGTCCTCTCTTATAACGAACTCTTATACGCAAATACAGTTAAACGCTCTAGTAAGCTAATTATGAACTGCAGACACGAGTATAGCATAAGTGTTTCCTTGGAGGCTAGAATAATGTGGCAGTTAGGGCGAGTTGAATGTGAATTGCGAAAATATTTTGCGATAGACGGCGCCAACGAAGAGAGAGGGCACACGACACTCCCACGCTTTCTGTGTCTTGCACACTCTTGTTATGTCTGTAACATTTATTGCAAAACTGTTTTTCAATGAAATCCGGCCAATAAAGTACCAGGAACGATCCCTTACATTGTGATCATCTTTTAGACGTGGTGGCGAAATTCTGCTATCGCAGTAAATGCATGCAGTGCCGAACCGTCCATTCGCTTTCGAAGTTTCGTAGCGCTGCCGCCGGCAGGCTCAAGGCCTGCACTTGGCTCCTTTTGTGCTGTTTCAGAAGTGACTCTCATGGAATGACGCGGGCACCTTCTAACAGAAACGCGAACGTCACAGCAACGACGCGTACTGGTTGCAATGGTTTCCTACCTGTGAAAAACTAGCCGTCAGATCTCTCTAGGGCTGTGAAGCACTCGTCGGAGCACGCGGCAGGTTCGCGTGTGTGCAGAACAGATCACGGGTGCAGCGTAGAAGTTGCGACGGTACCGCTGGTCTCAGAATGTCCCTGAAGATTGAGCGGGCGTCGTCCTGATAGCTCCTCGACAGGGTACACGGCTGCCGCCTTGAAAAGAAGGCGCGCAAAGACGACGAAGTAGACCGCGCTTGGCCTCTTCTTCGAATCGGAATAAATTAGCAAAGCGTTTCCCGTTAAGCGAAGCGTAACGCCGCGAAGTGAACGTTAATGTACAATAAGCAGTCTTCCGGACGTTTTCATATAATGATATGCATTTTAGTTGCTAGCCTTGCTACAGAATGGCCACCATACACTTGATTGACCCATCAGAAGCTGCAGTAATGGATGTATGGCTACTACTTATAGGTGATGGAATGCTCTTATTTGATTGATCATCATCATCATCAGCCTGTCTACGCCCACTGCAGGGCAAAGGCCTCTCCCATGTTCCGCCAATCAACCCGGTCCTGTGCTTTCTGCTGCCACGTTATACCTACAAACTTCTTAATCTCATCTACCCACCTAATTTTCTGTCTCCCCCTCACGCGTTTACCATCTCTTGGAATCCAGTCAGTTACCCTTTATGACCACCGGTTATCCTGCCGACGTGCAACGTGCCCGGCCCATATCCATTTCTTCTTCTTGATTTCAACTATGATGTCCTTAACCCCCGTTTGTTCCCTGACCCACTCTGCTCTTTTCCTGTGTCTTAAGGTTACACCTATCATTTTCCTTTCCATCGCTCGCTTCGTCGTCCTCAATTTAAGTTGAACCCTCTTTGTAAGTCTCCAGGTTTCTGCTCCGCAGGTAAGTACCGGTAAGATGCAGCTGTTATATACCTTTCTCTTGAGGGATAGTGGTAGATTACCATTCATGATTTGAGAATGCTTGCCGAATGAGCCCCATCCCATCTTCATTCTTCTAGTTATTTCACTCTCACGGTTCGGCTCCGCGGTTACTACCTGTCCTAAGTAGACGCACTCCTTTACAACTTCCAGTGTCTCTCCATCTATCGCAAAGCGCTGTTCTCTGCCAAGATTGTTCCACATTACTTTAGTTTTATGCATATCAATTTTCAGACCTACTCTTCTACTTTCCGTATCCAGTTCAGTAATCATGAGCTGTAATTCGTCTCCCGCGTTACTCATCAATGCAATGCCATCAGCGAATCGCAGGTTACTGAGATACTCTCCATTAACTCTTATCCCTAATTCTTCCCAATCTAGGGCCCTGAAAACCTCCTGTAAACACGCGGTGAATAACATTGGAGAGATCGTGTCTCCCTGCCGTACGCCCTTATTTATTGGGATTCTCTCGCTTTCTTTATGGAGGACTATAGTGGCCGTGGAGCCGCTCTATATTTCTTCCATTATGTTTATGTAGGCTTCGTCGATGCCCTGATTCCGCAGTGCCTGCATGACTGCTGATATCTCCACCGAGTCAAATGCCTTCTCGTAATCTATGAAGGCTATGTGTAGGAGTTGGTTGTATTCCGCGCATTTCTCTATCACCTGATTGATAGTATGAATATGGTCTATTGTTGAGAAGCCTGTACGAAATCCTGCCTGGTCCCTTGGTTGATTGAACTCTAATGTCGTATTAATTCTGTTAGCAATTACTTTTGTAAATAGCTTGTAGACAACGGACAGTAAGCTTATGGGCCTGTAATTTTTCAGGTCCTTGACGTCCCCTTTCTTATGGATCAAGATGATGTTGGCATTCTTCCAAGATTCTGGTATCCTCCCCGTCGAGAGACACTTCGTATACAGGGTGGCCAGTTTTTCTAACATAATCTCTCCACTGTCTTTCAAGAGGTCTGATGTTACCTGATCCTCACCAGCTGCTTTGCCTCTTTGCATTCCCTTTAGGGCTTTCTTTACTTCTCCTGTCTTATTTGATTCATCACAAGTTAAATTGGGCACTATAATATATTGATTTGGTTCTTTCCATCTCGTAGAAAGCTTTTTCTATGTTTTTGAAACGTTGCCGGAGATTACCTGTGAAACGGCTCCGCGAAAAGATATAAATGATCTGTAAGCCAAATTTTGTGCGTTTGAATTACAGCTGTGCGCTGCTAGTTTCCATTTTTATTCTTTTGAATGTGCCGTCTGCCTTTTGAGAAAGCTGCGCATGTCCAAATAAGACGTTCTAAATCTTCTCGGCACAGCGTCTGACAGTGTGTCCGTCGCGTAGAAGTATATTCACTCGAAAGTCGGGTAGCTTACTGCCAATTGTCTAGTATGTGTGGTGTATATGCAGAGTTGGCCATAACTTCGTTTAAAAATTTCTTGTTGACGAGTAAACCCAACCCTTGTCATTTAGCATCCAATAGTACTTTGTATGTTAAGCATATGGCCCCCTCAGAGGTCAATGTACTTCATTTTTACCGATTAGGAACGGCGTACGCCCCTGTAGACGCCGTCAGAATATATGACGTCACGGCATTTGCTGCGCCAATTTCAACGTGGCGTCGCCATCCGCATTTCCCTTTCGCGTGTTTTCCCGCTTACCAAGAGTCTTGTCGTGGCGAGTGTGGTGATATTGGAATTGTACAAGAGTAATTTACTGATAACAGCAAAATTGTTGTTCACTTAAGTGTCCCTTCAAGTTTGCTGCACATACGTTGTGCATTTGTATATGTCCCACATTTTATCTCGAAAAAAAAAAAAGAAACGCTTTTTTTATGTGAAGCAAGATGTTTGGAGAAGCTTTATGAGGGAGAAGTGCTAAATCACTGTTGCTTGCATGTGGGGCTAATTGATTTATCTGAAACGGGCAAGCTAGAAGTAGAATAGACTAGGGGCTATGTGGTTAACACGTCACTAACCTGTGCCTATATAGTTAACATGTTGCATTCTTTTTTTTTTATATCCCAAATGTTGTTGTGTAATTGCACTAATAAATGTAATACAATAAGTTTATACATATAACTTATCATCGCAAGACCGATCACAGTGCTCTAAAGCGGGCAAGCGTTCTTGAAAGTTCTAGTCCTCCGCTAAACCGAAAGGACTGCGCGGAGTCTCGTTACACAGAATCCCTATAAAGACACATTCTTTTTCCGTGGCTCCGTCACGGCTCGCAGTGGTCATGTGACGCGAGATGCACTGCACAGCCTGTTTTGTGTGCCCGCATTGTTAACGTGTGAGCTTTCGTCTTGTTCCGCTATATCAGGGGTCTAAAACTCACCTCAGCTAACGGGCCATATTCACGAAAATTTACTTGCGCAAGGGCCAGGACAGTGATGAAGGTAGGAGCTTAGAGGGGAAGGGGGGGGGGGGGAATAGGTTGTACAAAAGTCAGCTAACTTTGCCGTTTGAAAGAAGACCTTTCCCATATCTCATACATGGGTCATTTGTGAAGCGGATATGGCGGTAGGATTCCAACAACATATCGGTACCTATCTCCAAAAAGACTAAAATCTGTATGACGCTTCTGAAATACTATAGAGCTTTGTTTCACGGTTATGTATCAACACATGACGACCGCAGGGGGTGCCTCACGGAAAGAAAATGCGTTAAATCATAATATGCCTGTGTAGCTCAAGAACGTAGTTATAAAGAAAAAGATGGTTGATCCATCCATCATAGGAATCGGAATAACACGAAAGTAAAGCGTGCGCTTACAGAAGTAACTGAATGTTTACTGTACAATGATATAAGAGAGTTTGCACAATGTATATTGATGTGTGGCAGCTATAGCACCGTTTAACGTGGATGCACCCACTTTGATGATTGGTTGTACATCTCCATCCCGACGACTAACGTCCATGGTAAATGATTACACAAAACCTTGTGGTAGCTGTATTAGTTAACGGTGAAAGCGTAATCAGAGAACGAGGTGTGATAGCCAGAAGAGCGTCGCATATTGGACGCAGAAGATGGTCGCCATCCCGCGGCATGTTAAAATGTGATTAAGGTGGCGGTCCCACTCCGGCGAACCCCCCTCCGCATTTTACGCATTGTTTGCGGACACACTGTGCTCGCTGCGCTTGACAAATAAATATTAATTGTAATAATTCAGAAAGCTAATGATCTCCGCTTTCTAATGACACCTGGTGTTAATGCCTGTTCGGAAGCGTTACCTAATAGCAATGAAAATAGTGTGAGCAACAAAAGGCATGTTTGTTGTACAAGCCTCCGTTGTACGGCCAGTACGGCGAAACTGTTCAACATAACAAGACCAAATTTACCGTGCCTTTAGAAGAAGCGCTATTTAAGGTTTCTATGAAGAGATATTAGCCATAAAATAATTAGTAATTTATTTACGCTCCAATGAAAATGGGCAAAATATTAAAAGTTTTTGTGAGAATATCTTTTTTACTTTTCAAAGCAGAACAATAATATTTAGTGGCTACGTAGACTACGTTACACTTATTTTCCATGCGAAGTTGCTTTGTGTTCTGGCGAAAACTTGATGAATTATTATTGTGTCAATGCGGCAGTTTATGGCTGTACTTGGTCACGCATTACCGATGAAGCGACAAAACTATACAAGCTGCTACTGTGAACTTCTACATAATGAAGAAGCAAGGCCCTTTCTATGATTCTATGAAGAGAAAATTCCTTTATCTTTATTAGGGAACCTGCAAGACAGCAGTGAATTTATGTAATTTTCCTGCTGACCAGTCCCGTAGAAACTCGCTTTTTTTTTCTTTTAGACGCTAATTGCCAACGAGTATTGCACATTAGTAGATGCATATTGTGTCTTTTATCTACTTGTGCTCACTAACTTGACCACTCAGTGCTTCAAACAAAATCTTTTCAATGAATCATAAGTCTCACAGGCGTTTTTTGGTGGTAGCTCCATCTATGAAATGAAACATCAAGTTGCTTTACGTGAGTTCAAGCGTTCGCCAAAAGTGGCGCAATTAAACATAATAAAACGGGTAGAACAGGCATGAATTATATCTCCAGGCCTCATAGTTTGCTTCACTAGCTAAGTCTAGTCGCCGCGCGTAACAGACATCAACCGTAAAAGGAGGAGGGCTTAGTGATAAACCCTTTCCACTCGCCCCACGTCAGCAGGTGGGGCGGTCTCATCAAGCGGCAAATGGTTTCGGTGTGCAGGAAGATTGCGCGTCCGTCACGCGTTCTTAGAACCAGTGTTCCCCGGCACGTCTTTAGTAATGTGCATCTCTTTGTGGTTCAGCTGCTTGTGTTTTGCGCGTTCCTTTGAGTTTTTTCGTGCCTGTGAGGTTCGAAATTGTGAAAGGGAGGACGCTGACATGCCGTGCGAATGATACGTATGTAGCGCCGCTTCAAAGGGGACACGATGGTGAACGTATGAAAGCTTGTCATTGCCGGAATTTTCAAAGTATGCCTGTCGAGCACTGTGCCGTCAACTTCCACTGACCAGTAGTGGTAAGTTGTACCCAATCAGGTAATTACGTCCTAGTTGCAACGATGCGACAGAAGCGAGACTTTGTTGAAGATGCAGAACGTTCTAGTCAACGTGGCAGAATATTCAATGTACGGGACCCTGGAAAAGTTATATTGTGCTTTGTGAAAAGACGCACTGAATTCGAATAAGACGATCACTGTCTTTGCCACTAATGAGGGCTACGGTGTCAGGAAACAGTTCGACTGAGGAGGACTACTCTACCTAGTGATAATTGTTGCGCACTGCTACTTTGTCGTAAAGCGGCTTGCTGCGTAGCCAGAACTACTACTAATGATCGGATAACAACTAGTTCGTAGCAAAGTACAAGGCGGACAGTGCAATGTCTGGTCAACGAAGAATAACCTGACTTAGACGCACGTAAGAGTGGCCACATGAACAAAATAGTGCCGATACATATGCTACTGATGAACATTTTGTTGAAAAACTTTTGCGGCAACCTAAATGGAAAACTTGTCGATGGTGCCTGTAAGTCAAAATAAAGGAAAACCACAGCTTTCCACAACAAATAAGTGTATTCATGATTTTATAACAAGCATAAATAAAAACTGGATTCTGTAAAAGCCTACATGACCGGTCATGTAAGCCCCCAAGGCGACCCTGTCCAGCTCTGACCCAGTGCAGCAACAAGCCCTGGTCGACCGTCGTGCCCGGGCGGCGGCAAGAGCCAATGGTCTTCTGGACTAGGAGGCCCACCCCCAATAGCGACTTATTTCTACCAATAAATGTTGTATTCTCTCCCTCCCAAGGGGGGGGGGGGGCGCCCAGCCCCCTCGTGTGCACGCCTACGCTGGCCGATGTACCTATACTCAGTTTCATACAATATATGCAACGCTGTGGAAGCTATACAAGAAGTTCAGTCAGCAGTATGTGTGACTACGCGCGTCTTGCGCCTGGCTTTCATCGTTGTAAACGCTCGTGCGAGACGACCACGAACGCGCCTGCACAGCGTCGCGAAAGGTCAAATGAGAACAAAGAGACGAAAATAACGGGGTGTCTTGCTCCAACGCGCAAACCATCTTGGTTTATTACTGTTCCCAAGAGAAAAAAAATCATGCCTCACATGGAAAAATCATTGTCTTCCTCACGCAAACGCATTCATTGTCAGACGTCTCGCTGGCAGAAGCATGTGTTCTAGGAGGTTCTAACTCCGGTAATTAGTGGTAGTCATGCGTTCCACTGATCATCAAGATGTACTTTATTTTGGTAACCGTTTATTGCAGTTTGAGAGGACGAAATTTCGCAGATAACTCTCGAATTATAATTTGCTGAAATCTGTCGGTCCATTTTTTCCTCCTCCAATTGTAATAAGCAAAAGCACCCCCCCCCCCCGCACACACACACACACAACAGACATGCGCTCGCGCGATGCTATAAAAGTCACTGGCACGGTCGCTAAAATGAACCAAAATGATTGTTTTAGTAGCGGCCGTGCAATTCCACTGAAACGCTGCGAAGCGTTTGTTTTGTTCAATACTATTTCACTGAGGCACATTATATTATGTGAGTGAGTGCGTTAGTGAGAGCGTAGCGCGTGCGTGTGGGTGAGAGCGTGTGTGTGTGCGTGTGTGAGTGCACGCTGTTGTACGCACCAGTGTGCGTGTGTGTGCGTGTTTTTTTTTTCTTTTGTTCTCAAGCGATTGTATTTAGACGCTGCGCTGTCCTTTCTCGAGGGTTGCAATAGGAAGCGAGCGTTTGTCCTTATAAACTGGGGCACTTATCGTCATGTCGTTGAAACGACGCCAACAATTGGCCCCGATTGTAGGTGAAAGACGCCGTCCGCGTTTGTGCTCCTTGCTTTTTGTCGGCCGATTTCCGTCACCTAGCGCGACATATAACATATAAAACACGCGCGAGGCGACGCTGACCATACTTGCGCGCGCAATTTTCTCGCTTTCTGCAAACGTGGATGAGTGGCGTCGTCTGTTGTCGTTTTTCGAACTATTGGCAAGATGGTGGTAGTGGAACCGCCACCTTAAACACCACGGCCGGTCTAGAGGGATACGCAAAGCACGTCGTGCCGCCCCCCGGCCGCGATGTTTCTCGGGGCAAGCGCGTGAGCGGGAAACGCGGTGAAACAGCAAGGTGAGGCAGGCGCGCGTCGCATGGCCGCCGCGGTAGCTCAGTTGGTGGAGCATCGGACGCGTTATTCGAAGGTCGCAGGTTTGGTCCCTGCCCGCGGCAAGCTATCTTTTCGTCCACTTTTTTTTCTTCACAAGTACCTTACATTTATTACTAAAAAACATCTCCTATACTTTCGTTGGCATTGTTGTCTGTTAGTTCTCATTAATATTGTGTATAACAAAGAAAACGTAGCCCTTGAAATTACCACTTCTTTCCTTAAAGACAATAGTCTTTCTTGGGGAACTTAAACGCAGGAATTTTGGTCTGTCGGTCTATCTGTTTAGAAAAATTTATTCCATCAAAAGATGCTACGAACACTTGGAAACAGTCTCTATACAACAACGACATTAACATACACAAATGACTAAACACAATATACATGAAACGTTTTAACAGAAATGTCCAAGTCCACAGGGTGTCCTTAAACATGCTACTAAGGACTAACATACACAAACTTTTTCACAAAATACACAATGTAGATAGCGATATATATACACAATATACATGACTGTGAACATGTCAGCATATATGTACAGGAGATGATATGGTACAGGTAATTTAATTAAATTTACTGTGTTAGCATGAAATGTGTATATACAAGAACTCACACACCTATGGGAACATGCACACACAGAAATAATCAATACAAACAGATTATAAGCGTTAATAGATCGCTGCTTGGTTACCTGGTTACAAGAACCAGGCCAGTTCAAAAACTAGCCGCACACGTCTATTTACTACCGACAGGAAGCGGCACGACCATTGTCGTAGAAATTCCTCTTCCCCAAGGAAGAACAATTCCTCCGACAAAAAGGACAGCAGTTCGGAGTACAACCGTTCCAGAATCGGAAACAGAGCACGACGACGGTGACCCGCTACAACAGCCTCACACCTGTTACGCCACAAACAAAAAGCCCCCGCAGCAATTAGAAGGCGTGCAAAGCGACTACGAGAGCATCGACCAGATGTGACGAAACGATTAACTCCTAGGCCACGGAAACCGGTATCAACAGCTTTCCAAAATACCTTCGCAATTACACATTGCTGCAGCACATGCTGGTTGGACTCTTGTAGCGGACAGTTCGGACAAGTAGAAGATGGGACCATGCCCCACCTCTCCATTCGGTCTCGTATTGGGAGTACTCTCCATCCCAGACGCCACATGAAGTCACGGAGATGGCCAGGCAGAAAGGATGCCGTTGTCACGCTCCACGGGACACGACTCGAACGTTTTACACGGTCTGGAGGAACCAGAGGGAGCAGCAATGCCGCCGTTGTATCTACAGCACGGTTTTATAGAATGTCTACATCAGGACAAACCTGCTGTGTGTGGCGATAAAATGCTACTGCCGTGTAGTAAAATGTAGGCAAATTAAGTGCTTGCGGCGCAGAGTTAGGCCGTGCTCCCGGTAACAAATAACGTAACTTAGTGCCTAAGAAATAACAGGCAAGATCACGCGCGGGACACTGATCACCGTGTAACAAACGAAGCAGAATCGCACAGCAAGCAGCCGGCAGCGAAGAGACACGGACGGAAACGCGAATCCACCCCTGTTACGTGGTTGCCCAAGCGCAGCTCGGCAAACCAGCTCAGGTCCACCTGACCAGAAAAACGAGCCAAGAAGGGATTGCAACGACCGAGTTATTCGCAATGGAGGCTGTACGACGTGAGAAATGTACCATGCACGGCCGCAAAATACAGTCTGTGCTAAGTACCTTCTTTCCAACAGTGGTAAATCGTATTCTTGCGCTTCCCGGACTTGTCGTTTTACATTCTCGAGAACTGAAACCCACACGGAGGCTGATATGCCGTAGTAGCTATAATCAAGCCCCAGAATGCGAATAGAGTCGCTTTTTGAATGCCAAAAAAGGGGCTTAGGCAGATATCTGGAGAACCAATGAACAAATATTGACATTTCGAAAAGTTTAATGCAGCCCCTGAAAAAAACCCATACTCAGCAAAAAGCCGTAGGCTACGGGATAAGCTGTCCTCGTTCTTTAGATACAACGTGATCTCATCGGCGAAAGCTGTCACCTTCACGTTACCGCTTCCAGGTAGTGGAAGGCCTCGAATGTAAGGATCATTAAGGAGTGAGAGCAGGAATGGTTCGAGACTAAGCACAAAAAGTACTGGAGATAGAGGACACTCTTGGCGAACTCCGTGTGAAACAGGAAATGGGGCACTTTCATAACCATCAAGAAACAGCGTGCTGCGTATATTTCTGCATGCGTTTCTGAGAAGCTCAACGAAGTCTTGCGAGCATCGACCAGATGTAAACGATTAACTCCTAGGCCACGGCCACCATTACGCTAAATATGTAGCTATGCTCAAGGCGTTCGAATGACTTTTCTTGATCAAGTGAAACCAAGAGTCCACGTGCTGATCTCGCCAACGTGTACGCAATTATATCACGCGTAACAAAGGAGAGACTATGAACTTTTCTTCCAGAAATCGAGCACGCCTGATGATGTCCTATTAAGGAAGGCGTTAGGCTTCTCAAACGCCGAGTGACAACTGCTTCAAAAGTTTCGTAATCAATGTTGAGAAGCGTAATTGGTCGCCATTCCTCTGGGCGAACTGACGATGGGTCACATTTACGTATTAACACAATTGGACCATCGTGAAAGCTATCAGGAAAGTCAAAGTTCTCGAAGCAGCGGCAAATAACAGAAGTGAAAGTGGCACCAATGTCATCCCAAAAGGTTAAATAAAACTCAACGGGCAACCCGTCCGGCCCAGGAGCTGAACCACGCTTCATGGAAGACAATGCCTCTTTCACCTCATCAGCCGACGGACTTGCACAAAGTTGTGCAGCTACCTCTGGTCGAACCTTAGGCAGCCCACTAAACAATGTGAATGTCTCGACGGTGCTATGATGCGTTGACATTGTCGTACGAGCCATGTTTTCAAAGTGAGCTATGAAAACTGATCGATCACACGCAGGTGGCAACGCAGCGGGCAGAGCTCTGGCGACCTGAGTTCCCAGTGGACTCGACTGTCTGAGAAGCGAGCTTCTCGCAAAGCGCAGAATGTCGGGGTGAGCACATGGATTACGTCTGCAACGCCAAGCAGCCGCCGACAACGACGATGCGGCAATAAGGCGTTGGAAACGTCCCCGTAACTCTCGCTGCCATGAGCGCATCAGTGGAGTTAGTCGATCCACCCGAAGAGCAATGCGTAGCTTTGTGGCAGTGTCCGCTAGTTCATCCGACATACGGCGTCTGAGGGCACGTGCTTCGACTGAGCAGTGCAGACGCCACTGTACCTTGAGCGCGTCCCATGACTCGGGAACGGAACCGAACAGGGAGGCGCGCAATACTCTAGACAAACTGGAACGCGAACGCGTGCATGCAGTACGCGGATGTGAAGACGCCATGGTCTCACTGACGAAGGAAAAATCACAGCATATCCACGGAGTGAATGATGATGAGTGGGCGAAGCTGCGGAGGTTCATCGGTAAACCGTGAATCTTCCGTGAATTGTGCCCAGTACATCATTACCGACGTGAGATCGGGTGCGTTTATACTAAAGGTTCGATGAGAGTTATGACGACTTGCAGCTCACTTTAATTTTACATGTACGCTGTGAATTTTCATTGTTTAGAAAATCATTGCTTTAGAAAACATATGGCGTCTTTCGTTAAGCAGCTGGCGTCTTTTCGTTTTGCTTTAGAAACATCTGGCGTCTTTTCGTTTTGCTTTTAGAAAACGTCTTGCGTCTTTCGTTGGTTTATTTCATCAATCAACGGCGTTTTGAACAAAATGTTTATTGTTTAATCACGCACAGGAGAAGTCTCACCAGGCACTACCTTGGAGGTAAAGAATGGCTGCTAATGGGAATGAGAGACAGAAGAAGTCGGCTTTTAGCTAACACTTACACTTCTACTTCTACTAACGTTTCCTACTGGTACATGCCAATGGCTGCTAATGGGGAATGAGAGACAGAAGAATTCGGATTTTAGTTAACGCGCACGCTGCGAATTTTTTATTGTTCAACAACGCACAGGAGAAATCTCCCACCGGCACCACCTTGGAGGTCAAGATCTGGTACTAGCGTTAAGACTGGTTACGCACTACGACGGGGACGAACGGGTGCCGCTTTAAGGAGCTTCGCCCCTAAAAGGGAAGTAAGCCTCGAGAACCACTGGTCGATGGTCAGAAATATAAACAGGGGATGATGGCAATGGTATCACATCGGATAGCGACACACAAGAAGCTAGCGCACTTGGGACGTAGAAGCGATCCAATCTACTAGACGATGAACCACGCCGCCAAGTTCAGGCATATTGTGGTCCATGTACTAGTCTGTACGCATCTATCAAAGAGAGGTGCTGGACTAGGCGACGCAGCTCGCGTGCGTTCCAGTCAGATCGAACCCATCCCGAACCCCGCACGTCAGCTCGCGTGTTTAATACACAGTTAAAATCTTCGGTGAGCATGACATGCCGACCGTCAAGAAAATACACGTGCCGGTCACGAAAAAAATCGTTAGACATGACTGCTTCAGCTGGCCCATAAATACACACAATGCGCAGCCTGAATGACGATAGGACGCAGTCAAAAGCCAACACCACCCCGCCGACCGGGAGAGTGGTATATATAAAAGGCGCGTTTGTAAATCCTCTACAGTCTGTGACCGTGGCGCAGTGGATAGCATGCCCGGCATCTGTTGTTGCGGACCGAGTGGTCGTGGGTTCGATGCCCGTTGACGGAACTTTTTCTTTGCCATGTGATCGTGTAAATTTTTTCGACGTCATTTCCGGGACGGAATTACGTCACTGACGTCTTGGTAGACCCCGGCATAAAACTGTTGAAATAATGGGGCGAAGACAGTCATCTGCGGGCCGTGGTCCGCTAGCGAGAGATCCGCGGGCGACGTGTTTGAGACCCCTGCGCTCTATAGTGCGAGAGCTACATGTTACTGCCGCAACAGCCTTGGAAATTGCAGGAGTAGCATATATGTCCAATCAACAAGGCCTGAGGCAAAGTATATTCGTCTGACGCTATATCTGGCTTGAAAAAAGACACTTACTAATTCCGTGGCGGGTAATGCCCCCTTACCTCGAACCACATGCATCCACTGAGTAAGCGTCGACAAGCTTATTGGCGCCTTTCTTACTAAACTGGAACGAGCCCCGAAAATAGATGAAATTGCTTCGTCGACCTCCTGCCAGTCGTACCCGCGTAGTGCACCTGCCGCCTTCTACCGGTACAACATCGTTAGGAAGGCATGACGCAAACCGTGCATAATATGCACGATACAGTAGGTGCATAACATACACTGCTCAAAACTGCATGGGGAAGCCCTAAAAGAGGAGTTTTATACATGATATTGAAGAGTGGCACGACGTTCGGAAACGAGAGAAGTGAAGAGATGAAGGAGGTGGACAGTTATGTTAATTCTGAGAGGTCCACAAATACATCCCAAATTGCCCCAGTGGTGGAAGGTAAAAACAACGACCGCCGACTACTTCAAAATTTTCAAGGCAGAGATTGTGCGTCCCTGCGGTTGGCCGGTAGCGCAAGCAGTGCAAGAACCTTTAGCGGGGCAAGAGTTGTAATCAGTGCTGGGCAGTATCGAAGATACTTGTATCTTAGATACTATCTTAGATACTTGTTTGGTATCTTGTATCTGTATCGCTATACGTCTCGCAAGAGGTGTATCAGTATCTGTATTTCCGTTACATTCAATAATGTATCGTGTATCTTATGGTACAAGATACTCCATCGGAACATCCCGCGCGAAACAATACACGTTGGCTGAACTCAGCTTCTCAAGCTCATACTGCCGCCACTGAGCCACATGAATAAAACAGTGACATTCACTGATCTTTCTGCCAGAGATCTCTAGCGAGGGCAGCCGACGAGGTCTCCGCATCCCTATTGGTGGAGCAGAGTCACATGGTAGCACTCGCGCCATCTCAAAAAAAATCTAGCGTGCGGACGTCCATGTTGTTAAACACGTTGTGGCGCTAGTTGGTGATGCATATTTTTCTTTTAAAAGAATTCAACGCGAAACTTTAAACACAAGCACACAGAAAGACATGACTGGGCGGGCGCTGTACTCCAACTGAATTTGTTGAAAATAGACATACGCTGCACACGACGCGGAAGTTCCTGGGCGCGTGCGCATTCAAGGCAGAAGATAAAAATACGCAAACTGCTTATAATTGCGTATCTATCTGTATTCGCTTGCGCGCAAGGAAACAGAACTGGTGCTCACACAGGTATCACCCCTTTGCTTGATAAAAAAAGCTTCCGAAAGCTCACGAGCTAATCTGTCCTTACTTTTAGCTACAATTTTTATCCCCTGAAGGGATGGCTTACAATGTCCGCCGTGGACTTTGCAGGAGCGACAATGGGCGGGTAGGTTGATGAAGGAAAAGGAAAACGTCTACGTCATGTTGACCTTTTGTTTTCATATTTTTTTTTCCTTTTTAGTAGTGACATTGCCGTGACGCTTGCTGTGCTGTGTGCTCCTATGCCTACGGCGTAGGAGCACACAATTTGTGCCTACAGCGGCACAATTTTGGTACCGCTGTAGAGTCGTTATAAAATTTTCTCTTGCGTAATGCCTCGTTCGATGTTCGGAGAATGCAAGAATGGGGTTTCTCTGCGTCTCGTGGCTTTCGTACATCAGCGATCTGAATGATCTCGTGGATACAATTTTGACTTGCTATCTTTATTCAAATACTTTTTCAAATTATTGATGCTTTCTTAGTAGTCCTTCTTTTGAATGACACTCATTACTTAGGTCTCCCTATACTTTACCCTCTGTTCAAAGCAATATGTTCTTGAACTCTCGGCTTTATTCTTACTTTTAACTGTGTGCGACATTTCTGCTGCTGTTTGATTATTTACATTCCTCTCGCGTTTATTGCTATGTAAAGGCGATGTTGAAGAAAGATATACAGGAGTGGCTGGAGTCTAGAATAGCAAACATTCTACTTATTACTGCATAAAACAACGAAATTTAGTTTCAATTATAGTAACGGAAATCATTATGAACTCCTTCAAGATGTTAGGAAGAAGATTCGAGAAGCATTGTTATACCAAATGCACCGTTGTTTTCATGAGCGTCACGAGAAGCCATCTTATGACATTTTCCATAGTCAATTAGTTTTCTAATGTCTGACTCGACAATCGGTGCCTAATTGTGATAGCCATTAGGTGTTCCGCCTGTGCCCTCTTCCTGTTATTATTCAATGTGATCGCAAGGGTTGACGCTTCGTCAAGTTGGCGCTCTTTACCTCGGTTGTCTCGTCCCTTCCTAATCGTTCTATGTGCTAACATTTTGAAGTCAAGGTGATTTTCTGGTAACCGCCTTTCTATTTCACTTGGATATATATTTGTTTTTCTTTTTTAGGTCTCAATATTTTTCTGCTAATATTCACCATATGATGGGAGCTGTAAGTGGCAATAGTGTGAATAGCAGCGGTGTCCTGCGACGCTTTGTGCAACTATACAATACGTCTGAGACGTTTCTGGGCGGCACATGTATGTTATGTCGTAGAAGAATAAACGTTAAAACATTGCACGTTAGATTGCACATTAGTATGTCGCGAACGATAATTTTACGCCAGCAGATAATTAGAATATGAAAAGTCCGCGTAGATTTATGTACTCTATATACGTATACACGATACGTCACAAAAATGTCGCAACCAGCGTTGTTGCTGCTGTACATCTGTCCGGTGATCCGGTGTTGCGGATGCGGTAATGCTTTTACGGACAAAGTACAAAACATGAGGGACCTTAACAAAACACCGGTATTTTCGCCATCATTGGGAGGCTTCTTATTGAAGTGATTTTAGTTAGACGGCAAACCCTAGCTGGTCGGCAAGCAGAGCAGCGACTCCCGTCAATTACGAAAGTGACAAGCAGAAAGCACTGACAGCGCAGTCTACTAACAGCTGCCACGTTAAGCACCTAAAACAACCCAAATAAGATGTTTCGGAATGAAACTGTTATAGTTTGAGCAAGAAATACAAAGCTTATGAGATACTAACAGACATTTCGTCCAAGTGACATAAACTTGATCGCACTTAAAAAATTTTCAATGAATAGACATTTGATGCTAAAATATAGATGGTGATCAGAATTAAGCTTTATGGTTTTCTTAGAATTCCCCGCGGGGAGGTACGTGAAGACAACCTTTCCAAATGAGTTACGACACAAAGTGGGATGATAATTGTCCCTTTGACCCTTTTATTGCGATTTGACCCTTTTATTTGACCCTTTGACCCATTGACCCTTTGACACATTGACCCTTTTATTGCGATAGCAATTATATGGACAGCCTCGGCTGGTTTTCGCCGTCGCCGCCGCCGCCTTCATGCACCGTATGTGTATATGTCTATATATAAATATAAAAGCGACAAAGAAAAATAAGTCAGAAATACTTTCCGACGCGCGGAATCGAACGGCCGACCTGTCGCTCCGAAACGCGCGTCTGTCAGTATGATAACGGCGAGCTATTTATATACACCATTTACTTCAGCGTGCTTTCTTACTCACCAGTGAGATGGCGCGAAGTGCGCGAGGCACGCTTTTAAAGTCGTCGCCCCACTCCTGCGAACGCCGATGCTATTCGCCCTACAGGGCTTGGTCGCCTTCGTGCGCTTATCTCGAAGAAAGAAGAGGTGGGCGAGGGTGTGTGGAGCGGGGGGTTTTATGTCTTGTGCTTTCTCAATGGTCGCTGCTGGGATGAACGTGATCAAATCGGACGGCATAAATTGTGTCCCGCGCATATACTGCTAGCACGTCGTGGGACCAAGTGCTCGAAAATGACATTATAACATTCCAAGATTCATCGCATTGCAATGGTATACTAAAATTAAAGGTTGACTAACAACCGATTTATAAACTTCTAAACCTCCGCAGTAATCACCAGATCAAAGATCGACTGCTTAAAAGCAACTAACATTGATCGGTAGGTGGTCATATCGAGTTCATTCGGTAAATTGGTTGTGGGTGTTTCTACGGAATCACCTGGGCCTGACTGCCGGGTGTACTGTGGTGGCTTGGCTAAGTCAAAGACATTTCTTCTATAAAAGGAGGAATGCTTAGGAGCTTGGCCAGACCCCGCTTACGTTGTCGGCTGTCACTGTATAGTGTAAAGCTTGACCGGCTGCGGTGGAAGGGGGATAAGAACGTGGGCGCGTTGCCCACAGTGCGCTTTTGCTTTCCGAAGCTTTATCATTTTTTTTCCTCCTGATAGTTTCGTCGGTATATATACAGCAAACAACTATGTCACTAGGTAAAGTTGTTCCTCTTCTTCCGAATCAGCAACTTTGGTCGCTCATTGTGCACCACCGCTGATACACACCTCAAAATGTGCAGTTTGGGTGTTGCGTGCAAAATTACATATGTCAGGTTGTTCATGTTTGTCTTTTCCAGTGTTTAAAAATATTTTCTGAATAAATGTGACAACTTCATTAGAGATAGCGAGAGCAACAATATTTACAAATTTCCGGCGAGTTCTACAGGAATTTGGAGAGTAAAAGTCTTTTCCAGATATTTTTGCAAGCTATCTGTGAATAGCTTAATGTGACCGATTTACACCGTGCTGCTAGCATAGTGGCGATGTTTTAGGCTACAGTGTGTGTGGTACAAAGTACAAAACGAAATGCTCGAGCACAAGTAAAATTAGGGCACAACTATTCTGTCACGTGAAAGTAGAAGTTAATAAAATGTAGTCCTAAAAAGAAAGAAACAGGGCATACATGCAATGCCCTGAAAATAAAGAATCAGGACATACATGAAAAAACAACCCTTTCAGGGTTGCACTGGAACACAAAAGGTGTTGGCCACGCAACCTGTATTTCCTCAAGTTCATCTGAAGCGACTAACAGTACAAGATCCCTCTCCCTTTTTTTTTATTAAATGTGTTTAGGGAGAGGTTGGTGCCTTTACATGGCTCTGACTACTCCTCTGCGCTTATTATTCATTTGCGTCACGAACTTATAGATAAAAGTAGAGCAGTGTAAAACTCGCTCACGGCAATGTCCTTTTAAAAGGAATTTTCTCACGTCATGCATAATGTCCACGTGTCGACAACAATGTTTACACACAAGACGCACAAAAAACGTTCGCACTTTGCCGAAGAGTTCATGCCCTTCCTAGTGAGCAATTATACCGAAGTTTCCACCGACTTCAGTGACTCGGAAACAGGGATGTACATACATAACCGCAGGCGCTAAATACATCTTACAACATTCCTCAGGAGAAAGTCGTGTCGGCAGTTGAAGAAAGTATTGACTGTTATGGAAGCGTCAAGTTCTAGAGTGACTGTCACATAAGTGTCAGAGACTTTCTTCAACTTTTGAGACTGCTTGAAATTGTTTTCTCTTTGCTTACAAGGATAAACTTAGACGCGGAAAGCCCGCATATACATTGGGTCGAATGTTGAACCCGTTTTATCGAATATGTTTCTAGGAAAATAATGAGAGAAGAGAATTAAGCACCTAAAACAACCCAAATAAGTTGTTTCGGAATGAAACTATTATACTTTGAGCAAGAAATACAAAGCTTATGAGATACTAACAGACATTTCGTTCAAGTGACACAAAATTGATCGCAGTTAAAATATTTTCAATGTAAACATCTTTGCGAATAGACATTTGAAGCTAAAATAAGATTGTGATCAGAATTAAGCTTTGTGGTTTTCTTAGAATTCCCCACGGGGAGGTACGTGAAGACAACCTTTCCAAATGAGTTACGACACAAAGTGGGATAATAAGTGTCGCTGACACCCACCCACTTAACAATGCAAGATTGCACATTGACCCTTTTATTGCGATAGCAATTATATGGACAGCCTCGGCTGGTTTTCGCCGTCGCCGTCGCCGCCTTCATGCACCGTATATGTATACGTGTATATATAATTTTAAAAGCCACAAAGAAAAATAAGTCAGAAATACTTTCCGACGCGCGGAATCGAATGGCCGACCTCTCGCTCCGAAACGCGCGTCTTTCAGCATGCTAACGGCGAGCTATTTATATACACCATTTACTTCAGCGTGCTTTCTTACGCACCAGCGAGATGGCGCGAAGTGCGCGAGGCTCGCTTTAAAGGTCGTCGCCCCGCTCCTGCAAACGCCGATGCTCTTCGCCCTACAGGGCGTGGTCACCTTCGTGCGCTTATCTCGAGGAAAGAAGGGGGTGGGCGGGGGTTGAGCGGGGGGTTGTATGTCTTGTGCTTTCCCCGCGATGTCCACGCTGAAGTCAAAGAGCGTACGAAGGTCACTTCGCTCGCTGCAGCGGCCGCGTTTGCGAAACGAGCGCTCTGTTCAAACAGAAATAAGTAACAGCTGCGACATTTAGTTCGCGCTCGTCCTGTGTGTACCCGTTCTTTCGTTTCGTGCGTCCTGCTTTATGTTTCAGCAATGCGCTTCATCGAGCTTTCACGCATGATAGCTCGTGCTCGTCCTGTGTGCGTTCTTTTCGTGCGTCCCTTCGGCTCGAGCGACGCACTTACAATTTCTACCTGCTTTTCGTTATTCGCGTTACATTCCAATTAGTTACTATCGTATTCATTGCTTCGCCGTTGCGGCGCGACTGCTGCTTTTTTGACTGCAGTAAGTGGGTATGCATGTCTGTATTGAAAAGTTAAGTCAGTAGTGTTTTTACGCACTTCCACTTGCAAGAATTCTTCTGGTATGTCCGTGCACCTGGATGTCCGGCCGCGGAGCTTAATTGCGGTTCACATAATTACGCACGCAAGGCATTATACATACCGTCTCAAAGCAACGCTCCGAAGTCCCGCGGAACTTTCTTGCGGCGTTTAGGCAAAGATGACGGTGATCCTTTAATTACCAGCGCGTGATATCAAGGAATGACTACGCGTCACATCACGGAGAAACATGCATGCTTAATCATTTGAGCCGCAATTAAAGTGTACAGCTGGATAATTGGGACCACGGAAATGCTAGAATTTTTTTCATGTTGGTCTGTGTAAAAAGCGACTGCTCCTAATTTTTCCATACAAACATGCCCGCTTAGCACAGCAAATATAAGTCCATCGTTGCATATTAACTGGGTGGCTTGCAGCGAAAATTACCTTCTCACTTTGTGTCCCCCTGACCACACAACATATCTGCAATTGGGGCATTGTAAGAAAATTATCAAGGGTAAATTTGACCACCCTGTATATATGTATAATGACAAATTTGCGATTGTATCGAAGTATCTTAAGATACAATTGCAAAGTATCGCATGGGATACAATTAATGCAGCAGAATCTTGTATTGTGAGACAACGTTTAGGACGCTCAAGACACTTCTTTATTGTGTCGAGTATGAGCCCCACAACCCAAACCCAAGCTGTGATGATGAGTATGTACATATGAGAAGATGAAGCGCATAAACAATGCTCACACTAATTTTCCCCGCGCGCGCGAGCGGCCGGCCCGGCCGCGATTCAGACGGGAACGGTACGGCGAACGAAGGGCTTGAGGCGCGAAACGTGAACTACCTCAGATGCACGGTAGCGATGGTCCGAAGAAACCTCGATGGGAGTGACAAGGTAGTTAACTGGGGATGTTTGTTCACGGACAACGTATGGTCCAAGAAAGTGCGATTGAAACTTGGCACACAATCCGGGAGTACGAACGGGCGTCCAAAGTAGTACTTCATCTCCAGGACGGAAGGTGACGTCGCGATGAAAGCTGTCATAGCGATGCTTGCGGTCTTGTTGACTGGCCTGTGTGTTGAGGCGAGCCCGCTGTCTACATTCATCCAGCCTAACGACGAAATGTTCCGGTGTAGTTGAAGGGGTTTTCGTCGTTACATTGAAGAAAGAGGCGTCGATGGTGAATGTCGGCGCGCGACATAGACGAGGTAGAAAGGTGAATATCCGGTAGTCCGTTGGACAGAGGTGTTATGCGCAAACGTCACGAAGGGTAAGATTGTGTCCCAATTATCGTGGTTTGGTCCGATGTACATTGATATCATGTCTGTTAGAGTCCGATGGAATCGCTCTGTTAAACCATTTGTTTGAGGATGGTAGGCTGATGTCGTCTTATGAACTGTCCCACAAGTTTTAAGCACTTCCTGAAGAATTGTGGACAAAAAGGTCTTCCCGCGATCACTAAGCAGCACGCGAGGTGCACCATGACGCAACACAATGGCTTCCAAAAAGAAGGCGGCCACGTCTGACGCAGAACTAGTGCGTAGAGGGGCGGTCTCTGCGTACCGTGTGAGGTGGTCGACCGCTGTCACAATCCACCGATGACCTGCTGGCGTTACGGGAAGTGGCCCGACTAGGTCTATTCCGATGATGGCAAATGGTGTTTCGGGACATGGGATAGATTGTAACAGGCCAGCAGGAGGTGAAGTTTGACGTTTCCGGCGTTGACAAAGTGCGCAAGAAGCGACATACTTGGCCACAAAGGTAGAAAGGCCAGGCCAGAAGAAACGGCTCCTAACGCGGTCGTATGTCTTCTGAAACCCCAAGTGGCCAGCAGATGGGTCATCGTGCAGTGCTTCGAGAACTTGTGCACGCAGTGAACGGGGAAGTACTGGCACCCACCGATGTCCATCGGTATTGTAAATATAGCGATGCAGCACGTTGTCTTCCAGCTTGAACCGCCTCAGCTGACGACGTAGTCTGGCATTAGGTGGAGAAGACGTGCCACTTAGGTATCCGATGACGCGGTTACAATAGGGGTCGTCACGTTGACACAAGGCAAACTGAGCGCAGCGGTTAGAAGATAACGACTCAGCAACTGCCAGCGGCGATAACGTGGGTGACGATGACGCCTCATGAGCACCTGGAGGGTGCGTGGCCGGAGATGAAAGTGGCAGAGGGCAGCGAGAGAGGGCGTCGGCATCCTGATGCTGTTTGCCCGACTTGTACACAACGTCAAAAGTGTACTCTTGCAAGCGAAGTATCCAGCGACCGAGGCGCCCAGACAAATTTTTGAGTGAGGACAACCAGCATAAAGCGTGATGGTCGGTAATCACAGTGAAGTGGCGTCCATAAAGGTACGGTCGGAATTTTTGTATGGCCCAAACTACAGCGAGACATTCCTGCTCTGTTATCGAGTAGTTCTGCTCGGCAGGTGTTAGTGCACGACTGGCATAAGCGACAACTCGCTCTTGTGAAGTGTCGTCGCGCTGTAGAAGGACAGCACCGATTCCATGGCCGCTTGCGTCTGTGTGCAGAAAAGTAGGCGCACTCTCGTCGAAGTGACGGAGGACGGGGTCTGATGTTAATGCACGTTTGAGGGCTTGGAATGCACACTCGCAGTCATCGGTCCAAGCGAAGGCTGTTCCTGACGTCAGAAGTTTGTGTAATGGCCCCGCAATGGCAGCAAAGTGACTGATGAAACGGCGGAAGTAAGACGCCAGGCCAAGGAAACTTCGCAAATGTTTCTGATTTTCTGGACGAGGGAAACGAATCACGGCAGCAATCTTGTCCGGGTCCGGTCGAACGCCATCTTTACTGACAAGGTGGCCCAGTACTTTAATGCTTTTGCTGGCGAAGTGGCACTTCTTTGTATTGAGCTGAAGTCCAGCGTTCGAAATACATGTTAAAACTTCGTCCAAACGCTCAAGGTGCTGAGGAAAAGTGGAGGAAAAATAACGATGTCATCCAGATAACATAAACAGGTCCTCCACTTTAGGCCTCGTAAAACGGTGTCTATCATGCGCTCGAATGTTGCAGGAGCGTTGCATAATCCGAAGGGCATTACGTTGAACTCATAAAGCCCATCCGGCGTTGCAAAGGCTGTTTTGTCTTTGTCTGCTTCGTGCATAGGTATCTGCCAATACCCGGACCGGAGGTCGAGACTGGAGAAATACTTTGCGCCTTGAAGGGAATCGAGGGCATCGTCGATTCGTGGCAACGGATAGACGTCTTTTTTCGTGATCTTATTAAGGGCTCTGTAATCGACACAAAATCGTACAGAGCCGTCCTTTTTCCGGACCAACACCACAGGAGATGACCAAGAGCTGGACGAAGGGCGGATGACGTCGCGTTTGAGCATGTCCGCGACGTTGTCCTCGATGATTTGCCGTTCCGCCGAAGACACACGGTATGGGCGGCGGCGTACGATGGAGCTGCCGTCCGTTTCAATGCGGTGCTCTGCGACGGTAGTGCGGCCGAGGACCTTGGAATGTACGTCAAACGAAACGCTGTGCTTCTGAAGAATGGCTAAAAGGTCTCTCTTTTGGTCAGCAGTAAGGTGGGGATTGATGGTAGCATTTAAAGCAGCGCTCGCAGCCTTAGAATCAATTGAGGCAGACAAAGGTGGTGGTTCTGCGCGAAGAGAAACCAGCGAAAAAGGCTCGGTGTCAGCGAAGCAACTCACAGCAGTGCCTTGGGGCAGCATTACTGGCGAGGAAGTTGGGTTAAGCGCGGCGACCAACGCTTTACCGTCGTTAAACCGCACAAGACCAGGTGCGATAGTAAGCCCCGTAGGTTTGCAGCGACCAGATGGTGCGATGAACACGTCACCATTAACAAAGGTATCAGAAGCCAGCGTAATAATATTCTCGTCTCCCGGCGAAATACAACAATCAGCGGCTGTGACGAAACGCAAGCTGTGAGGAATGTCATCGGCGGAAAACTCTGTGTCTGTCATATGAATGACTCGCTGTCGACAAGATATGAAAGCTGATGCCGAAGAGAGGAAGTCCCAACCCAAGATGAGCGCGTGAGTGCACGAGGGCAGCACAAGAAACTGAATATGATGAAGGATGCCATCAATGGAAACCCGCACTGTACAAACACAGGAAGGCCGAATAAGAACTCCGTCAGCGCAGCGAAGGGGAGGGCCATTGTACGGCGTCTTCACTTTTCTCAAGCGGGAACACAAGTCTGCACTAATGACGGAAAGCGATGCGCCTGTGTCCACCAGTGCCTCAGTCCGTACACCTTCAACGTACACCAACAATATATTTGACGGGCGGTGCGGAGGAGTTTCATATAGTGCGAACGATGCAGCTTTCCCTCCCGAAGCTGCACTATTTAGTTTTCCAGTCGATGATCAGGAGTCGAAGTAGCAGGCCGAAGTGGGGAAGAGGAGCGCCGCATCGGTGAAGGCGAGCGACGACGCGGGAATCGGGAACTACCAACTGAGCCGAAGTTCTGCGGAGACTGTGATCGACGTGGGCTGTTCTGGTATGGGCGACGATATTGCGGTCCAGTGGTGTAAAACTCATCCCGTTCAAATGTATTTCAAATACTTCTTGCCCAAGTATCTTGTGTCGTATCGCGTTAGAATTTCAAAGTATCTTTGCCCAGCCCTGGTTGTAATGCAACAGAGCATGGCCTGCTTAAAGCCGGAATATCTTGATACTTTGATTTTTGCACAATAGCACGAAGAGAAATAAGGTATAAACTACGTCACAAAATACACATATTGCTTACATGCAAGCACTGGTGAGATATATGAAAAGAATGCTGTGACAGAAATAATTTTTTTCGGCTGCTTAACGTATTTCTAAAATTACACGTGGTGCACGCGGTTCGTTAAATTTTTATCTAGGTTAATGTACTTACAAGAAAGGTAGTAAATTTGGCTTTTTTCCTGCATTTCTCTTGCAGTGGCAAGATGCTACTACGGCGAAGACAGGTGCTACATATCCGGAAGTGTGCACCACTGGGTTCGTTTGTAGGGCATGCTTTAAATTTCAATATCGCGCGCAATAAGAACAAAGTCAAGAGTGCGCTCTGTTATCTGTCTCCCCTGTTTTTATTGTACAACGTGTTGAAATTGAACTCATGCTGCAAATCACTTTCCTTGCTACAATATCTGCTACAAAACGCTCTTGATGATTCACATAGTATTTGGGGAAAAAAAAGAAAACATGTGCAGTATACCACTGCCGAACAAACGTTCATCGTACTCAGTATATCCGCTCAACTGTTTTCACCGTGAGTTAATTTTTACAAGAAATTACCGTAGGTTAAAGTATATTTGATAGAGAAGCATGCGCCAACAAAGCGTCGATATTTGCCGCTTAAAACGCCTTGCTGTCGATTACATGTTCGGGCAACATCATTTATAAATTATTGACTCGGGCCCCTCTCGGGCCCCATCTGCGGTCGGACCTGGCCGGGCAGGTAAATTTTGTTTCAGGTTCGGGCCGGGCCCGGGACTCGCTTTCAGTGACCCGGCCGGGCTCGGGCGAGTAAGCTTGAACGAGTTCCGGGCACGGGTGGGGCCCGGGCCGAGAATCAAGGCCCGTGCAGCGCTCTAATCCTGCCCCGCCACCCTCCGAAAGCTTTCTGCACCTAACGTGGTTTTGGACAGCCTCCGACATCGGAGGCACCTGACCTCATTTTGCATTGCGCCCGTCATCGGCCCACATTTGACCGAGCTACGATGTCATGTGACAACGCTGTAATATGATTTTACTTCACGTTACGTCACACGGACGTCATGATGGCGGCACAAAGTTTTGCGACTTTTGACGCCATGATGACGTCATATGGTGACGTCATCATGACGTCATCAACAAACGATTTACAGGGCCTTGAGCTAACGCAAAAAAAAATGACGATCAAGTGATCATTTTTTGCATCACTCGTGTTGCCCTCCACGCCGCGGGACGCCAACGCCGAGGGTAAGTTTTTGCTTTTGTTGGGGCATCTAAGGCTTTCCTCTTAATTAAGGAAGTTCTTATATATTGTGACGTCTGAAAGTTCATGAATTCGGGTAAAGGCGCCTCGAGGAAGAATAACTTAGCGAACTAGCATGATCTGAGAAGCCGCACGTCGTCAATCAAATGTACTGGGTGAAGTGCGAGAACTGCAGCTGTTCTGGTAATATAACTTCATCATTGAGAATTCTCACGCCTCTCTGATCTGTGTCACTGAAAAGCCAAATACTGTACTCGCGTAGAATTTACGGTTCCGCTTTCCGTTCGATCCACGCGTGACCATTTTTGAGGGGATGGGGGGCTTTTGCACGACGCCGAATGAAATATCTGCTAATGTATCGAATAGTGGACTCGGATTAGCGCTGAGCCTGCAGAGGTCGTGCAGAGGTTACAGTGCTCGACTGGTGCCTCGAAAGACGCGGGTTAAATCCCGGTCGCGGCGATTGCATTTCGATGAAGGCGAAATCCTAGAGGCCGATGTGCTTGGATTTAGATCCACGGTAAAGAACACAAGGCGGTCGGAATTTCAAGAGCGCTCCAATAACTATAGCGTGCTTTATAATCATGTCGTGACCCTGGCACGTAGAAACGTAGAAGTTATTACTAACTGGATTAGCACTGCTCATGGGCGCGCTGAGCGACTGTCTTTGCACTACCGGTACCCGGGAGGCGCGCACACGCTGCTGCCTAACGTTAGTATTGTTTCGTGTTGCCGGTTTTGCCCTTGAACAGAAGGCAAACAAAAGATATTTCGTTTTAAGCGCAAAACAATAAAAATTTACAGGGCCTTGAGCTAACGCTAAGGATAGGACGGGCGAAAGCCTGCGCTCTCACGAGACACTCAATACATTTATTTATTCACTTTAACACTCTCAGTTGATCGCAGTTCCTATTCTGTTACGGTCGCTTAGATATCAACACTGGTTCTACGTGCTGATACTTCGTCTCAGATGTATTTCACGCTTTATTCACCTGTTAGTCACTTTGACGTTCAATTAACTGCTAATGAACATTTCATTAACTTCTTTCACTGCAACATTTCATTCCCTGTTATTTCACATTTGATTCACTTGCGTACCCTTACTACTTTAATAGTGTTTGATCAGCATTTGATACGCATTTAGCTGACTTTATTAAATTTAAAGCATTTGCTTACGAACCAAAGCCCCTCTGACTGTTTTGCGCCTGTCTATCCATGCAGCCACCTACGTCTGGGCGCTCTGGTGGTCGTCTCCTTAAGCTGGTATATATCAAATGAGACAGAATAAAAATAAAAGAAAGGAAAGGAGGTTAACCAGGGCTGAGCCCGGTAGGCTAACCTGCAGAGGGGAACGGGGGAGGGAGAAGGAATGTTACAGATTAAGAACGAAAAGTGACTGCTGCAGCCGACATAACAACAGTCCCTTGGCTTGACATCACAGATCTGGGTGATCAGTCCGGTATTTTTAATAAAACGTAACAGCTCTTTCGTTGCCTTTCGGAACTGTGATGAGCAGTCCTATGGTCTCAATATCTTCTCAACAGTAAAAGCGCTTCCGACCAGGTTATTTAGAGCAGTACGTATGCGAAGCCTCTTGTTTGCGTTACGTCGGACAGTAGCACAAGAGGTGTTTAATAGTTTCAATCGCGGCACAGTCGTTGCACTCGGCGCTGTCGGCCATCTCGATCTTAAATGAGTAGGCGTTCGTAAATTCTACACTCAGACGCAGACGGCACAACACTGTATCTTCATTCAAGGAAAGACCAGGTAGCAGCAGCAGTTGTAGACATGGGTCTAGGGAAAACAATCGATGGTGCTTGAATTCCGACAATTCCCTTGATAAAGGCATTTAAAGAAAGCTTGTTTCTGCGTGTGCATCTCTGGCAGCTGGCGAGGTCGTTGCCGGAGATACCGCAATGACTTGGCAAGCACGGAAACACGATGTTGTGTCCTTTTCGAATTACATAGTGCATCATTTCTCGTACCTTCGACACAAGTTGTTCATAGGATCTGCGACCAAGTGCTGACGAACTCCATTTATTTGCATAGAAGGCGTGAGGCCATGACAAACACGATTAAGATGTCATGACACGAATAACGTGAAATGCTAGTCGCGGAAGTCATGGAACCATTTCCCCTCTTCACGTGTGGCGCACACCCGCATAAATGAAGGAGCACACTTAAGAAAATTGCATATTTTTACTCATTTACGTTTCGGCAGTGGCACGGCTTTCGTCAGAATGAACCTCTTTATTCTGTTTATTCTGACGAAGGCCACGCCACGGCCGAAAGGAAAATTGGCAAAAATGTGCAATTTTCGTAAGTGTGTTCCTTCGTTTATGCGACTATATGCGCACCACACCTTCAGAACTTTCTTTTGAATTATATATATGTATATCTAATTGAATTATATAACACTGAAAAGCACGCTGCAACCAACCAGCAATCACGCCGTACAGTTCGTGAATAAATGTGTTGCATCAACGGATGCCTATCAGATGTAGTTGTGGTGCTTGCCTGACGTGGACTGTGGTTACAATACAGTACATTATTTCAAACCTTACAAAATTTGAATGAACTTGTGGGTATTGGGCTCGCTGCGTCCCGTCCGTAGTCAAAGCAATAGCGACTGGGAGGCCTAAAGCACAACAAACAACAATTAGCTCATACAGAAGGGTCAACGCAACGCCCCATGGGCGCGAGGAAAAGCAGTGAAGTCCAGGATCAGGGGCAGAAGCTGTCGGTCATAGCAAGAGGCCGTGTTCATCCTTCGGGGCATCCGAAGGACGAGTCCCCAAGGCAGCGTCCCCTTTAAACAGCGCAGGTGGGCCACGCGCACCGCCACTTCATAGCCAGTGGCGCTATCCCGAGAGAGCAGGTGCGTGTGGCTCCCATAAATTTTACATATGTACTCTTATGAGAGAAAGGCTATAGTCTGGCGTTGTTCGTCCCAGCAGGAGTACGCCACCGACGTTGTACGTTCGTTGCACCAATAATGTGTACCATCGGCATATAATGAAAACTGAACAGCGGCAAGCATTCGCGATGATATTGCCACGCCCGCTTCTTCTTTTATTTTGATGTGTTCGAGTTTGACCAGCAAGGACGGTTATCAACGCTCGACGCTGGCCGCGAAGCAGTGTTCGAGAAGCTTCACGATTTTAATAGATCGTTTTGTTAAGATTGCGCGCCGCACGCGAATGTTCCAGCTTTGTCGAGAGATAACGCCGCCACCAGTGATATTGCTGGAAAGTTCCATGCCACCTGTATAAAAGCCGACGCGCTTGACCGCTTGTCAGTTGATCGACGGTCGACGCTCTATTAGCCGCTATCAGTGTATTGCTTTTCAGTTTACCAGCCACAAGTTCGGCCAAATAAAGAGTTTCATCTCTGGCGTGCCGCGTGCTGCCTTCATCAACGTCACGACCACGTGACATCTGGTGGAGGTGCTGCTTCTTCCATGATCCGGACGCCCCCGCGAAGCGCTGACCCAAGCCCAAGCCGCGAGGAGGACGACGGCAAAGAAAACCCGGATCGTCGAGCAAGCCGCAGGCAACAAGGTCTACCGCCAGAGCACGGGCCTCTACCTGAAAAGACCCGGCAAACAAAGATCCTGACCTCGACCACAGCGACGATGACAGACGCTGTGCCGCCCGCACCGATCCTTCTCCGGACGCCCAAGGAGCCGCCAACCTTCCGCGGATCGTCGTTCGAAGACCCGAAAAGCTGGCTGGAGATGCGTACCCGACAATTCAATCGCCGCTCGACGCCAGCGTATGCAGACGTTCAACCACTCTGCTCCGACGCCCTGCGTGAAACGATCCGAGCCATCGTGCGAGAGGAGCTGCGAAAGCTCGACCTTTTGCACAGCCCGAAGTGGCGTCGATTGCGGACGTTGTACGCGAGGAAATCCAACAGTCACTGGGTGTTCCTCAGGCGGCACCGCCGCAGCTGCAAGCAATGAGCTATGCTGCTGCAGCCCGACGCAACGCCCTCCCTCCTCGCCCACATCAAGACGCCGCGCCGCACCAGCAGTTCCGCCGCCAGGCACCACCGCCACCATCACCGACGTCATACCGCCCGCCAGCCGGTCAGCGATACACGCCGAGGAAGACCGACGTTTGGCGCGCCCCCGACCATCGTCTACTCTGCTACCACTGCGGAGAAGCCTGCCACACCTACTGCCGCTGCCATTATCGACAGATGGGACTGCGTGGGTTCGCCGTCGACGCGCCGCGTCCACAGCAGGGTGAACGACCACGTGACATCGCCGACTATCTGGCAGGAGCGCAGTGGACCCCCCGAGGACCTTCCAGATCGCCGTCGCCAGGCCGCTACGCCTCTCCCCAACGCCGACCATACACTGGCCCGACGCGGGGCCGGTCACCTAGCCCGCATGCGGAAAACTAAGGGCAGCAACCGATGGAGGTGCGGTTGCTGTACGACGAAATACCGAAGACCCTCCGCCGCCGACGCCGCCGCCACGACGAAGGCTTCAGGACACGACGCGAACCCCTGACGACGAAATCTCGCGGACCGAAGTAGACCTGACGACGCAACGTGGAAGCAGCGGAACAAACCGACGTAGCCGCGACCCGACGCCACGACCTAACTGCAACGCAAGACGACGAACTAGCGACCTCGACGTTCTTATCGACGGCCACAGTGTCACAGCCCTCGTCGACACCGGAGCCGACTATTCTGTCATCAGTGGACCGTTCACCACGAAGCCGAAGAAAGTTAGGTCAGCCTGGGAAGGCCCCGAAATCCGGACAGCTGGAGGTCACCTCGTAACGCCGGAAGGAATCTGCACAGCGAGACTCACCATTAACAACCGGATTTATCTCGCGAACTTCGTAATCCTGCCGCGTTGCTCGAGAGATGTCATCCTTGGTATGGACTTCTTATGCCTTCATGGTGCAATCATCGACCTGAGGTCTAAGTCAATAACACTGTCCACGGAAAAGGCATTACCGCCGCACACTCCGCCAGGAAAGCACGCCTTGAATGTGCTGGAAGACCAGGTCACCATTCCCCCTCGCTCCAGCGTCATCATTTGCGTCGGCACTCAGAAATCAGCAGACCTGGAAGGCGTTGTTGAAGGCGACCAGCACCACTTGATTAACCGCAAGATTTGCGTCGCAAGAGGAGTAGCAGAGCTGCGGGCAGGGAAAGCAACAGTTATTCACGAATTTCAGCAACGAGTACAAGCACGCGAGCAAAGGCACGACGGTCGCCTACATCGAAGAAATCGTAGAAGCCAGCAATGCTTTCGGCCTCACCGATTCTCCCGAGCCTACTCCGACGAATAAAGCGCCTCAACCAGCTTTCGACATCAATCCCAGCCTTCAGAAGCACAAACAAGAACAGCTCAAAACCCTGCTCTTGCAATACAAGGACTGCTTTTCGTCGTCGTCAAGACTCCCGTGGCAAAACATCGCATCATAACAGAGGAAAGCGCCAGACCACTCCTCAGAGCCCGTACAGAGTTTCGACGCGAGAACGCGAGGCCGTGAAGAAACAGGTCGACGAAATGCTACGCGACGACATCATCGAGCCGTCGAAGAGTCCGTGGGCATCCCCGGTGGTGCTAGTGAAGAAGGATGGGACTCTACGTTTTTGCGTCGATTATCGTCGCCTGGACAAAGTCACGAAGAAGGACGTGTATCCCCTTCCCCGGATAGACGACACCCTGGATCGATTACACAACGCAAAGTACTTTTCGTCGATGGACCTCAAGGCCGGTTACTGGCAAATAGAAGTCGACGAGAGAGACCGAGAAAAGATTGCTTTTATAACACCAGACGTCCTGTTCGAGTTCAAGGTCATGCCATTTGGTCTTTGCTCGGCACCTGCGACTTTTCAACGGGTTATGGATACAGTACTGGCCGGCTTGAAGTGGCAGACGTGCCTCGTGTACTTGGACGACGTCGTTGTGTTTTCCTCAAACTTCGACGAACACCTTCGGCGCCTTGAAGTTGTACTTCAAGCAATCAAGACCTCCGGACTCACCTTGAAGCCTGAGAAGTGCCGCTTCGCGTACGAGGAGCTCTTGTTCTTGGGTCACGTGATCAGCGAGGATGGTGTTCACCCGGACCCGCGGAAAACAGCTGCCATCGCTGACTTCCCGACGCCCACCGACAAGAAGGCCGTACGCCGTTTTCTCGGCTTGTGCGCCTATTACAGACGTTTCGTCAAGGAATTTTCACGGATCGCCGAGCCACTGACGAAACTCACGAAGGCCGACGTCGAATTCAGGTGGGAAACGTCGCAAGTTCAAACATTTCAAGAATTGAAACGACGGCTACAGACGCCTCCCATACTTGCGCATTTCGACGGATACGCCGATGCGGAAATCCACACCGACGCAAGCAGCGTAGGACTCGGCGCCGTCCTTGTGCAAAAGACCGACGGATTCGAAAGGGTCATCAGTTATGCTAGCCGGTCGTTATCAAAGGCAGAAATCAACTATTCCACAAGAGAAACGGAGTGCCTAGCCATCATCTGGGCTACATCGAAGTTTCGCCCCTACCTCTACGGCCGGCCCTTCAAAGTCGTGAGCGACCACCACGCCTTGTGTTGGCTAGCTAACTTGAAGGACCCTTCAGGTCGCCTCGCACGGTGGAGCCTACGACTTCAAGAATTTGACATAACCGTCGTTTACAAGTCCGGAAGGAAACACTCCGACGCTGACTGCCTGCCCCGCGCCCCCGTCAAACCACCGCCGCAGGACGACATGGAGGATGACTGCTTCTTGGGAACCATAAGTGCCGAAGACTTCGCCGAACGACAGCGAGCGGACCCAGAACTCAGGGTCCTTGTGGAATACCTCGAGGGCAGGACCACCGTTGTTCCCAAGGTATTCACCCGAGGACTGACGTCGTTTTCCTTGCGCAACGGTGTTCTCCTTAAGAAGAACTTCTCGCCGCTTCGAGCCGATTCCCTTCTCGTAGTGCCCTCGACATTGCGACCAGAGGTCCTCCAGGCTCTGCATGACGACCCGACGTCTAGACACCTGGGTGTTTCTCGCACGCTCGCAAGAATACAGGAAAAGTACTACTGGCCGCGCCTTGTCGCCGACGTAACTCGCTACGTCAAGACCTGCCGGGACTGTCAGCGACGCAACACATCGCCGATTAGGCCAGCTGGACTTCTGCAGCCTATCGAGCCACCTCGACGGCCGTTCCAGCAAATTGGGATGGACTTACTGGGGCCGTTCCCGATGTCCGATACCGGAAACAAATGGATCGTCGTAGCTACCGACTACCTCACCCGCTACGCCGATACAAGGGCCCTACCCAGAGGCAGTGCCGCCGAGGTAGCGAAGTTCTTCGTTGAGAACATCCTCCTGCGTCATGGCGCCCCAGAGGTCCTCATCACCGACAGAGGTACGGCGTTTACTGCTGACCTAACACAGGCAGTACTGAGATACAGCCAAACAAGCCACCGCCGGACCACAGCGTACCACCCACAGACCAATGGCCTCACCGAGCGGCTAAACAAGACCATCGCCGACATGCTGGCCATGTATGCCGACGTCGAACACAAGACGTGGGATGCCATCCTTCCGTATGTGGCCTTAGCATACAACACGGCCATGCAAGAAACGACGCAAATGACGCCGTACAAGCTGGTCTACGGAAGGAGCCCGGCAACGACGCTCGACGCAATGCTACCAAACGCCACCGACGAAGACGATGTCGACGTTGCCGCCTATTTGCAACGCGCCGAAGAAGCTCGACAGCTCGCCCACCTGCGCATCAAGAACCAGCAGAGGGTCGACAGCCGTCACTATAATCTTCGACGACGCCGCATGGAGTACCAACCTGGTGACCGTGTGTGGGTCTGGACGCCGATGCGCCGACGTGGGCTCAGTGAAAAACTTCTTCGGCGATACTTCGGCCCATACAAGGTGCTTCGACGTCACGGCGCTCTTGACTACGAGGTCGTCCCGGACGGCATTACAAACTCCCAGCGACGCCGCGCACGACCTGAAGTCGTCCATGTCGTGCGCCTTAAGCCGTTTTTTGCGCGTTAGCGAACCTGGGGACTCTACTTTTTCCTTTGTTATTGTAATTTATTTGTGTATGCACTTGTTTTTTCCTTTCCATGTTCTGTTGCATGCATCGGGACGATGCTTTTTCAGAGGGGGGCAATGCCACGCCCGCTTCTTCTTTTATTTTGATGTGTTCGAGTTTGACCAGCAAGGACGGTTATCAACGCTCGACGCTGGCCGCGAAGCAGTGTTCGAGAAGCTTCACGATTTTAATAGATCGTTTTGTTAAGATTGCGCGCCGCGCGCGAATGTTCCAGCTTTGTCGAGTGATAACGCCGCCAGCAACGATATTGCTGGAAAGTTCCATAGCGCCTGTATAAAAGCCGACGCGCTTGACCGCTTGTCTGTTGATCGACGGTCGACGCTCTATTCGCCGCTATCAGTGTATTGCTTTTCAGTTTCCCGGTCACAAGTTCGGCCAAATAAAGAGTTTCATCTCTGACGTGCTGCGTGCTGCCTTCGTCAACGTCACGACCACGTGACAATATAGTGCGCGCCGTCCAGTTATTTCCATGGACAGGCGCGCATATGCAAAGTGCTGTCAAAGTGGATGCTAGCGCATGTCAATGGTGATCACTGGAGGGCACGCACTATACCACTGCCCAGGCTTGCCGCTGTTCGGGTTTCACTTGACGCTGATATTACGTTGCCACCACATTCTAGGCCCACGTATACTGTCAAAGTGAAACCGCCCCTCGAAACAACGTAACATGCGTGGTAACGCGTATTGAGTTTGCCTTCCCGCGATCCATAAACCCATTCACGTGATAGTCGCTTTTCAAGTAGGTCATAATTGGGGAGCTGTGTTTAGTAATGCCAAAACTGCTATGGTATAACAGTAAAAACACCAGCACTGGCGTAACATGTTTGGTAACATATGTTCGAAACGCAGTTAGCTGGTCCATTTCGCGGTGAATGAAGATGGAATATTGCGCATGTGTTTTCCCACATAGGCAATATTCAAATAGTATTTCGCCACTCAATTTTTGCACACACCATCACGCAATGGAATGAGCTACCACATCAAAATACTGATTGCCGTACTGAAGTATCGTTTAAAGCTTTACTACTGCATGTGTAGTGGCGTCATCTTTTGGTTGTAACCCCTCTTACAATTTCTCTGTGTGTCGCCTTTCGCTGTGTACTGTAGTACTTGGATCCAGCGAAGGCCACTTTGGCATACTCGAGAACGTATTGCGAATCCACGATATGCAGTATCATCAAAGTTCGGCCGTTATAACAGCAGCTCAATTGTCCCGCAAGTCGCTACAGAAAACGTGTTGATAAATCTATAGAGGACAAAATATTTCCGAATTGCGCAGACTTCTTCGAGAACGAAGCGCGCTCACGATAAAAGTTAGACAGAAATGACTGCTCTGATGGGAAACATTAAGAGTCCCGGCACCGAAGAGAAATAGGTAACTTAAAGGGTAAATAGGTATTAAAGTCTCAATAGCGAAAAGAATCAAATCACGCTGCGACAAAACGGATGAAGGCTTCGTATCATGAAACGATCACGATACCAGCGAGCGTATTCCAGACCAAGTATAGTTTTCCTGACACGGGCTCGCGCTTCCTTTTTGGGCAACCCACTGCTAGCCCAACATTTTGCGCGCACATCCTCTGTGTTGATGAGGGCACCGACGTAGCAAGCGTTCAGAGTTGTTGGACAGGCGATCGCAACTGTTGGTTAATAGCTTCTCGAGCTTCATGACGAGACTTTAGTTCTGATGGAAAAGTACCGCATTACACTGACGTCCCGCAGTCTCCGGCCATACGGAAATGGCGCACTTCGATGCCGCCTGCTTGCTTTTGGTCGTTTCGGTCGTTGCCACCGCATCTTGCCCAAACGAAGCCGTCGCCTTGGCCCTGCAGGAAGTCACAAAAACTTACAAAAGAAATTGGCTTGGCTTCATTGTCAACTCTATTAGCATAACTGTGGCTCCATGACACGCTATGTGGACATGGTTGCAAAGCAACAAAAGGCGAAGAAGACAGGGCATGACAGAGCATCACTTCGATTTAGCTTTGTTTGAAGAATTCAGGTTCTCTTTTATACCTTACTTTCATTATAGAGGATCCCAAATCATTCTATTGCAAACGGGTGCTCTTTCCTGCCCTGGATTCTTCCCCTTGGGTTGCGTTGTAAGTATATCGCACAGTATACGAACAAAATAGCCCAACAACATGTTCTGACACTCTACCAGCGTTCTGAACGCGCTACGCATCTATACAAGCTGGTTTGCGTAAAGCGAATTCCTGGGTAAGCAATCAGCACTGTTGAAGACGGGCAGACCACTTCAGTGCGCTTGCTGTGGCGTATTGATAAGAACATCGCGATGTGGCACTAGCGGCTTATAGCTCAAGATTTATCGCCGGAATAATTTAAACGTTTTGTTAATTATCCAGTATACATATACGATACACTGACGTCACTTGCCTGCGTCAGTGTGTGTGTGTGTGTGTGTGTGTGTGTGTGTGTGTGTGTGTGTGTGTGTGTGTGTGTGTGTGTGTGTGTGTGTGTGTGTGCGTGCGTGTGTGTGTGTGTGTGTGTGTGTTTGTGTGTGTGTGACGTCACTAGTTGAATACATCACCCATCTGAATCATAATAATAACTGTAGGGGTTTAACGTCCCAAAACCGCGTTAGGATTATGAGCGACGCCGTAGTGGAGGGCTCCGGAAATTTCGAACGCCTGAGGTTCTTTAACGTGCATCTCCATCGCACGAAATGTGTCTTTAGCTATGACATTTCTTTATTCAACTGCCAGTTGAATTATTTCGGATCCTGAGCCCACATTACACCATCACAGTGAGATAATTGACGACCGTTCAACCATGTCTTTCCTCTACTGTGGATACGCCACGCCTCGACCGTAATGTGTGCTTTCTCGTTGTCATGTGTAAACGAAGCCGTACTCACATTCAGTTTTGAATATTTTTGTGTATTTATGGCGGCAGTGTATGACAATTGTACAGTGTACTCTTCATGGTCAATTATTCTTTCTATGTTGTACAAGGTCATATGTGCACTCCATATAAGCAATGTAGCTAACAGAAGCTCCAGGCATTTTGGTTGGTGTTATTTCCAATGATGCCCCAGTGAATTCTACGCAACCAAAGCATTACGCTTCACGCCTTAGCTCTGTCGTTATTAAGTCAACTTGCGAAACACTGCACCATTGATGTGATAATTTGGTTTTCCCATACATTGAAAATTACGTCCCAGTAAATTATAGTACCTGAAAGCGGAGTAATCTCTTGACGCGCTGTAATGCTTCAATGGAGGCAGGAACCCCTATTGCGATATGGTACGATATGGATGCAAGAAACACCAGCTTTACAGCTATATAAAATGGCAGCAATTGCGTTCTATGCCGGAATTTAGAAAGCTGTACGAGGCGGAAGCGCCGTGAAGAAGTGGAAGGTGGCGCTCCTTTAACCTACGCGGTATAGTCACTGTATATGCTACGTTTAGGTAGCAGAGTAGCGCATAGGTCCGGCTAGCAACCACAGCTATGCGGTGAAGTCGCACTTCGTTTTTGCAGGCGACATGCATACT
The DNA here is from genome assembly GCF_013339695.2 of Rhipicephalus sanguineus. Classification (NCBI taxonomy): domain Eukaryota; kingdom Metazoa; phylum Arthropoda; class Arachnida; order Ixodida; family Ixodidae; genus Rhipicephalus; species Rhipicephalus sanguineus. Next base: position 134,484,924 of record NC_051179.1, on the reverse strand, counting down.
GTGCCGCCGATTAACCTGTCTGGCGTGTCGAAGACCGGCGATAAACATTGGCTGTCGATGGCTAGTGTTAATTTAGTTCGCTGCAGCGGCGGCGTCGAGAAATACAAAAATGGGCCTAAGCGGCAGCTTCTCCGCAATGCATGGTTGCTAGCGGCGTTGGAAGACAGATGCGCAACTCTGCTACCTAAAGGTAGCATATACGGTAACTCTACTACGGGGTAGCGTGCCTCGATGTGAGCGAAAACGCGCATCAAGGCACCCTCTTACGCGGTAGGAAGCCTCGATGCCAGCATTCTTTTGTACAGGGTGGTGACAGCGTCCACTGTTTGGCCCAATATAACAACACACAACGCGATAGCTGTAGCTCCCTCCCATGGAGGAATAAAAAAAAAAAGAATAGGAAGGAGTGTCGCATGATATTTTTGAAGCCCAGCAAAAAATGAAACAGGGGCATGCTGAGAAATCAGCACCCCAACGTGATAGGCAAGCAGTGAGTTTTACGCGTAGCGTCTCTGAGGCCATTAACCCATGCATTTTCTTCCATGACGGCGTCGATGGCTGCGTCGTATCTTTTTCCCGTTCCTCCGTGGAGGCATCATGGGTTGCATTATATACGTGCTGGCTTTCGCAGCTTGCATTATTTCGCGAGTGCGTCCGCGGCGCATTGGACGCTCTTTCGCCTGTGGTCATCCCTATCTGCCACAACCAGCCACAACGTTCTCGTTCGAACCATCGAGCAGGCAAGACGCGCCCCGGAATGCACATACCATGAGGTACTGTGCGTTGAGGTGCACAAGCGTCGCTCGTGTTCAACCGAAGAAATTGACACCGCTATCACGGCCGCTAAATAACAAAGAGGTGCGGCCTGCCGAACGCTCTTTTGCGCCGGTGACAGCGCTAGTTCTTGCTCCCGCCGCCGCTGCGCTGCACAACGGTAAAGAAAACCCGCTCGCACAGGCGGCCAGCCGGCTGCGTGCATTTGTTTTAGGGGTCATTACAGTCGCCTCACGTTGGCCTGTGATTGCATTTCGGCTATTTGTGCAAGACACGCCAGATGACGTATCAGTATGGTTTCCATTGCGGTTATTGCTACTACACGAGAGAAGGGCATGCTCCCATGAAGACACACCTATAAGTGTGCTCTACAGCGCTGGTGCCAAAAGATAGATGGAGGAATGTAAAACTTTATTGAACAATCGTTCTTTTTTTCTTCTACTGGGAACGAAAGTGGTCCACTGCTGTTAGTTGGTGTCCTCAGTCGTTTGAATGCTCTAGCGTTTGTTATCTGCGTGGACGACTTCCTCATTGCAAGGGCTTTTTTAGAGATGCCTGAATACTTTCTGCACTTCAAAATAAACTAGCGTGACATGGAATATCTCCCACGTATATACTTGCTAAATCTGGTGTACATCTGATCGGCATTGCACTAATAAGTGCCATTTTTAAATGTCACCCGATTCAAACATCAGTTGTTACCATCGAACTACATTACTGAAACACAATAAATGCAAACGTCTTGCCAACATATTGTACCAAAATGGCAAGTTGGGCGAGCTGGCGCGTATTCACGTCCTGAAGAAACAGCGCAGATGAAAAACGAAAACAAATGGCGGAAAGACACACAGCGCTGCACACCGAACTGGAGGTCCATTAGGTTTTAACTCTCGCGTTTTAACACGGTCTTCCACGACAGGTCTGTGTAGGCGGCCGTCCAGTCCACAGAATCCTTCCGCGTTCGACATCATTCCACTCGCCACGCTTTCTGTTTCAGCAACTTCTGCACCCAAGCGATTGACAACTTCTTTTCTTGAGCTTTGGTACTCGTCTAGTTAATATTGTTTGCTGTTCGATATGGAAGGAGTAGGCAAAACACGAACAAGTGGTCTACCTTTCAATGAGGACGCGGCTAGCTAGTAATCTGGTCTGGAAATATGGTCGGCACGGCTGTCGGTCGCAGCACCCTGCGCTCTACCTTGAAGTCATACTGCTTGAAGTGAACGAAGTGAATGTGCCACTTCTTCGCAGTTACCGATCTCCACCACGGCGACAGGTCTTGGGCATCGCAGTTATGGTGAAATGTCCAATCACATGAAGCACTCACTGATAGAGCCAACGCAACGAAAAACCCGCACCTTTTCTACCTCGCAAGCAAGCGTACGGCTGCTCATTTTCAGCAAGAGCGTTTGCTTTCGCTCGCCCGAGCCATCGCCCTGAGCGTTCGCTTACTAGCGGCCGCTGTTTACCGATGTGCAACGCCCCCGCGGTAGCGTTTCAAAACTCTGCATGTCACGCGTTCCCCCATCGAAAACGCACCCATTCGACAGGCCGCACCTCTTTTTTAAATGCGAATGCATTTCTTAGTCGGGCTATGTGAGGCATCCGGCGTTGTCCGCGGCGCCCTCTCCCATAGCAACAGCTGCCGGCACGCGCGCTTATCCTCGCCCCTAGCAACCGCAGCATGTGGTGCGAAAGAGTGTAGGAGAGGGTAAGTGCAGTGCTTCGGCGCTCCTTCTCTCGCCGTTCGCTCTCTCTCCTCCCTGCGCCCCACTCTCCCGTGCGCTCGCGCCTCACTCTCGACCGTTCACTGGCTGGGCGCTTCTCAAGAACATCCGGGAATGTTTGTTAGAGACGCCGCTGTGAAACGCCAACGCCAAGCCGAGAACGCTGGCGCCCCACTCTCCCGTCCGCTCGCGCCTCACTCTCGACCGTTCGCTGGCTGGGCGCCTCTCAAGGCGATGGCAGAAGTCGGTGAAGGTGAATGTCTGACGGCAACGGTACCCTCTCTCGGCGCAAGAAATGCATTCGCATTTCCTCACGATTCCCTTCGGGGAGGTGGCTGCATCTTTTTTATTTACCGGCCGTGCCACTATACTCGCGGACAACTTTTCTTGGCAATGAAGGGAAAGCTGCGGGGGCGCAGCTTCTGCACATGTACTCCTACGCGAAGTAGTTTGGTATTGTGGTGGTTGTGGTTGAAGGAAAGGAATAAGGCACTATTTTCTGCAACCCTCACGGGAGCAAGGCTCAGCGCCTTTTGGGGGAGGGTAAGGAGGGAATAAAAGGAAAGTCGAAGAAAATAAAGTGATCGGACGACGACAGGGGCGTCGAAGAGAAGACAGGACAGATGGAGATGGTCACAGGAGTTCGAGGGACGGGACAACGATGCAGCTAGAGGCACGATACACGTCGGTGACGAGGCGGCGAAGGCCCCGCCGATGAGAGGCGCACGGCATAGCGGTCGAGGCAACCGTCAGAGGGCGTCGACGGCAAGAGGCACGAGGACTAGTCCGTAAGGCATCGCGGGCGACAGGTCTGTTCTCCACGAAATCCAGCGAGCAACTCTGGTATGGCACGCGTTTCACAGCGCCGTGCAAGATGATGGCTCCTCGCCATCAGCGTTTCATATCGACGCAAACGCCGCTTAGCGTTCGAGGTACACGTAAAAGGCGCGACTTTCTCCAGCGTGCAAAAACGCAAAAGTGACAACGTATAAAGTAAAACAAATGCAAGTATCTCAATCGTGTGAGCTGCGTGCTCTCTCAAAGAGCTACATGTAGAAAATAAAGGAGTTGTTTCTATATCTCACGTAGCAAATGCGAACGCAACTGTGGGACTACATTCATCAGCGGTAGGATACGCGCGATTTGGCTGTGTAGCCTTCGCTTCATTGCCAAGAAAAGTTGTCCGCGAGTATAGCGTTGCATTTCGACGCAAACGCTGCTTAGCGTCTAAGGTACGGGTAAAAGGCGCGACTTTTTCACGCACGCACAAACACAAAGTGACAACGTATAAAGTAAAATAAATACATATATCTCGCTTGTGTGTGCTGCGTTCCGTCCATGGTGTAAGATGTATACACTTTAGGTGAGGACACTCGCCAGACGCCATCGACCAGATAAAGTAACAACGCTGAGCACCCGTCGGTCCGCTGACGGCAGCGGATACCTATCGGCCGGATGACGCAACTTCAACACAAAAACGCGTTCCCGTAGCAACTGGCGCCTTCGCGGAAAATCTGAATTTCATAGTCAGCTAACGCGGCCATTGCACGCCAGCAAGTAAATTTAGAAACGCATACCGCGTTTCTCACGAGCGAAAAACGAGACATGCGGCGGACGCCGGCGTTGCCGCCGACCACGTTGGTTGCTACAGCAACGGTGCAGAAAGCTTTTCTCTTGAAGTTGCGTCTTCCCGCCGATAGATACCCGCTGCGGTCACCGGACCGACAGACGCGCGCCGTTGTTACTTTATCTGGTCGAACGCGCTCTGCATGAAAGCCGAGGAGTGTCCCCAACTAAAGAGTATATATCTTACACCGTGGTTCCGTCTCAAAAAGCTACATGTAGAAAATGAAGGAGTATTTTACATGTCTCACACAGAAAATACGGACGAAATTGTGGGACTACATTCATTAGCGGTAGGATGCGTGTGTTGAGGCTCTGTAGCCTTCGCTTCGTTGCCAAGAAAAGTTGTCCGCGAGTACAGGAGGGAGTAAAAGCTATTCGTCACGCGCGTTGATCCCGTGCGCGCGTGTGAAGTATTTTATGCCCAATTTTAAAAGTGAGGACACAAGAGCCCTTTCAAATCGGCAGGATCACAAATTGCACCATCTCCCGCTAAAGGGGACCATGAGGCGATGCGAAGCCGGAGCGCTTGCACGATCGCGTTCCGTTGGCGTTCGTTGGGCATGCTACCGACCTCGTGTCGTGGAACGCGAAGAGGGACGCTACGCGCGTCGTATCTTCCATCTAGCCTGGCCGTTAATTCTCACAGGGCGAGCGGGGAACGCGGTCGACAGGCGGGCGAGAGGGGGGCAGCGTAGGAGAGGAGAGAGAAGGGGAGGGGACGCTCATGCGCTCGAGCTCATCGCGGCGTTGCGCAGGAAAGGATTCCGGCATGTCTAGCCCGCGTTTCAGAGGAAGAGTGGAAAGGGGGAGGGGAATTAGAGAGGGCATGGGATAGGGTATGGGAGAGGAGAAGTGGAGAGGGTGGGTGGAGAGCGGAAAGGGGAGAGGGGTAGAGAACAAGGGGAATGGTGAGGGGGAGTGGAGAGGAGGTGTGCGGAGAGGGTATGCGCATGGGCAGTAAGGGTGGTCACGCCACACACCACCACCGAATTGAGCTCCGCCTTAAGATACTTCGCATCTCATAAGTACGACAAGCAGCGTCTAGGGAACGAGTGACCGAAATCAATGCACATTTACCTCGACGCACCAAGCTCACTGCGGCCGACGCTTGTCAACGTGCTTCTAACCCGGTGTCAACTGAACCTACCGAGAACCAAACAAGGCTCACTTGCCAGCAGGCAACGCACTGAGGACCAAGAAGGAGAGGAGAAACAACGAGGGAGCGGCTTCAGAGGAGGTTGGCTTGTGGAAGCTAGGCGCCCTCCCTCCGAACTTTTTTTACAGCGAAAGCTGTTATGAGATCATTTTACCGGCCGTTTTTGGCGCCGTAGTTGTCCGCCGCCGCCGCCGCCGCCGCCGGTGTCCGTAACCAGTATCGCTCGAAATAAGAAAAAAAAATGAAATAAGAAAAAGATTCCAGGATGGAACGAGGCTCCAACCTGGGCCCTCTGCGTGGGAGCCCAGTATTCAACCTCTGAGCCATGCCGGTGCTTGAAACTGCTTTGCAAAAAGGTCCTATACAGGCTTCATGTCGGGAAGGAACCACATTAGCATATGCAATATAGCGTGGTAGAAGAGTAAAATAAGCACCAAGCGTCGCACAATGCGAATTCTGTAACCAGGCGTCACACAATGCGAAATGCGCAACGAGTAGGTTGTTGAATGCTTCCAACCCACTAAAAAGGACTCTGCCATAATTCTTCATCGTCATCAGGCACAGCATCAACAAAGTGCGCATAATGCCTTACATGCGTATAGCAGGTACCAACGCTCTCAGTAGAATGACGAAAAATGGCACAGTGCCTGCTGCCCTACTTCTCAAAAATTACAATGATTTATAGCATAGTGGGTTCCTCGCAAGTGCACTTGTATTGGTTGCCAAGGAAGCTCATAAGCGCATGATACACTTCCTCGGAGTCTCAGTAAAATTACAATGATTTATAGCGTAGTGGGGTCCTCGCAAGTGCACTTGTATTGGTTGCCAAGGAAGCCCATAAGCGCATGATCCATTTCCTTGGGGTCTCAGTAAAGTTCTTCGCCTCCCCCCCCCCTCTCTCTCCCACGTCAACCTATGTTGTACAGCATGACGGGAGAGGGAAATAACGACCGGGCGTCACCCAATGCCAATTACATAACTGGTGGGCCGTTTAAAGATTCCAACCCATTACAAAGGGCTGAGCCTTAATTCTTCATCGTCATCTGTCGTCGCGTCAACAAAGTGCACATAATGCCTTACAGACGTGTAGCTGGTGCCTCGCTTCTCCGCGGAATGACGAATAATGGCTCAGTAGGTGCTTCCCAACTTCACAAAAATTGTGATTTATGGCGTAGTGAGTACCTTTCTTGTGTACTTGTATTGTAGCCCCAAGTGAGCTTAACGGGCTCTAGAAACGCCGCTCTTCCAGCTTTCGCTGTGACTGTGCTGCGGTTTCAGCGCAGGCCTGGCGTTTTTCTCCATGCTCCCTCCACTCTTTGATCCAATATGGCGGCGGCGCGGTCAGTGGGTATCACCACCCTGTGTGAAGGAACGCTGGCATCGAGGCGCCCTACGACGCGGCATAAAACACCATGAACGTGTTTTAAAGGGCCCCTCACCAGGTTTGAAAATTTTGAGCTAACGAGCGCAATGCATACACTGGGCGTTCACGATCACGTTTGCCAAAATTTGCAAAGCTACGCGCCACGGAAATGGGTCAAATTTCAAGGTAAACGCTGCTTGCCCTTGCTCTCGCGGGCGCGCGCTTTAGAGAATGAGGGGATGACGTACATGAGAAAATGGCCCTACGTAGATGGTAGTGCTGCGACGTCGCTCCTCTACGTAGACGACTGCGCTCTGACGTCGCCAACAGTAGCACGTGACACTGCGATATTTATTTGACACGACATGTGTAGTTTGAGTAATTTGTTGCTTGAATATATTAATAAAACGTGATTGAAATAATGAGACACACAAAGGGTATGTGTGCGTCTTTTTCACTTTTCTTCGTGAATTGCAGCGAGATGCGGGGCTAATGTGCCTCCCTTTCCCATGCGTTCGTGTCCCCGCGGTTAGCGCATCGAGCAGACGCCAGCCCTGGAAACGAAAGTAATGTTCTGGCGCGTTCGAGCGCTAACTATGCTCATTTATTCTACCGCGTCCAAGTAAACGTTAATGCGGCACTGGCTCATGATACCGCCACTCTCGTGCCTGTACAAATGTCTCAACATTCATGCCCGTCCCGCAGAAACAGGCAGTACACCACAGAGAACGCCGACAAAACGCCCACGGCCGCTACATAAAAAAAAAAAAAAACGTAGCGGCCGTGCAACGGGCTGGCTCGGGCTGCTCGGGCTGGCTCGGGCACGTCATGTGCACGCGACCATACATGCGCATGACGTGTTCATGCGTATGTGTCAAGTGAAGAGGGCAGGGAAGGGATTTGGCTTGCTAAGGCTACACGGGGCGAGTGGCAAGGGTTTGAAATTCGCCTCCTCGCATCATGGTTTCGCGCCGCTACAAATTATTGTTTTTCTCAGCTCGTAATGAACCGATTTGAAAAATTCTTGAGGCATACTGCTCTTCATCTGGCACACAACAACTTCCAGCGTCTAACTAAAATTTGCTATGTGGCCTGGTGAGGGGCCCTTTAATAAAATGCAGGGCGAACCACATGCACTTCCCGTGACTCTCTGTTACCTTGACAGCGTTGTCGCTGACGTCGTTTCGGTCGCCAGTTGCCGCTTACAACAAGTGGCGTTCGAACTGCACGTAGGCGTTGCTGTCGCATTTCGGCGTCCACCAAGCGCCACAACGAGGCGTAGAAGCGCGCCTGGTAGTAGGGACGCAGTCGACGCCACACGCGCGACAGCCGCCTGCGACGCCGACTCCTTCTGCGAAGTCGACGTCGGCGGCGTCGCCTCGTTCGCAGCCACCCGGTCGGCTCGTCGTCTTCGGGCACTTCGACTTGTCGCAGAATCGACTCGGTGGACGTAGTGGTTGTGGTGAGCTTTTTCTTCTTGAGCGTTGCCACGTCGACCACTTTGCAGTTGGGGCACTCCAGTTTCGCTGCACCGTGTAACACACCCGAACGTCAAGACTGGCCAGCAAAAAAAGAGTCGCACTCATTATCGAAAAGTACTCCTACGAGCTGCAATAGAAGGTACACTTGGGCTAGTCGGTGGTACTTCATTATGCGAGAACAACAGCGCTAAAAAAAGACAAATGATCGAGAAAGACAGCGCCTGTGTCGTGTCCTTCTTGGTCCTTGTCACTTTAGTGCTGTTCGTCTTGCATAATGACCTACGAGCAGTTTTCCCGTCTAATTTTATTCATTTACACGTTACCTCATAGTTACTACATTTCAGCGAATAACCACATATAAGTCATGCTATGACTTAGTTGGCTACATTGCTTATTTCTTTCAAATGTTCTGTCCGTTCAAAAACATGTCACTCGATCATTTCCCTCTCTTTCGTGTATTACATATGTCTCTTTCGTTTACACCATGCAAAATATCCTCTACCTTTTTCTTTCTCTCTGTATCGCTGGTACAATTGATATGCCATTTTGTACGTAGAAGGCCCAATCTTATCAACCTATTCGCGCAGCATGTATTTTTGGTCTCCCGGCAACACTGCTGCAAATACAATTCAATTAGGATTTCACTTTAGTCGAGCATATTCGTTTTAAATGCTATCATAATGGTTAGCCTGCTTATTTTCAGTACAGGACGAGCACTTTTATTAAAAATCTCCGACGGCTTCTCTTTTGAGGTGGCTGTTTGCATGTTATGCCTGTAAGTTTCCCGATTTTGTCGCCCCACCTCTTTCCCCACCTTTCCCGACTCCCCATTTTTTCCCTTGGCACCTTATCTGCCAATCCGACAGATGACTCGTTATGCATTACAAGGTCTGCCCTACTCCGTTTTTTTTTCCTCTTAACAACAAACGTAATGTCGCAAACACCCGGTTTCCCTCTGACCCTCAACCGTTGAATCCCTCTTTGTGAACTTTGCATCTCACCAATTACGTTAGATGCCTCGCTGCAGTATCTTCTTGCTTTGAAGCTTCTTTGCTTATCTCCGAGCCCCAGTTGAACCAGAGTATAATTATTACAGGCATTAAAAAATATTGTGATATGGTAACAGTCATTACTCTTTGATGGCTAATGTAATGGCTGATATATTCGGATCAGGGTAGCGCAATAAATGCTAGCATTGCACATCGCAAGCTATAAAACCTGCAATCGCAAGAGAAAGAAACAAGGCATAGTGTACAACTTCTTCCCTAACGCGCCAAAGAAAGATGCCCCAAATACGTGGCGCCTAAACGTGTTCTTCAAGGTTGGCCCCATATTTACTGTTAATATGTTTTTCCCTAGGGAGAAACACGGGCCGCTTACGCCAGCTTAAGCGGAGGCTCCGCTTGCATCTAACCGGAGGGCGCATGCGATACGCGCACCCGCTCCGCTTACCTGCTGAGCAGAGCGTAAAAAACGCGAAATAAAACATCCTACTAAGCGACTTGACCACGTGCCCGGAATTGGATTGCAGAATACTAGCACTAGCGCTCACTGGCTAGCGTTGAATAAATGAATTCTAATATTGAATATCCGCTAATATTGCGTCGGCACTGCATTGACTCAAACTGAGTGTGATGATTGAGTTGTATATCATTGTTCGATCGCCGGAATAAGATTGTTTTAACCGCGTGTTCAGCGACGCATGTGGTGGGCATACCTTGGAGGAAGTAGAGGTACAGACTGAACATGATGATGCCGACGAGCGAGATGAGGAAGACGGAGAGCAGTACCAGTATGGCCGTAGTGGAGAGCCACGGCCGGGATGCTCCGGCCATAATGGGCATGTCGTCGTCGTCGTCCATACCATCCATGCCCATGCCCACGCCCATTCCGCTGAACAAAGACAGAAGACACTCATTCCAGCGCAGCTTGAAGTTATGCCGCGCTCATACGTTAGAGGCTTCAATGTCTATAGCCTAATCACGCTAGTTAGTCCACGGCGAGCTGTAATACATCTAATGAAGTGATACAAACACGACCGAGGTTCAGTGCAAGAGGGAGGGTTAAAATAATAAGACATCGTTGAACAGGACTTCTCGATGGAGCGAACGCTCCGACAAGATAACTTGTCTACTTTACGGCAAAACAAGAAGACGAGGCTGGCGAATCCAAGTCCCCTTGTTGATACGTTTGCCCCAGGGAGACATTGTTTTTTCAACAGTTTTCATGAAGTAGCAGTTATTAGAAAATACAGTGGATCCAGTCCTCTCAGTAATGTGCAATTTGTATCCTATCCAGAACTCACTGCTGCATTGAACGTTCCCCTCACGACGCCCGAAAAGTACTTACATCCTAATTTAGTAAGGAACCATCACCAGTTATTTCTTTGTATTGTGATTTGTTATAGATATATTAACGCAAGTTATGAACCTATGGTGTATACTGCTTTACATTCACAGCTAAAAAAGGTATTGGTTGGGCAAATAAAGTTTATTCAACTCAACAACTCAACTCATACTTTAGATGTTGTTAGCGGATGTTGATCGTCACGAAGGCACACGTTGTAGACTCCTAAATGATCCTCAATAGCGTGCCAGAGCAAATGTCCCGCCTACTCACGACGAATAGCTAGTGCCGGAATCTCCCTACTCTAATATAAATGTGGTATAATGGTACTAAATACTGCTCTGCGGTACATGACGTTGTCAATACTAAGGAACGGCTATGACGTAGCTATAATGCCCACTGTTTCTCGACGTCTAATATTTCGGGATCCACGAGTGAATTTGCGGCTGAAGGAGCGTCCATTGTGTGGCATCGGTGCTTTGCGAATGCCCTTGAAGTCCTCTTTTGCTGCTATCTAGTGCCGTTTCAATGCTTTCGCTCAAAGGACAAAAATGCGAGAAATCGTTTCTATGTTTCTCGATGACAATGTAATTAGATCGCATAGTGCCTAAGACACACGCCATGCAGAGTCTGCGTGACCAAACAGTATCGGAATATCAACATACAGGGATACGCGTGCAAGACGCCATTTCTTGGCGGTTTCCGCGGCACCCCAGCCTAACAGAATGGTATATAAAACAAAATCTAGCGAATGAATATTAAACTAGTCATGAAACTTAATGTTGGTTCGGAGGATGTAGTAAATACACAGGCTAAAATTCCGGCATGATTTCAGTATATGCCCTGCAAAGACCGTAAGCTTCCACTATATCATAATATTTGACATCGGCCCATGCAGCTTCAATGGTGGTTTTCTGAAACCTCAGCCCATTATGCTGCACGCTAATTTTTTTGGCGCGTGACAAATGAAGTGACGTTGGCAAACATGCAGCCGCATGCGGGATGCTTCATCGCAAGAAATATACGCGCGCATCACAGAGGAGATGTCGCAGTGCTTCATGATTCACTCGTCGTAATCATTCGCAAGTTTTGTAGGGATAATACCATTCTCGAGTCTCAAGAAAATAATAGTACGCGAACTCTGTTTTGCATTTGTTCGGTTCATCTATAGGTTTTTATTCTGCAATGCATACTCAAGTCACATGCCGAATTTCAGCCCTGTTCTATGAGAGCTCACACAAATATAAAATAAAGAGGCGATCATCAACAATGTTTATCCTACAAGGCCATTTCTTCTTTTGCAATGGGCGCTTCTGACAGTTTGATGCACAAATTAAAGTAAGTCAGCTAGTTTTTATTTACTCACTCATTAAATGAGGCGCATTTTGTCCGCAAGTGAGCGCACCAGGTTATAGTGGAAATTTCGAATCAGCCCAAGATTACTTTCGCAATTGCTTTTATGGTTTCTCGAAAAAGAAACAGATAAACAAAAACTTACGGATCGGCGTCCATGGTTGGCTTCTAAAGGCGCTTCCAGCCTGCAAGAAGGAACGAACATATATTTCCAATTACTGCACTCCAAAAATATGGGGAGGTTCATATGCACAGTAGCTGGCTATCATGTGCTACCGTTTAGTGAACCACTTTTGCACTTGAAAAAGATGAAAACAATTCAGCACTCTAAACAAAGTCACGTGAACCAAGCCGATGAACATCCGTACTCTGACGCTTGCCATTTTAGAACCTATGAAAAAGCGCAATAAAGTTAAGGTGTGCATGATACCTGCAGCCAATGGTGAGTGAGCTTACGTTGAGTCAACATAACATTAAATAATAAATAATAATATAGATGGTTTTACGTGCTAAAACCACAATATTTAACGTGGCACGCCTCGTTTCAGGGGGGCTCCTGAAATTTGGACCATCTGGTGTTCTTCAATGTGCACTGAGATCGCACAGTGCACGGGCATCTAACACTTCGGCTCCATCGAAACGCGACCGCCGTGGCCGGGACCGAACCCGCGACTTCCGGACCAGCAGCTGAGCACCATAACCACTGCACCACCGAGACAGACAACGTAACGTTCACGCAGTGCTCATACCATGCAAACACAATAACATGTGTCCGATATTTAGAATGAATTGCTGCCTAGACTATCTATCAATCGATATACGAAAAAAAGGCAAGCAATGCGTTATAATTTCATGTATGCATGGAAGATTTATTTAAATTTATATAGACAGCTACCAATGCAGCGAAACGTCACTAAACGTATGTAGGTCTAACGCGTAGTAGATCCATAGACAGTGACCATTCTAGCTCGTTCACTCAAAGAAACTTTGTCTCTCACTGCCGCCTGTGCCGCAAGGTCGAAGCCCAGTTGTTGACGTCCGCGAACCGAGGCAGGTTGGGTTGACCTTTATCGTAGGACAACATGTAACCTCAAGCTCGGACGGCGTGTTGTTTACAAAACTGTTCTTCCGTCTTCCAAACTGCTGATGTTGATAACCATAGATCGTGCAATATATGCACCACGAAACTTGGCTCGTACCCACGCTGGTGATTAGTCACATTTGCGGTAAACAGCAACACCTACTAAAAAAAGGCAAACTTGAAAAAAATCAATTAAGAAATATTGAAGGATAGCACGCTTCAGTTGAAACTGCTCACAGGAGAAACATTTTTGATAGTTACTTAAATGTGTTAATTTCTCCCTATTCACTGTTCATGACTCAACGCAAGGTTTGATGATGATAGGGATATTTGTGTGCTCATTGGTACGAACCCACTATAATGATTAGGCCACGAGAAGAGAGGTACTCTCAAAATTGATTGATAACAATGGAAAAGAATAGATGTCAATGAAATTATGGAATAAAATTTCAAATGCAATGTTTAAATGGAATCTAGCCAGCCTTGAAGAAGCGAAAAGAAAAAGAAAAGGAAAAAAAAGTCAACAAGTACAAAGGAAGTTGAATAAAGCACGAGGTCGCATGCTTCAGTGGAACTAGTTTTGAACAATTTTTTTTTGTACTGAAAGGTCTTGAGTTATCCTCTCTCACATTTGCTAGCGCAGTACAACCCATGGTTTTTTTCAAGCCGGTCAAGCGCGGGTGCGAATTGTTCGAAAACCATTATATATATATATATATATATATATCTGAAGGAATGGATGAATCTATAGTCGGTGACAAGCTAAGAATAAAAAGTAAACTGTACCGCTGTCCATTTGTATTATGCGCGTCCAACTACGGCCGGTCTTTACCATGACGTAACGGTTAAGACGAACCAATCAAAAATGCAACATGGCGCCGTTCGCGACGAGAGGCGAGGTACCGCTGCACCGAGACTAAGATCCGTCAATTCGAATTTCGTGCAGTGTTTGTTTCTTCCAGAAGAAGATAATTACTACTGTT